>NC_030827.1:37969906-38272936 GCF_001704415.2 Capra hircus
TTTATCCCATCCCCTTTTACTCAATGCTAACATTATTTAAGTTATTCTGCCCCTTATTCCTTTTAGTATGTACATAGTACTTTATATGCAAATGCCTTAGTTTTTTAAAATATACTATGTAATGACACAAATAATAATTTGTGTTAATGAATCAAACTCTAAATACTTAAAAGTGAAATTGCCAAGTGAGAAAAATTTGAAATTTTAATAAGTATTGCCGAATTGCTTCCCTTAGAGGCTGTACCAGTGTATAGCACATTTTGGGGTCTTTGTTAACCTGTAGGTGAAAAATGGTATTTCAGGGTAGTTTGATTTGTGTCCACCAGTGTCTTTACCTTTGTAGCCCCTTTTGCTTCGAATCCTCCTTCGTCCTTTAGCCCAGGGGTCCCTAACCCCACCACCCCACCCAACCTCCCGGGCCAAGGATCTCTGCTGGCTTGTGGTCTGTTAGAAACCCGGCCTCACATTGGGAGGTGAGCAGCAGGCGAGGGAGAGAAGCTTGATCTGTTATTTACAGCCCTCCCTATCGCTCTCATTACTGACTAGTCTCTGCCTCCTGCTCAAGGAACTCAGTAAATGTAATGTGCTTGCATCATTCTGAAACCATCACACCTTGCCCTCATCTGTGGAAAAATTGTCTTCCGTGAGATATCCCTGATGCCAAAAAGGTTGGGGACCACTGCTTTAGCCTAGTTCTGTTCTTGCCGAAGGGTGAAGCTTACACATTACTCTCATAGGAAGCCATCCTTGATAACCTTGCTGGGCCCATCTCCAGCCATCAAGGTTGTGTTAGGTATTCTTCACTGTGTTTTCATAATACATATCTTTTTGAGTTTTCCTCTTTAGCATATGATCTGTGGTTATTTTTTCCTCTTGAGTTGAGGTCAAGAGCTTTAGTTTACTCATCCTCTTTGCCTTTCCATCTCCACTAAATAAAGGTAGGGAAATGTTTCTGAATTAAAAAATTTTTTTTCTTTTTTAGTTCTTTTTACCCTGAGGCTGCCAGTCCAGAGTCTTATTTCCAGTGTCACTCTTAGGAGAGATGTTAGTTGCTGAAAACCTAAGGTAGAGATTGGACTTCCCTGGTGGCTCAAGACTGTAAAGCGTCTGTCTACAATGCGGGAGACCCGGGTTTGAGCCCTGGGTTGGGAAGATCCCCTGGAGAAGGAAATGGCAATCCACTCCAGTACTGTTGCCTGGAAAATCCCATGGACAGAGGAGCCTGGCAGGCTGCAGTCTGTGGGGTCACGAAGAGTCAGATATGACTAAGCGACTTCACTTCACTAAGGTAGAGATTGCTGATGTGAGTTCCCTGAAAAAGGCTCCACAGTTAAATATGTTTGAGAACCGTAAGCCTAAACAGATGATGCTTTTATTTGACCATGAAATTTTGGATGGAGGCAGAAAATGTTTTTAATTCTGGGGAACACAGCTTGGAAAATAGAGGCATACGATATATAAGTATACAAGTATTTACAGTTAAATAAGAGACTCATAAAGGTGTAGAAGGATTGAATATCACAGTAGCTAAAATTCCATTATCAGAATTATTGATCAGTATGCTCTAGAGCCCTGGTTTTCAACCTGCCCTGTATATTAGGCTTACTTGGAGAAGCCTGTAGCCAGTCATGAAATTGTAAATAACTTGATTTTTTTTTTTTTTTACTATCATCACTTTTTCTATATTTTTATTTATATGACGTAAACTTTGAATATAGAAAGGTATTTATTGATGCACATTAATAACTTCTCAACTAATAAAGTATAAGCCGACTGTGTTTTAGCCTTTTTTTGTCTTTAAAAATTTACATAAGTAATATATTCTTTAGAATGTGTCTTTTTTTAGAAATTTGCTTTTCTTATTCACTATTGGTTATAAATTGTATGTTAATACATATTAATTTATTTTAACTGCTGTATAGTATTCCATTATTTGAATAATTAGGTTATTTTCAGTTTTTCCACTATTTAAAAAAATGCTTCAAATAAAAATACAAGTAATTTTCCCATAAGCATCGAATGACTCCTTGATTACAATTTTCTCCTCAGCACTTGGTAGACTTTAACATTTTTGCCAGTGTGACGAGGGTGAAAATTGTATCTTTTAATTTTAAGCTACTTAAAGAATAAGGAAGAGTTTATATGTGAAGGGAAGGGAACAGTACTAGCAAGGCAGTGGGAAAGGTCATCTTTTTGCCAGTAATAAAACCTCAAACTTGGTGACTAATTCACAATCAGAAAAATCTCATATCATGATGTACTCATATTTGGTACAGAAGATAACATGAAGCAGTTTACTCTTGTCACATGCAATATAGTTTATTTTTTCTTGACTATTAATTCTGACTGTGACTACCAGATTAATGTGGCAGCCATTCTAAGGGCAATTTGAAAATCATGGCTCAAGAGGGAGTATTATTATTATTTTTTTAATTTTTACTTTTACTTTGTTTTACTTTACAGTACTGTATTGGTTTTGCCATACGTTGACATGAATCTGCCACGGGTGTACATGAGTTCCAAAATATGAACCCCCCTCCCACCTCCCACCCCATATCACCTCTCTGGATCATCCCCATGCACCAGCCCCAAGCATCCTGTATCCTGCATCGAACATAGACTGGCGATTCGTTTCTTACATGATAGTATACATGTTTCAATGCCATTCTCCCAAATCATCCCACCCTCTCCCTCTCCCTCAGAGTCCAAAAGTCTGCTCTACACATCTGTATCTCTTTTGCTGTCTCGCATACAGGGTCTTCATTACCATCTTTCTAAATTCCATATATATGTGTTAGTATACTGTATTGGTGTTTTTCTTTCTGGCTTGCTTCACTCTGTATAATCGGCTCCAGTTTCATCCATCTCATTAGAACTGATTCAAATGTATTCTTTTTAATGGCTGAGTAATACTCCATTGTGTATTACTCCACAGCTTTCTTATCCATTTGTCTGCTGATGGACATCTAGGTTGTTTCCATGTCCTGGCTATTATAAACAGCGCTGCAATGAACATTGGGGTACATGTGTCTCTTTCAGTTCTGGTTTCCTCGGTGTGTATGCCCAGCAGTGGGATTGCTGGGTCATAAGGCAGTTCTATTTGCAATTTTTTAGGAATCTCCACACTGTTCTCCATAGTGGCTGTACTAGTTTGCATTCCCACCAACAGTGTAAGAGGGTTCCCTTTTCTCTAAACAGATAAGTCGGCTTTAAGTGAAAATCGCTCAGTCCTTGTCCGACTCTTTGTGACCATGTCCATGGAATTCTCCAGGCCAGAATACTGAAGTGAGTAGCTCTTCCCTTCTCCAGGGGATCTTCCCAAGCCAGGGATGGAACCCAGGTCTCCCACATTGCAGGCGGATTCTTCACCAGCTGAGCCACAAGGAAAACTCAAGAGGGCCTTATAAAGTTGTTAGATGCCATGGTTTTAGCTGGTAGTGGTTTTACGTCTTTTAACAGCAGGACACAACCCTTGCTCAGCCCTGCTCTCTTCCCCGCAGGAGTGGAGGGATGGCTTAGTTTTTCTGAGATGTTACTATTCTGGGACTAGTATGAAAGCAGGCTTCTGGTGGGAGTGGTTAGATGATGAGGGGAATGGGGAGGATTTTTAAGGAAGAAACTCCTTTAGAATCTCAAGAGGCAAGCTATTACAAGAGACCAGATAAGAGTTGATGTTGTCCAGAACTTAAGCAGTGGCAGCATGAATGTAAAGGACAGATTGGAGAAATAGTTCACAGGTATAATTACTGGACTTTACCACTGGCTGGCTGTGGAGATTCATTGTGGAGGGAGAATTAAAGCTGACACCCGGGATTTATTCTGTTGACTAGGTAAATGGAAGTATTATTAACTACTACATGGGATTCAGAAAAGCAAATTAGGAGGAATATATAATCAGATTTAGATGGTTTTGGGGAGAAGTACTTGACCTACTGGGTGGATATAAAGGTAGACATTTAAAAATTGGAGCCTGTAACTCAAGAAACAGGCTTGAGCTAGCAGTTAACTTCTTAGGTGCTGGTGTATACTGGGTAGATCAAGTCCCTGGAGTGGGGAGATAATGAAAGTGAAATGGAAACAGATAAGCATGCCAAAGATGGAACCTGGTGCCATCCCATTGTATAAGAGAGTAGGTAACAGAATTAAGGAGAATGCAGAAGCAGGGATAGAACAATGAGGAAAATAAAGGTGAGAGCCTGAGATAAAGAGTAAATGGAATAGAAATAATTGAAGATAAATACTAAATATAGCTGAAGAAATGGTTAGAGTTTCCTGTGGCTGGCTTGATCTGGCTCGGATAGTTTACTTTCTCTAGCTGTTAGTTAGGTGCCACTAATCCTTTTAAGGCAGTTTTGAGTGGTGCTTGGTGTACCATTTAGTTAAGTGTATTCTTCTAAGAGTGCTTAAATTATGCCTAGTGAGTTTACATAGCAGCTGTCATTGTCTCACAAGTTTGTGCATTTCTTACACGTTAAATTTGAAAAGACACATTTCCTTCCCTTACTGGAGTACAAAGTAGTAAACACTCATCTGACTAGTAAAACAAGTTAAAATTTTAATTCAGTTTTGGTCAAGTAAAGATGTCTGTGATACTTTAATAGAAGTGTTTGGGCCATTTAGAAAATAGCACGACTATCACCTCTGGCCTTAGGGTGTGGTTGATTTCTGTCCTTTCAGAATCCTTCCCCCTGCCCCTCTTTCATGTTGTGTTGTGTTTTGTTTTAACCTCAAAGCACGTGGGGAGAAGTGTTGTTGGTTTTGGCAGATTTTATAGGGGCAGTTCTGTTATGTTAAGTGGGTCTGCTGTAAAACTTTTAGGTTCACACCAGTTTTTCCATTTTAGTGGATAATCTTTAAAAAATACTTTCTGTTAATGCTGATGAGAATTAACAAGCTTTTGGAGAAAAAAGAAAAAATATTAAGAACTTTGTCACTAATACTGATACATTAAGTGTAGCATTGCAGAGTTGAGAATGTATTCTAAATTTCAGTAATTTCTTTAGTTTCTTAATTTTAAGATGTTTTACAGAGAATTCCTGGGTTCCTGTTTTTGTCTAATTGAAGTATGTTTTTAAATCTTTGAAGTGTTGTTATTTTCCAAATGGGTAGCTAGAAATTCTTACTATCCTTTGAGTATTAAATAAAATTGTTTTTTAATATAAGAGCAAGTTGAATAGTGATATGACTTTCTAATTGATGCTTTTTATTAGTGATTTTTAAAAATGTCTAATCTCTTAGTTGCCTAGTTAGCTAGTCTGTTAATACAACTTAGTAGGCCAACCAGCTACATTGTTTATGAAAATAACTAATGAAAGAACTTGTATTCCCTAAATAAATGTATTAAGCATGAGTTATTAAAGAATTACAGTAATTCACAAGAAGAAATTCTACTCTTGAGATGTAATTTTTACACAGCACCATGTAAGTTTAAGGTGTACAGCATAATGATTTGACATTTATACGTCATGAAGTGATTATCACAATAAGTATAGTAAACATCTGTCATCTCATATAGATATAAAATTAAAGAAATAGAAATTTTTTTTTCTTGTGATGAGATCTCTCAGGATTTACTCTCTTAACAGCTTTTATATGTAACATACTGCAGTGTTAATTATAATTATCATGTTGTACATCTCTAATATTTATCTTAAAACTGGGAGTTTGTACATTTTGACTACTTTCATCCAACTCTCCGTGCCTTCTAGTAACCACAAATCTTATCTCTTTTTCTATGAGTGAGTTTGTTTTTGAAGTATAATTGACCTACAGCACTTTGTTAGTTCTTGTTATAGAACATGGTGATTGGTGTTTCTAACATTTCAGAATGATCACCACATAATCATTTCATACTGTGACTCATTTATTTTGCAGCTGTTGTCCCAGAGGGCTCTTAAACTGTCCTTATTTCTTTTTATTCTTTTTTTCTTTTTCTGTTCATCTTCAGTGATTTCCACTACTCTATCTTTCATCTCACTGATCCATCCCTTTATATCATCTAATGTAATGTTGAGTCCTTCTAGTGTATTTTTCATTTCAGTTGTTGTTCTTCATCTCTGTTTGGTCATCTTTATATTTTTGAAGTGAAAGTTTTAGTCGCTCAGTCATGTCCAACTCTCCGCGACCCCATGACCGTCAAGCTTCTCTGTCCATGGAATTCTCCAGGCAAGAATACTGGAGTGAGTAGCCTTTCCGTTCTCCAGGGGATCTTCCAGACCCAAGGATTGAACCTGGGTCTCCTGCATTGCAGGCAAATTCTTTAGTGTCTGAGCCACCAGGTAAGCCCCTTATATTTTCTAACTCTTTTTTTTTTTTTAAACCTTTTAACTTCTCACTCTTATCATTTAATCTTCTCCAGAGTTCTTTGATGATTACCTTGAACTCTTTATCAGGTTTAGATTTCCTGTCTCCATTTCAGTTAATTCGTCTGCGATTTTATCTTGTTCACTTATTTGGAACGTATTCCTTCCTGCTCCATTATTCCTGATTTGCTGTTTTTGTTTCTGTATATTTGGTAGGCTAGTTGTGTTTTCCAGCCTTAGAGAAGCAGCCTTTTTTAGATGACCTTTGCATGTCAGCAACACACTTTTTCTGGTCACCAGACTTACATGCTCTAGGGATGCTTCTTATGTGGGCTGCATGGGCCCTCCTGTGCCAGCTGACTACTGTGGGGCGTCTGGTTGGTTGCCAGGCCCCACCTGGTGTGCTGGCTGCTGTGGGGTGGGGTTGGGTCACGAGGCTGCGGGCTGTGTGGCCCTGGGGTCCCTTGACCTGGTGCTGGCCCACTCGTGGGTGGAGCTGAGTTCTGGAATAGGTGGTTGCACATAGGGATTCCACATCTAGTATTGGCCTGCTGATGGGCAGGGCTGGCTCTTGACATGATTGGCTGTGGGGTCAGGGATGTCGCAAAGCTGGTGTCAGCCTAATGGTGAGTGGGGCCAGATCCTAGCAGCTGGTTGAGAGCACAAGCTGCTCCAGAGCTGCTGTTGGCCCACTGGTGGGTCAACAGGATCCCCAGGCTGGTGCCTGCCCTCTGGTGGGAGAACTGGGTCCTGGGTTAGCACCATCCTACTGGTGGGTGGAGACAGGCCTGGAGTCTCTGGTTGCAGGGCCCTGGAGGTCCTAGAGTTGGGGTCAGCCCACTGGTGGCCAGGGCCCAGGGGGCCTTGGACTGGTGCCTCCCCACTCCCCAGTGAGTGAAGCCGGCCCCCAGGCTGTTACAGGTCCACTGATACGCGGAGCCGGGTACTGGGGATCCTGGGCCTACTGTGAGCGTGCTGGAGTGGGGGCTGGGTCTCGGGTTCTCAGGTGGACAGGGCTAGGTCCGGGTTACCTATGGGCTCACGGGGTCTTTAGGTGGCAGGCCTGGGGTTTACATCCCAGCAGTAATAAGCTGGAGAGGGAATTCCACAGTGGCGTTGGCCAGTGCCAGTGTCCTCATGGTGGAACAAGCGTCCCACAGTGGCCATCACCGGTGTCCCATGTCGTCAGGGTGAGCTCCAGTTGCCTCCTGCCTCCTCAGGAACCTCTCCAAGATCAGCAGATGGGTCTGACCCAGGATTTTTTCAAATGGCTTCTTCTGCCCTGGGTCCTGGAGTGTGTGGAGATTTGTGTGTGCTCTTTATTTCCCACAGCCCTGGTTCTCCTAAAAGTAAGTCCCGCTGGCCTTCACAGCCAGATGTTCGGGGACTTGTCTTCCCAGGCAGGGCCTCTGGGCTGGGGAGTCAGTGTGGGGCTCTGGCCCCTTGCTCCTTGGGAAGCAGCTCTGCAGTTGTAAATTGGGGGTTGTCCACCCAGGGGTGTGGGCCTTGACTGCGCTGCATCTCATACCTCTTATCTGTCTTGCTGTGGTTCCCTTGTATCTTTAGTTGTAGAAGATCTTTTCTGCTGGTCTTCTGTTTTGTTTCTTTTTCTTCAATAGTTTTTCTATAAGTAGTTTTAATTTTGTTGTTCCTCCCAAATAACATGCTTTTTGATTCTGGCATTCACTCTAGTGAACATATTTCCTACTTGATGATTAAATGAATGTTTCTAAACTTCCCTCAACATTTTACTTTGTGGATGATTCTAGAAGACATATACTTTAAAAGAATATTAATGATAAGATAGTGACATTATAAACTATTCTAAACAACTAGCAAAAACAATTATTGAAGACTATATGTCCTTACATCTAGAAGTTATCCACTCTCAAGCAGCCAGCAAGCCCTTTGTTTGGACTGTGTAAATTTCAGATAGAGTTCAGAAATTGGAATACAAGAAAGCTGCAAGTCCAAGTAGAACAGAGGTCATTAGATGACCTTTAGATGACGGCTTTCTAAAATAATAGTTCATCTTTGGTCTTCAGTAGCCAAATTCAGCATGTTAAAAAGTCCATTTAGGAAAAAAAAAAAGACACTCAAGCTGAAAAACATGGACTTTTGAAATCCTGTTGACTACATTCAGGATTCAGGATATACTGATTCAGGAAACTTAATGCTGTATTTGGTATTAGAACCACATTATGATTTTCTGGAACCAGACTTTCTAATTAAGTTTATACTTGTGGGTTTCACAGATAGCCATTAAAATGTACGTTCAAAGAACCCCCCAAAACAACCCAGTCTGTCTTATATAGGGCTTTTTAAAGAAATACAATATGTAAAGCATATTATGTAATAAGGCAAAATTTGTTTTATTTTGATATAGCTCGCGCTGAAAGGCTCTAGCTACAGCGGATTGCTTGAGCGACATCATATTCACACCAAAAATGTAGAGCACATTCTTGATAGTTTACGGTAAGTCTGTGGGATCAGGTGTTAAGTGGGCTTCCATATTGAGGACTTTCAATTTTTAAATTTTTACTAGCAGCTAATACTTAGATTTTTAGGAGAGATGGCCATTATAGAATCATTTTAAGAAAATTATACTGTGGCTAATGGAGTTGGTATTAGAGTATTTTTAAGGAAATTTTTACTGTACTCTGAAAATTTCAGATTGTCAGTTATTATTTGGTCTGCCCAAGAAGTGCCTTTTCTAAACAGTTAATTTTGTACACAGCAGGCTTCAACTATAGGATAATGTTTTATTTCTTAAACAGAATAGTAGATTACATAGGTGTTCGTTATAATAGTTTTTGAATGTCTAAAAATTATGATTATAGAAACGTCCATTAATTAAAGGCTAAATGAGTCAGTGAATAAGTGTGTGTATGCAAGAGAATCAATGTGAGGACATGCAAATTAGGAAATGTTTTAGTCACTGTTTTTATCTGGCAGTCAATATTTGTTGAATTTAAAATAATAGCTATTCGCTCTTATTTTAAAAAATTGTCTCTCAAGGTGTTAGTCTTTTGGACCATTTTGTATTAATAAGTTTTAACGTCAGGAAGAGTAGAGAAAATAAAAGGAAATTCTAATTAATATTGCTATTTGTCAAGGGCTTTAAAAGATGTTTTCAAAGCACATTAGAGACTTGGGATGGTTTATTCATGTGCTTCCTGTAGTTGATTGGTTGTTGTGGTTAAATGAAAATGAAGCTGACCTTCCAAAGCTAAACATAAATTTGTTTGTAAAACAAAGTTGTTTATTTTACAGCTCCGTTGTAATAATCTGCCTCTCAAAAAACATATTCCTTTATGTTAGTGGAAATTTTATATACCTTTTACTTTTTTTATCTTAGGAATGAGGGAATTGAGGTTCGTCTCGTAAAGAGGAGAGAATATGATGAGGAAACTGTTCGATGGGCAGATGCTGTCATAGCTGCAGGAGGTAATGGTTTTGCGGAGGTAAAGGTGTTGGAATATGGAAATGCTCTTTAAAAGTCATATTTCCAAATATCCTGTGAGCTAGCTGTAATGAAGCTTTCAGAGTCCTACCGTAAGACAAATTTGTAGATTTTTAGAATCAGATTTTAAAAGGTGTGCTTTATACAGCATTTTAATTTTTTAGTGGATGACGTTACTGTAATGTTTTGTGCATGTGTATTTCTGTGTGTATATTTAAGGTGTGCCTTTAACTTTAAATATGATTCAAAGGATTGTTTATAATTGTCCTTTGGTTTAGTTATGCCAGGCTTTAAAAAATAGTTGAGTTTAAGAGTTTAATGAGATTAGATAAATTCCATCCCTCTTTGGTCCCAGTATACTTATGCTTTTTTTTTTTTTTTCTGAGCTGTATTATTACATTAGTGACCATTCTTTATAAACCTTTATGGGTTTTCTTTTTGGTGGGGAGAAAAATGCAAAATTGGACACTTTGGATGTATTCTCATTAAAATAATTTGTGAATTTGGACTGATGGTATGAGAGAGGGAAAGAGGAATGGTTAAAAGAAGTGATAGGGTTAGAATAGTGGCTCCCACCTGGGGGCTACTATCGGCATCTAATGGGTAGAGGCCAGGGATACTGCCCATCACCCTACAGGCTCAGGACAACCCCCAAAACAGAAAAATTACCTGGCCTAAAGTGTCACTCTTGCCACTGTTGAGAAATTCTGGGTTAGAGTTGGGGAGATAATACAAAGAATAGTGGGTAGAAAGGAAGTGGAGGAGACTGTGGCAGCCAGCAGGATGGGGTGGGGTGTGATTGCTAAAAGAACTAATGTTCACAGTGTTGTTGATCAGACTTGTTACAGAGTTAGTGTTTAATGCTTTATGTCCTTTAGGGGATGGCACAATGCTTTTGGCAGCAAGTAAAGTCTTGGACAGACTTAAACCAGTTATTGGTGTAAACACCGACCCAGAACGGTAAGGAAAAAGAATTTTTTTTACCTGTTATACATGCAAACATTTATCCTTTGCTTTGCATAGTATATATTTATGATAAATCTTAAAGTTTGGAAGCTCTTTATCCTCTTGCTACAGGGTGTCTGCCATGGTGCATGCTGTGTGAGTGGAAACATCATCCTTCCTGGCTATCATGAATGTTAGAACTATGTACCAGAACCATTTTAGTGATGAAATCTAGGCATGTAGAATTAATCTCTACCTTTAGCAGATTTCTCTTCTTTGTAGTTATTCTCAAAGTCTTAGCTCTCTTTTTTTAGCTTAGGCATGAGAAATACATATGCATTGCGCTGGCACTGGTGGTAGAAAATTATGATACGGGGTGGACAGGTTCTCACATCTGATTTCCCAGGTAGGTTGGGAGTAGTGTCTGTAGCTGAATATACCTGAGCCCTTGATTGAGGTGAGTACTGGTGACCTTTGGTGTTGCTGGTGATGGATGAGTTAATGATGTTGCAGCTTCTACCCTTACTTAGGCTCTTATCTACATCCCTAAGTATGCCTCCACTGATTTCCTGTGTGACTTCATAGACTTAATAAAGAAATTAAACCCTGTTAGCACTTTTTCCCCCTTTCCTCAGCTTCTCTGACATATAACCTTATTCTGTTCTAGCCACTCACAACCATGATCATATCCAACAGTGATCTTGCTTCTACTCTTGTCTCATTTAAGTCTCTTCTGTCCAGTGCAGCCACAGTGACTGTTTTATAAAAGTTTGGTAATATTAGGTAGACTTCTCTGCTCAAAGTCTTACTGTGCCTCTCCACCTAACTCAGAATAAAATTAATTTTACAGTGACTAGGATGACCAGTTCCTTTTCATCCTGGTTTGCTTGGAAATTTCTCAGTTTTAGCACCGGAAGTCCTTCGTCCTGGGAAAATTGTCTTGGGCAAATGGAAATGGTTGATCACCTTCACTGTGACATTCAACACTCTACATTATCTGGCCTCTGACTATTCTGTATCCTTATGTCCTATTATTTTCTCTTTCTTCATGCTGTTGTAGCCATACTGGCTTCCACTTGAATGTATCTGGTGGCGGTTAAAAGTAATGCGTTTACAAATGGACTTGTCTCCTTTCCCCGATGCCATACTTGATGAATGGAATTGTAATGGGTGCTAAAGCTGTGGCGACTCATCCTCACCCCCTCCCTTCAGGGTCAGGTATTTAGTGTGAAGTTTTAGGGATCCTACCTTTGAGTCCTTCTCTTGCCCTCCTCACTGTTACTAATCATAGCTGAGGCCTTTGTAGTGTGTGAGTTAAATTACTGCAATAATCTCCATTCTTGCTCTTTCCAACTCATCCTTCATACTTTGCCTTAGTATTTTTTCTAAAGTGCAAATTTGATTGTATCCACTCTTTAGTTAAAGTCTTTCAGGGTTTCCTTTTGATCTTCCAGATGCCTTGCAAATTCCTTAGCATAATGTATATGATGATTCACCACCTGTTGCTTATCAGCTTTTCTAGTTTCATCTATCTTTATTTACCCACAGGCACATTCTTCAGCTTAAAAAAAGGACTGATGCCTCTCTAGGAACAGTCTAGGATCCTTCCTGAAGTCTATTCTTTGGGGTTCTTAAATTGTATTTTTGCCCAGTTTTATTGAGATATAATGGACATACAGCACCGTATAAGTGTAGGATGTACAACATAATGACTTGATGTAACCTGTGTTGTGTGAAATCATTACCACAATAAGTTTTTAACATCTGTTATCTGATATAGCTAAAAAAAAAAATAAGGGTGGGGGGGAGTTTGTTTCCTAGTGATGAGAACTCTTAAGATCTGCTCTCTTTAATAACTTTCAAATATACCATACACCAGTGTTAACTTTTGCCAGCATGTGGCACATTGCTTCTCGAGTACTTTCTTATAAATGGAAATTTATACCTTCATTCAGTAATCCCCCCTCGCCCCCCGCCCTGCTGCCCCAACCCGAAGCTGTGCTTAAGCACAGTGTAATGGATGAGCATCCTAACATCTTGATTGGAGGCTCACTTGAGGGAGCTTTTGCTTTGGTGGTGAGCTTTGTTGATAGCAAGATAGCAGGGCTGGAAAGAGTAAGTGAAAGAGTTCTCCAGAGGTCCTTTTCATGCCTTTATTTGTGCTTTCGCCTGGAGTGCCCTTAGACCACTGACTCAATTGTGTAGTTCTTTTTAATTCAAGACTGGTTCCTGTCTTGGGCTCTGACTATGATTCCCTCTACAGAGAGCACTTCTCTCTCATTATTTTCTGCTTGATTGTTTGTCTCTTCCATCAGACTACAAATTCTTTGAGTATAGGACTAAATTTCTCTAGCATACTACTATTATACATAGTCAGTAGGCAATAAACACTTGAAAAATGAGTGATTAGTTAAATGATTTTAGGGAGCAGGGCTAGGACCCTGACCTAGCTGAGCAAATATTTCCTGAGCACAAGTAACTGAGATTATTGCTTCAGTAATTATTTTTAAATTGCCTTTAGTGATTGTACACATGTATTTTAGAAAAACTTTGTAATGATAGATTGTTTAGTGGTCATATTTTATACAGTTTGTTGAAATACATTCTCCTTTAAAAACTGGCTTAATATTCATTAGCTTGTGAAGATTTTGAAACTGATAAGCAGAAGGTGTTGTTTCTCTAATTTCTAGCTGGAATAATGTATTCTAGAAGTCTTTTGTTTTTTCTTTTTGGCCCCCAGGCAGAAATGTATAAGGCCTCTAGCTTGTTTCATAATTCAGGTTGCCTGACTTATATTTTTTATAAGTGTGAGGTGTCTCACAATCCTTAAATAAGCCCAGAAGTTAATGTTCAGTTAAGTTTCTTCTTCTCTGCAGTAGTTATCAAACGCAGCATAACAAATCATCCGCAAACTGGAGGCTTAAAACAATAGTAATAATAATTTATTTTCTCCCATGGTTTCTGTGTGTCAGGAATCCAGGAAGGGTTTGGCTGGATGGTTTTACCTTGGGATCTCTAATGAGGTTATAGGCAGATGTCAGCTGGGACTGCAGGCATCCAAAGCTTGGGCTGGAGGATCTGCTTCTCTAAGATGGCTCATTGGTAGACTCAGCCAAATTAAATAGACAATTTCAGTTTTCTCTTTGGTATTCTGTACTCTCTCTGCTGACGCCTGTATATAATTATGACATTTAAATGCTTAATAATCAAAATGGGGTAGAGAGCATGTGATAGCTGATCTTTAATGTAGCCTCTTGTTATTTATACCTTTATGTGGTTCCCTTCCCACGTTAAGTAGGGCTGGCCCGTGGGACCAACAGAATATGATACAACAGTGTGTGCATTCCAAGGCTAGGTCATAAATGGTACTGTAGCTTCTGTGTTGGTCTCTTGGGTTGCTTATTCTTGAGCAAGTCAGCCACCATGATATGAGGATACCAAGGCCGCCCTGTGGGGAGACTCACGTGGAGAGAGACTTGAGGACCTTGAGGACCTTGCCAGCAGTTAGCACTAGTGAGTGAGCCACACTGAAATTGAATCCTCCAGGCCAGGCCTAGATTTTTCTCTCTTGAGTGTCTTAGACCTGCAGGTGACCTCAGTAGGTATTCTATCAAATAAATGACTGTTGATAACTTTTATATAAGGGCCTTCCCTTGTGACTTAGCTAGTAAAGAATCAGCCTGCAAGGCTGGAGACCTGGGTTCAGTCCCTGGGTTGGGAAGATCCCCTGGAGAAGGGAAAGGCTACCCACTCCAGTGTTCTGGCCTGGAGAAGTCCTTGGGGTCGCAAAGAGTCAGATGGGACTGAGCGACTTACACTTTGACTTTCAACTTTTATAATCTTAGCACTGTATAAGAGTATTGCAGTAAATATAAAAATTTAAAAAATCTAGTCCCTGCCGAAGTTTCTTAGATAAATTTATCTCAGATAAATTGACTAGTTACAGCTTTGTAAAAGCCTTTTACGTGGCTCTTCACATTTATGTTAATTTATAGTTATTATTAAGGGTTTGTTTTGCCAGGCAAACTGTCAGCCTTTCCTTCAAGATTGAAGCATCACATAAATGAGGCTGATTGAACTTTCTGGACACCTTTCCACATGTTAGGTGCCATAGCTTCTCATCTTCATTTATCAGCCTATAGGCAGTTAACAGTTTGTAATTTGCAGTTTTTTTTTTTTTTAATTCTGTCTTTCATGAAAGCCGTTAACTCCTTGAAGTTAGATTAGATAAAGCTATGAGTTCTGTTTTAGTAAGAGATTATCTTAAAAGATATTTCTAAGGGGTTTATGGTTCAAAAAACTTTCAAATAAAGAGTTTGATTCCTCAGAATAACCTTTTGAGATTGGTGGTCTTATGGCCTTTTTAGAGATAAAGAAGCTGATGCTAAAGTGACTTGCCCAAAGTTAGTAGTTAAGTAATATAGATGTTAAAATGCAAATATCACTACACCATTAGATAATTTTGCAGGGATATCAATCAGTGGCAAATTTGCTGTTAGTTTTACTGTAATGTGGAAACTTAAGTTGTATTATGGTATTAAACCTGGATGTAAACTACTATTTATATTTGGTCTTTTTTTTTTTTTGGTTCTTGTTGAAAATATAAATAATATGTGGCAAAAATGAATTATAGAGTAGAAATTCAAAAATATTTATGTCTGATTTTTGTAGTTTAATGATACCTTTTGAATTGAGTACTTTTATTTCTTCTTCCCTTTATACCACCCAAATCCCTTTAAAATAAAGGTCTGAGGGTCATTTATGTCTTCCTGTTCGATATACGCATTCCTTCCCAGAAGCCTTACAGAAGTTCTATCGTGGTGAGTTCAGGTAGGAACTTCTTACTATTGCTCTATAATTATCTTGTTAAGATAATATAATTATTATATAATTATTTTATTAATGTATATCATTAAAAATGCTGTTAAACAGAAAAAATTAGGTAATATTTGGATTAGTCCATAGTTGTAGCCATAAAAAACAATTCAAATAATACATAAAAAATAATACATTAGCTGAGTCACAAACACATCTAACTTGTCTACTCCTAACCCTATTGGAACTATGTGGAGAAACCTTGCCAAATGCCACTTGGCCTGTAATGTAATTGTTAAGTAGTGGTTTTTCTCCTTCAGTGAGATAGAGGCCATGTCTCTACTTTAACCTTACGTGTTTTTACCAATTTGGTAAAAAGATGATGAAGACTATTGGTGAAAATTAAATGTTCAAGTTCTCTGAGATTTTGTATTTTTCACTCTCATCTTCTCCCATCCAGAGTGTCTGAAGGTTGGATTTATTCTAGCTATGCTGATTCCTGGTATCTCTGTCTTACATGTTAAGTATTTCCTAACCAGTAGAGATTTTTTTTTAAAAATATTCCTTTCACTTAATTTGTTCAGTAGTCAGACTGCCCTGAAGAAAGGAAGGGTAGAGGGAAGAGTTAAGATGAGGTAGACCCATTAATTAGAGCTAAGTTGGACTACTTTTTTTCGCTGACTTAGCCTAGAGTTTATAGTTTGAGAAAACCGTTTCTCTAGGTGTTTGTGAAATTGTATTAAATCTTCTTGACTTCTGAAATCATTTTTTTTTTTAGTAGTGAGTTTTCAGTTTCTGCTCATCTCAGAAGTTTAGCAGCCTTACAGATGACTAATATACTCCAAGTAGGAGTATATTTTTGTGTACTTATCTAGTAGAATCTGTCCCATTGGCTTTTTGATGTGTCAGTTTTTGATTTTAAAATCAATTAAACTTGATTCCTTTTTTTTTCCCACTAAAAAGTCATTGAAGTTTTAGATGTAATCTTAAGTGTTACAGTATTTGTTATTCAACTCTTATGTTAAAAAAAAAAAACAGAAAAACGTTATTACTGAATTTTAGGGAAGGAATTTTTATATAAACTGACCACTTTAACATAATGGTGTTTTAATTTCAGAATGTTTTCTTTTTTATATATATTATACTTTTTGATAAGTAAAACACAACTACATTAGGCTCCATATATGGGATTTAATGGATACTTGATAAATAATTTGACTTTAATTCATGTTATTTGAGGGGTCTTATAGATACAGTAGATATTGCCATCTAAATCTTTTTTTGTGCAAGAATTTGTGGTGGGTTTTAGATATTTCTGGGGTAATTAGTTCATGGGATAACTAGTTTCTTAATGTTAATTTTTTTAATTTGGAGAAACTATAATGTCTAATCCTTTTTTTAACTTATTCTATTTCAATATAACTTGCTTTTTCTTTACCCTAAGGTGGTTGTGGAGGCAGCGAATTAGGTTATATCTTGAAGGGACTGGCATCAACCCTGTTCCTGTGGACCTCCATGAACAGCAGCTGAGTTTGAATCAGCATAGTAGAGCCTTCAACATTGAAAGAGTTCATGATGAAAGTAGGTGGATTGGGAATTAAGTGTGTTTGGGGCAATATGTAATTTACAGTTCCTTTGATCTCTAATTTCTGGAAGTAATCATTTATAATTATATGGGGATTTCAGTGCCACTGACTACATTTAAGGAAGTGCAATGAACTACTTGAGTTGTAAAATTTTTATCATTAGATTCTGAAATAAGAAATATAGCATATGTCCATAACAATTTTTTTCTAGGGTGGGTTTGAAAACTCATTGATAAGGGAAGGACTATAAAATGTCTGAGAAGGTACTTGATATTTAAGGAAAGAGTCTTGGTCTTAATCTTTGAAATGTGAAAAAGGAAAAAGAAAGTGGTTGAAAGAAAATGAACTAATCAGTGGAAGACTTCATAATAATTATACATTTATATATTTGCATTTATATATATTTACCATGGGTCTAGTTATTGATTAAAAAATCTTTTAGGAAATTTTGGTATCTCAGCTTAAGATATGTATTTCAGATATTTGTGTAAGATGCTAAGGGAATATTAGCATAAAATGATATGCAGCTTTTTTGTTGTGTTAAGATGAATTCTCAGTTTTGAGCTAATTTGAGGATTATATTTAGCAGTATTTTCCCACTTTGTCCCATAACTGTAAGATTTTCGTTATGCAAGAAGATCCCAAGAGATATCCTAAATATCTGTGGACGGTATAAAAGGATATTATTTCCTTTTGCATTTCATTTCTTGGCTAAACTTTATCAGAAAAAGCTATCTTTACATAACTGTTTTCCGGCTTTGTTTCTGTCTGGTTGTGGTATTTGATGTTTACATATATTCATTTTTTTCAGAGTTTTTCATGGTGATTTATAGCTTTATAGGTTCAGTTCAGTTCAGTCGCTCAGTCGTGTCCAACTCTTTGCGACCCCATGAACCACAGCACGCCAGGCCTCCCTGTCCATCACCAACTCCCGGAGTTCACTCAAACACGTCCATCGAGTCAGTGATGCCATCCAGCCATCTCATTCTCTGTCGTCCCCTTCTCCTCCTGCCCCTAATTCCTCCCAGCATCAGTCTTTTCCAATGAGTCAACTCTTTGCATGAGGTGGCCAAAGTACTGGAGTTTCAGCTTTAGCATCAGTCCTTCCAAAGAACACCCAGGACTGATCTCCTTTAGAATGGACTGGTTGGATCTCCTTGCAGTCCAAGGGACTCTCAAGAGTCTTATTCAGCAAAACAGTTCAAAAGCATCAATTCTTCGGCGCTCAGCTTTCTTCACAGTCCAACTCTCACGTCCATACATGACCACTGGAAAAACCATAGCCTTGACTAGACAGACCTTTGTTGGCAAAGTAATGTCTCTGCTTTTGAATATGCTATCTAGGTTGGTCATAACTTTCCTTCCAAGGAGTAAGTGTCTTTTAATTTCATGGCTGCAGTCACCATCTGCAGTGATTTTGGAGCCCCCAAAAATAAAGTCTGACACTGTTTCCACTGTTTCCCCATCTATTTGCCATGAAGTGATGGGACCAGATGCCATGATCTTCATTTTCTGAATGTTGAGCTTTAAGCCAACTTTTTCACTCTCCTCTTCCACTTTCATCAAGAGGCTTTTTAGTTCCTCTTCACTTTCTGCCATAAGGGTGATGTCATCTGCATATCTGAGGTTATTGATATTTCTCCTGGCAATCTTGATTCCAGCTTGTGCTTCTTCCAGCACAGCGTTTCTCATGATGTACTCTGCATGGATGTTAAATAAGCAGGGTGACAATATACAGCCTTGATGTACTCCTTTTCCTATTTGGAACCAGTCGGTTGTTCCATGTCCAGTTCTAACTGTTGCTTCCTCACCTGCATACAGTTTTCTCAAGAGGCAGGTCAGGTGGTCTGGTATTCTCATCTCTTTTAGAATTTTCCACAGTTTATTGTGATCCACACAGTCAAAGGCTTTGGCATAGTCGATAAAGCAGAAATAGATGTTTTTCTGGAGCTCTCTTGCTTTTTTGATGATCCAGCAGATGTTGGCAATTTGATCTCTGGTTCCTCTGCCTTTTCTAAAACCAGCTTGAACATCTGGAATGTTCCTAAACTGTGAGTTAATGCCGTGTTTTAAAGATGGTTTCTCTTCCCCTGAAAAAAAGTCATTTGATGTTAGAAAATTTTTAAATAACTAGTTTTTAAAAATCTGGAAATCTTTCAAGTCATTCATAAGCAGATTTCCTATTACTGTTTTTGAAAGACTACAGTAACTATTAATAGTTTAATTTTTTTAAAGATTTTAAAATCTTAGCTAGAAATTTTATTTTATACTTCACCAAAACAAGTTATTGCTGTCATCAAAATGATGTTCAGGATTTGGTTATTTTCACCAACAGTATATAGGATATAGATTCATTGCTCAGATTCACTGGTTTTAGCTTATAAACTAAATATATATAGAAACAAATTACATATAAAGTTAGTAATATTCAGGATATTTACATCTGGTTTGTGGAGGCTCAAGTAAAAGCATAGGAAATACTCAAAAATAATTAAAAAAAAAAATTTCTCAAAACTTAGGCACCAGTCTCTGAATGAAGGAACACACAAAATACCTAATATAATCAATGGTAAAAGGTCCCACACTGAGGCATGTTAGTATACTAGGGCTAAAGCAAACCTCTTGCAAGCTTCCAGAAAGGAGTGGTGATAGTGGTGGTGATTGTGGTTGGAGCAGGTTATTTTATACATGAAGAATCTGGAATCAGAGTAGTTTCAGATTTCTCAATAACAACACTGGAACTTGTTATATTAATTATTAATATTATTGGTATTAGCAATTATATAACATTTACAATGTTGGCACTATTTTAGAGAACGTTTTTGTTAGAGAGTTTTTTTCCTTGATAAAGAACTTTGTTTTCTGAGAAAAAATTAGGAAGATTTCAAGATATATCTCATGTTCCCTATTTAAATTCTCTTCAGGTTGGCAGGGAACACTTCCTAAGAAACTGCCATTTGGGATTTTTGAATATAGGAGTAGGTTTGAGATTATAAATATACCACCATGTTTGATCCCTGATTTAGCTTTTTAATTTGGAACACAGGATTAAAGAGAAAAAAAATGCTAGTTTTTTTGCAAGAAGGATGATTTAACTTCAATCCTATAAAATTTTGTTTAGTGTTATCTGTCCTTAACTAGATTATATATGTGGTGTGCTCAGTTGCTCAGTCACGTCTGACTCTGCTGCCACATGGACTGCAGCCCACCATGCTTCTTTGTCCATGGAGTTTTCCAGGCAAGAATACTGGAGTGGGTTGCCATTTCCTTCTCCAGTGCATCATTGCAGGCATATTCTTTACCACCTGAGCCACCTCGGTTGTATTCAAATTAATGAAGAGGAGTTCATTTTTATTACCATTATACCCTCAAGGGAAGGTATGTGCATGATAAGTCGCTTCAGCTGTGTCCGACTATTTGCAACCCCATGGACTGTAGCCCTACAGGCTCCTCTGTCTATGGAATTCTCTAGGCAAGAATACTGGAGTGGGTTGCCATAGCCTCCTCCAGAGGATCTTCCTGACCCAGGGATCGAACCCTGGTCTCCCACCTTCCAGGCAGATTCTTTACTGTATGTGCCACCAGGAAAACCCAAGAAAGACATAATGATGTGCGTGCATGTTAAGTCAAGGGAAGGTAGAGTTTGTTTATTTGTTAAAGAAAACTTTAAATCACATAAACTCGTAACTTTTTATTTGCAAGCCTACTTGTATTAATTTGGATAAGTGAATTGATTTGATAAACAATCCTAGAATCTCAGTGGCTTAACATACTGAAGTTTTATTTATAGTTCAGCTCACTGTCCAAGGAGTGTTCAGGCAACCTCCAAACAGTGGCCTTTGATATTCTGTTTGGTCCTTGTAACTTATGGGGAGAAGACAGTGAGAGCATGGGGGATTCTTAGGGAAGTTTTAGGAGCCAGGCCTTTTCACTACTTTTGCTCATATTCCATTGGCCATTACTAGTTCCATGAGTATACCCAAGGTGAGTGGATCCAGAAACATAGTCTAATGGTTTGACTGTGAGAGAAGTGCACAGTATTTTGGTCTCTGTCACATAACAATTCTATACTTGAAAATATAAATTAATGATTAATTTTGTAATGGATTCTCTTAGATAGAAAATTGTCAATTGCTCTTGAGTCCATCTTTTTGTGTTTTGTTGAAGCAAGATGTAAATGAACAGTTTAATGATTAAATAATGTTTGGTAGTCAATTAGCATGAAAGAAATATAAGCAGAATTAAGATGATTAATGAGACTTGAAACAATTTTATATATTCTCTTCCTCTTTTGATAGAAGATTTCAGGTGAAATTCAGCAAGCATATATAGTAAAAGTGCTATATACAGAAAGGAAAATTAGGATGCAGAGAAACAAGAATACAGATAAAAAGTTAAGACCATACAAAAGAAAAACATATGGTTACAGTTTGGTGAGATTTCAGATTTACCAGTTACTAATATACAGTGACGGCTTGCTTGGTGGCTTAGTAGTAAAGAACCTGTCTACCAGTGCAGGAGACAGAGGTTCCATCCCTGGATTGGGAGGATCCCCTGAAGAAGGAAGTGACAACCCATTCCAATATTCTTGCCTCAGGCATGACTTGGCAACTGAGTACAAAGCAATATTTAGTGAGTACTTACTGTTAGTGAACATTTGTAGAAAATCTGTGAGGAGATACAAAACATTCCATTAGTGATTACACTATGTAAAGAAAAATAATTTAAACTATAAATTTTAACTTTTTACGTTGGTAAAACTTGTTAGTTGTAAAAATGTGAATATATTTAGTACCAAATTAAGACAATATCAAAAGTTACATATGTGGTCTTAAGTACAATCAAATTTGATCAAACACATCATTCTTATATACCTTTTTGTATCAGGTTCCTTCTGTATTATAAGATCTAGCCGATAATGTTAACCCATTATATAATTTAGTCAAATAAATTTTTAAAGATTTCATGGTATTATAATAGCAACTTGTGGTAATTGAAAGAATAGTTGGGTCACTTTAGACAGTTAAAATCCAAAAGAAATTATACATGTAATTAACATTCGATAAGCATATAAACAAATAGGCTACAAGTCAGAGGAGAATATTAAATTGGCGGTTGTGTTGGTGACAGTGGTGGAAAGTTTTATAGAGTATTAAGTGTCTAATGTGTCTAATACACATTAACCTGAAACAGAATCTTAAAACATAGCAAATTACCCCAAAGTTTACCATCTTAATAGCAAATACTTGTGATTTCACAGAGATTATGAAAGTCAAGAATCCAAGAGAGGCTTAGCTTGTTAGTTCAGGTTTAGGGTCTCTGAGGAGGTGACAGTCAAGCTGTTGGCCGGGACACATAACTGGGCTGGAAGGTCTGCACCACAGCTCGTCACGTGGCTGCTAGCAGGCGGCTTCAGGTCCTCACTCTGTTGGCCTCTCCATTGGACTGCTTATGAAATATCCTCCCCCAGAACAAGTGATCTGGGAGAGACAGTGACCAAGGTAGAAGCCAGGGTGTCTTTTTAAACCAAATCTCAGAAGTGACATACCATAATTTCTGCCTTATGTTGGTCACATAGACTAATTCTGGTGTGATGTGAAAGGAAGAGTTATATAAGAATGTGTATACCAGGAGGCAGGAATCATGGGGAACCATCTTAGAGGCTAGCTGCTGCCTCAGTTGAAGTTAACATTTAGCTTTGACTAAGAAAAAACAGTGGAGGAGACAGAAAAGGTATCTTGTTCCATTGTGCGTGCCCAGCAGGAGACACCTGGGTGCCATGAACCTGCTATTGGTGACGCTGGGAAGAAAGGGCTGGCGTCTCAGGCTGGGGACTGGTTAAAGACAAAAACGTAAAAGCGACCATCTGAAGGTGAAAATCACACTTTGATCCAGAAAGCAGTGGGATTCTTTGGAGGATTTTGCGTGATAAAGTGCTGTTTAAGTAATCATCACGGAAGGTTACATAAGTTGTACACAGAACCGTAAAGGGTAAAATAAAGTTGCCATTTTTTAAGGAGTCATATAAGGAGATGTGGCACTGTTCCTCCAGAACTGCCATTGCTGAAAAACATTCTCTATTTTCTATTTGAAAACTAATCTGACTTTTAACATAACTGATTTGGCTTCGTACATGAGCCATCCATGTAGTTTGCTGCTTGAATCCAGAATGGCTCTGCCTTGGAAGTACTCGATCATCTCTATTTCTGAAACAGGTTGTAGTTGGAGCAAAACTTAGCCAAGTGTGACAACTTGAATCTTATGCTGTGAATAAATATCAATATATTTCATCACCCTTGACAAATTGTTTCAAAGAAGAACTAAGGTTTATTTACTCATTGCAGCTATAATGTTTAGATGATTTTGTGGTTCTGTATTATGAATACTTTAAGATTTAATTCATATGTTAATGTTAAGCTATAGATGCTATTAAGACAAATATTTTAATATTTTATAAAATTTATATGGTAATATTTCTGAAGTTTTAAGGCGCTCTCTTGGATTTTTCTTTCATTCTCTGCAGAGTTTGAGGCTTCTGGACCCCAGCTTTTGCCAGTGAGAGCACTAAATGAAGTCTTCATTGGGGAGAGTTTATCATCCAGGTACTTTTAAACTTGTCATCTTGAGTTTAATATTTTAGTAATTTTAAACTATTTATTAAATTTCTACCACCTAATTTGTGAATAATTAATACTATATAAGTAAGAAAAACAAATTATTAAATGAAATATTTCCACACCTTTGTACACATTAATACATGTTAAGAAGAAAGAAAGTTTCATTACCACAAATGTTTTGGAAGCCCTACATTAAACAAAGTTACTCAGATTTCTTTACTGCAGTATTTCCCTGAGCCTTTCATCTGTTATATAGGTACTTTATAAATGTTTAAGAGAATGCTATATAGGCATATATTTGCAGTTGATATAAAACTTTGATCTTACAGACTGTTCATATTAAAATTTCCCTACTAATTGTCTTAATGTTTCATAAAGCTGATTTATTTATTTGCTTGTTTTGATCCAGGATCCAGTTAAGGAGAACACAAAAATATTACTTACTTTTGACTAAATCTTGTTTATTTGGCTATCATAGCCCTTTAGATTGAATTAAGAATGGTTTTTAGTCCCATCCCTGTTTTGTCATTTATGACTTTTACATTTTTGAATGGTCTAAGCCAATTGCAGAATATTGGCAGAATATTCCTTATTTTAGATTTGTATGATTTTTTTTTTCTCTGCATGATAAAATTCAGACTAAGCATTTTTGACAAGAGTACTGCATAAGTAATGTTGATCCTTTTCAGTTCAACATCATAAGGCAAGAGTATTGACAGCTTAAGATTTGTAACCATTATTACCGAAAATTAAGGTTAGTGAAGTTCTTCAGTAGGAATATAAAAGCATAGTGTATGTTTTATTACTGATAAAATCTATTTTGTGAGTGTTGAATATAACTTAGATTTAAATTGTCAGCAGAATTTTTTGCAGAAAATTTATTGTGTGACACTAGTTACTAGTTGTAAAATGACTGCCATAACGTAAAGTTAATTTAACTCTTGGTGGTACATTTAGAACTTTCTTTCTCATTTTTGTTGTTGTAAGGGAGTTAGGGATAGACGATTAGAGATAAATCTATATTCTACTCTCCTGCTACCAGAACCATGTGACCTTTTGAAGGTCATGTAATTGATTCCCTGAGAGTTTCAAATTTTCTGAAATTCTCTTCATTATAAGTCATATTCTTTTATAGTAAGTTTAATTATGATGAGAAAAATTTGTCTTAAAAAAAACACATTTTAGCCATTAACTTACTACTGGAGATAGTATTGAAGAGAACAAAGTTTGATTCAACAGAATGATTTGAATTATCTTTTTCAGTTGTAATTATTTTGATTAATATAATTTTAAATTTATGCAATAATATATATTGCACACCTGCTGTATGAACTAGGAATATAAAAACAAATAAGATAAAAGTAGTTGTGTCTTAATGTTTAGGAAGCTTGTAAAATATACAATTAAAAAATTATTAAAGTGTATTCAAGAAATCAAATAAAAATATATACTTTAAAGAACTTAAAAATATGGTAAAGTGTAAAGATGGACTTATTTTAATATAGTAAGACTTATGCAGTAACAGAAAAAACTATAGCATATCAAGTTTGAAGCAATATGGAAATAAGTAATGGACACATTTATGTCATAAGAGAGAAGGAAGAGAATATAACAGTGATATAATCTCATCACTATTGCTAAAGACAGGCAGAAGAGAACAGCCTTAAAATGAGATTGGAGAAAGTCTCCATTAAAATAAATAGATGACAAAGGTAAAGATGTTTTGTGAGTTTATGCTTATTCGAGGGAAGCCATTTAAGGGCTTATTACGTTATTCTGTTTGTATATTTTCAAGGTCATAACTTCTGAGAGCTTCTACTAGCGTTGCTTTATGATTTGTACTTACTAAAAATAACTTACAAAAGGAGGAAAATTGGGATCAATGATTGACTTATGGAAATTCAGTGAAGGCCCATTAGGAGGTGTTAGATCGAATGCTTCTGTTTTCTGTGGTGGCAGTGCTTTGGTTGGTTTACCCCTGATGTCCGATGCTGGTTCTTTTTGTGGTCTTTAATGCCTCCCCTGATATCTTTACTAAGATTAAGGACAGCAGTGGGTGGGCTTCTGATGCTATTGAGAAAGCCTTAACTACGGGAGATATTAGAGATTACTCTGAAAGATTCTATGACACAGACCCTTAGGCAGAAAGGAAAGGAACACATACTGAATGCCTGCTGCGTGTCAGGCGCTGTGCATGTTGTATGTTGCCACGTGTATGCTCATAGCAACTCTGTGAGAAAAGTGGTTGTATTTCTCAGTGAAAAAACTGAGATTTGGAGAATTCAAATCACTTGGCCAAGCTCATATATTTAATTTAGCATCAGAACCATCATGTAAACCCAGCATTTCTTAATTCCAGATCCAGTATTGAGTTGTCATGAGAACTTATTACTTATTTTTTAAACTGCCCTGCCTGTACACGCCTTCCTCCTGGCAGTGCTGTTTCAAGGCTATCTTGTATTATTTCTTATATAGTGTCTTGTTTGTTGCCTAAAGCAGTAAACAGCACTCTAAATAGTTGGTAATTATTACTGTAAAATTTCTGACCTGCATACTAGAATATAAACTTCTAGAAGATTGTGTCTATTACATTTACTATTAAATCCCTAGTACCTTGCACAGTGCTTATTAAAACATTAGGCACGTAATAAATATTTGTAGATTGAATAAAATACTGATGCTATCATTATCTCCATTTTATAGGGCAGTCTGTGGCTCAGAGAGGTGAAGTAAATTGCCCCGAGTCACACAATTAATAAATAACAGAGCCGGGCTAAGCCTGTGCTTTTCTTTAGTGTGTGTGATAGAATTGTCGTCTTCCTGAAAACTGAAGTGCTTTGCTTGGAAAATGTGAAGTGCGGCAATATTATTCCTGCCTCATTTATAATGTTCTTAAAGTTAAGAACATTTTAAAAGCCCAATTTTTTTCTTTTCTCCTATTTGTTCTAACCTAGAATGTCTTATTCTTGGGCTGTAGCAGTGGACAATTTAAGAAGAAGTATACCCACTCTAAAGGGACTGTGAGTTTTATTGCTGCCTTAAAAAAATAATTTCCCTGAAACCAAAATTCTATGAGTTGACTAATCTTGATAAACTTGCATGTGAGAATGACACTAAATTTGCTCTTTGTTTTGGACTCAGCGTCTCTCTCCTGACTTCTCTTTCTCTTCACTTCTGCTTCTTTTCTGTCCCCACTTACCTCTAATCTCTGGTTTCTACATGATTCTGGCATAATAGATAGCAGCCATTCCAATGGATTTGGCTGACTTGTCTGTATTGTATATAATAGACTAATGTACCTAAAATTCTTAATTTACTAGGAAGACATAACAAAGCTATGAAATAGATTAAATGTGAATATTAGACTTGCTGTCTTTTATTTTTAAAGAGAATGCTGACTTCAGAGAAAAAGACGACTTGGAGTTATATCATATGAAGCTTTCACAAACCATGAGCTTGGCAGGAGAAAATGAAAGGGTTAGAATAAGAGATAAATTATCCGATGAATGTTAATATTTGCAGGCATGTCTAATAATTGTCATTGTTTTGAAAAGCTGTATTTTGTTAAGGGTTTATTTTAGCTTTTTTATTTGCTGGATAAAAGTAACTCATTGTTGACTGTTGACACCACTGTATGTTTCAAAAGCTCTTTGAATAGTTACAAATCACTTAAACATTCATGTAGTTAAAAAGTGGTGTCATTTTTTTTTTTTGGGCTGGTGTCAGAAAACCCAGTTGATTTCATGTTTATTAAATAATCTTAGAACTATCAATCTTTAAAAAAATTACAGTTCTTATTTTATCCCTAGTTTTGTTCACTGGTCCAGGACTGATTGAGATTTTTCTTTAGAACCTCATTATCTCTGCTAGCTTACTATCAATTCAAAAGGCACATTAGTATATAACTTGAGAAACAAGAGTTAAATAGAAACGGTTGGTAACTTGAAGGATTAGATGCAGACTTAGATGTGTCGAGGACTAGCTCCCGAGAATAAAACTCCCTTAGGAATGGCATTTTCTTTTTGAATTCTGAAATCATCTTCTGTATGTTTCCATAGCAGTGCTAGGTAAAAATTTATAAGAAGCTCTTGTTTGAAATCTTAAAGGAAGGAGGTACATATAGGTCAGAGAAGGATGTAGACACACAGATATTTTTGAATTTTTTTCACTTAATCAGTATTGGAACTAGCATCATGATATGTGTCCCTACTAAGTCAGGATGACTTGCTTAGATTTCATCAGCTCTGAAAAAGAAACTTTATCTCATTTACCATGAGACATAAGTTCTGCAAATCCAGTTTTATATTCTCAATTCATAGGGCTTCCTACTACGAGATTTCAGTTGATGATGGTCCATGGGAAAAGCAGAAGAGCTCTGGGCTCAATTTGTGTACTGGAACAGGATCAAAGGCCTGGTGAGTAACTTGGAATGTTGCTTATCAACTTTTGTGAAATACTTTAAGTCATATAATTTGCGTGCTGTCTCACACTGGTGTATCTGAGGCCTCTGATACGCAGGAAGGAGCCTGGCGTTGACCTATCAGTTGGCTCAGTTTCTGTTGCACTCATCGATTGGGTCCTAGAGTCCAGCTTTGACTTATAGCCCGGCCTGGATCTGGTCATTCTTTATCTTCCTGCACTAGGTTTGTAAAGAGAAAAAAGAAAATGAGTGTTTTTAGAGAGTATATATTTTAAAAAATGAATATTTTAAGTTATAAAGAAATGAAAGCAAGGTACGGTACCAAAAAATATGCCAGAAGTTTGTGCATTCAAGGCCTAATTGGAGATAACCTGGGACATCCTGAAGCCTGCCTACCCTATGGCTCCTCTCTGGGAAGTCTCTGCCACTTCTTAGCACACATGTGCCTATGCCTCCCTGACTTGTATCTGTAGCCGTCATCTCTCTTGCATACAGGCTCATATTGAAAAATTACCTACTAACTGCATAAGGATGTTAGTAGCACTTCAGATTCAACACATTCAGAACTGAATTTATTGTCTTCTGTTGTTCTCCTGTGTTGCCTGTCTTGCTGAATAGTATCACTGTTAGCCTTGACTTCATAGTCTCAGGAAAACACATTATTCCCTAAAGGCTGGCTCATAACTCTGGGTCCCCCTGTTCTCCCTCTGTACTTAGCAGTCTCTGAATCCTGTCAGATGTACTTCAGAAATTCTGGCCCCTGCTTTTCAGTTTCTATGGCTGTTTCTTGGTGTCAGCCCTCATCTCTTTAGTGAATATTCTTTGTGCCTCATCTTGCTTCTTTAGGCTGTAATTCATAACTCCTACCACAGAGTAATATTTCCGTAATGTAGATAGATCTCACTATTTCTCTTCTGTGCTTTAAAACTTTCTTAACTCCTGACTGTGTTCACATTAGTCTGTCATATGAAGCCCTTTAAACGTGAGCTAAGGTTCCTTGCCAGCCTACTCCTGCCTGACCCTAACCCATTACACTGGAGGCTCTGCAGGCTACTTGCAATTCTTAGCACAAGCCATGTTCTCTCTGGGCTTTTTGTTTTTGCTCAATGTACCTTCTTCCTGCATTGACTGCCTGAACATTTTCCACTTTCCATCTACTGGCTAAAAATTCCAGTCTTCAAATGTCACTTAAATGTCAAAATCTTTGCTTAAGACCTTGTTCTTTTCATAAGCCTAATTAATCAATCCCTCTTTTTTTTGCCCTTACCCAGCGCTTTTTCCTCATAGCACTGTCATAGCTGCTGCTGCTGCTAAGTCGCTTCAGTCGTGTCTGACTCTGTGCGACCCCATAGACGGCAGCCCACCAGGCTCCCCCATCCCTGGGATTCTCCAGGCAAGAACACTGGAGTGGGTTGCCATTTCCTTCTCCAACGCATGAAAGTGAAAAGTGAAAGGGAAGTTGCTCAGTCGTGTCTGACTCTTTGCGACCCCATGGACTGCAGCCTACCAGGCTCCTCTGTCTATGGGATTTTCCAGGCAAGAGTACTGGAGTGGGGTGCTATCACCTTCTCCGATGTTATAGCACTTAGCACATAATTGGTTTCTAGTAAGTTCATACCCAGTTAGTTTGAGCAACTTGAGGCACATGGGGTGGTGACTAGTGACTTTTTTTCTGCTTAATTTTTTCTTTGCTAAGCATAGTACTTCACACTTATTCACTTAAAATGCTTTTTTGAATAAATGACTACACACTCACAAATACAGCTAAAGCAGTGCTTATCAAACTGACTTAAGTTTGAGTTCTTTAAAATTGAGTTTTATTTCTCCTACCACTCACCGTATGCTTGAGTCCTGTGTTGATGTTGCATTTAAGTATGGCTTAGATTAGAAGTTCTGTCTTTTCTGTGTGGCTTATTAAACTCTGCTTTGTGCTCAGTGCTCTAGTATAGAGCCTGGTCTCTGGTATAGGGACCAGGATACGGTCTCTAACCATATCCTGTCCCTGCCACCTTGGTTACTTAGTCCCTTTTCTTTTCTACTCAGCCTTATGCAGCTTGCTTGCTTCTGACATGATCTACTCTCCTGTTATCACTGATAATTCTTTCATTATGGTTGGATTTCCCATTTATCATTTGATCCTTGAGAAAAGAGAAGCATTGCGGGGGAAGAGAGAAGGCTAGGGATCAGAGATACTGAGGGAAAGTTTATACGTTCTATATATTACATTAATAATTTCAACTTACTGCAGTACCATCTTTGAGCACTTTCTTTGTCCCAAGTAAGTATATTATCTTACTTAAATTCTTAAGAATACTCTGAGATCAGTTAATTTTATTTTCACTGATAGACTATAACAAGTCTCAAAAGTTAACTGACTTGCCCAAAGCCATGTGGCTGATAAATGGAGGAGGTAGGATTTAATTTCGGGGCTTAACTCTAAACTGTAGACTTCCTGTGCTACAGAAGGAGGAAAAGCTTGGAGGGTCCCCTGTGGGAGGTTATGGGAAGTGTTGCCCATGATAGTCACTCTTATTCCTTTAGCTGGAACATAGTTACATGCTGTGTGGCTAGAGGGGTGGGAAATACAGCCTAATCATGTGTCTGGGAGGGTGGGGGGAAGAGCTCAGGGATTAGCTGTCCCATCTTTGCATTTCCAGAAATTCTTGCACAAGACGTAGGATGTGGTGGTTATGTTGCATTACAAGCATCTGTGCATCATCGCGGTGTCACTCACCTCAGTCCTTTTCCTGGGTGGATTGCGTTTGCAGCACACAGTAGAGAAGTACCACAGAGCAGGATCGTTTGTTTCCATGAGTCCTTAAGCCTCTTCCCAGTCCTCCTCCTTTGTACATTCTGTCCCAGCAGACCTAATTAACGATGAGGAGGTGTTCTTAAGTAAAGAGAAAGTTTTACTAGCTGATGAAGATACGAGACTCTTTGCCTTTCAATTTGGTTGTCTTTAGTAGAAGTTATGTCCGATTTCACATCAGAACTCTTACAGTGGTGAAGGTTGTAGATCTAAGGAAAAAGCTGTTGTTTGGTAGCTCACATCTGCTTTGGCACATAGTTTGTTTTTGATGTAGAATGTAAACCACTCCTAAGGGTAGATTGAATTGGCTGAGATTTAGATTACACCCGCAGGAAATTAGTTTTAATTTAACCCTAACTCAGAGAACTTAGTTTGTATTGACTTGTGGTATTCCTAGTAAGTCATAGTTCTAGGAATGTTAGAACATGTCTTGTAAGACTTCTGCTCTCTTAAACTAAGTCTTAATTATAGTAAAGATACATGAGTCACTATTATCTTTTGCCCTTTACATATTTTATTTCAGTGGAACCCTATTAACAGCTTATTTTTATGTGACTTTAAAATAGAATTCTAAAGCAGTAACGAGGAATTAAGAGTGTAACTCATACAGATTTCCTTGCACTTGACATTTTCGTTGAGTTCTTGCCAAGAGCCAGAAACTGCCCTCAGTGCCTTATGGCTTGTAGTGTGTGACAGTAGTAATGCTAACGAGATAGGTTTTGTGAACCTCATACTAAACAAGAAGAAAGTCACAACACTTGAAGTATTTTGGTTTCTACCACATAGTAAGTCTGAGCAAGAGGCGAGAATGGAGCTTGGGGTGTTTGGAATATGAAGTTAGGGGGTGAGTAATGGTGTAAAATAGGCTAGGCAAGGGCATTTTAGATTTTTTTTTTTTAGCATAAGGATATGGTCTGTGAATGACTTCAATTTTTTAATGTAAAAATTTGTATATCTGTATTTTTCTTAAGAGAATGTCCAAAATGTTTTCACGTTTCTCAAAATATAGAGAGTATAGGATTAGAGTGGGTATATGGAGCATCTCTTATTCTTCTTCCCTCAAAATGTTAAGAGCCCCTGAATTAGGTTTAGAGTTGTGTGACTATGAAGTGCTGTTCCTTTTCTAAGGAGCATCTACTGCGAAGAGGTAGAGGCAGGAGGAGAATTCTAAATTAGCTGGAAGAATTGTGTTTTTTTAAAAAAAAAAACACCTTTCCCTAACCACCTTTTTAGTCCTTAGGTGGTTAAGGGTGTAACCACCTTTTAAAAGTTGCTGCTTTTAAAAGTTACTCCTATTTGTGGTAGTGTTTGTTCTTAAGTGGTTACGTGTGATATCTTGCTAAAGGTTTCTCACCTTCAGAAATGATTTTATAATTTAGAGAAATACCTGTTTAAAACTGTGGTAGGACTTCCCTGGCGGTCCAGTGGTTAAGAATCCGCCTGCCAGTACAGGGGACGCAGGTTTGATTGCTCATCTGGGAGGATTACACATGCTGTGGAGCAGCACGCCCGGGTGCCGCAGCTATTGAGCCTGTCCTCCAGAGCCCCGGGTGCTGCAACTACCGAAGCCTACATGCCCCAGAAACCCGTGCCCTGCAACAGGAGAAGTCGCCGCAGTGAGAAGCCCACGTACCACAACAGAGTGGCCCCCGCTCGGCGTAAAGAGAGAAAAGCCCCCAAGCAGCAAGGAAGACTCAGCGCAGCCAAGAAGTAAAAAATAAATAAAACTTAAAAAAATAAAAAGTATGTTAAATAATACAAAGGGGATACAACGAAAAGCTGGTTTCTTTCAGTTTATATTCTAGTACTAATCTCCAGATATAACCACTCTATATATTTTTTAATATAAGTAACACAAGGAAATTCTATATAAATATATAGAACAGCTGACTCATTGGAAAAGTCCCTGATGCTGGGAAAGATTGAGGGCAGAAGGAGAAAAGGGTATCAGAGGATGAGATGCCTGGACAGCATCACCAATGCAATGGACGTGGACTTGGGCGAACCTCGAGAGATGGTGAGGGACAGAGAGACTTGGTGTGCTGTAGTCCATGGGGTTGCAAAGAGTCGAACACAACTGAGCGACTGAACACACATATACACATACGTACACTGTATAATGCTTTTCGTCTTTTAACTTAACATGTTGATATCTTTCCACATTGGTATTATACATATGGTTGTAGTACAGTCTTTTTAATATCTGTGTAGTATTCTACTGAGTAGCTATATTTACCCAGCTTTCTGCGGTTTTGCTATTATAAACAATGCTTCTGTAAATATCCTTATACTTGTCTTTGTGTATTATATGTGCAAGTATATTTTAGGATAAACTACTAGATTGAAGAATATGTTCATTTTAAATCTTAACAGAATTGTCTACTTGCAATTTTTATAATTCCATTAATATATGGGCATACTTCTCTTCCCATACCCATGTCAATACACTATCATTTTTTAATCCTTAAAATCTGAGAAGAATCTTGTTTTAATATCTCCTCAGGTATGAATGAGATTGAACATATTTTCATATGACCCCTGGACTGTTAAGCCATGTACTTTGCCTACTTCTAAAAACTATATGAGATGGCTATTGTTTTTTGGGTATTTTTTTTGCCTGATAATTTCTAAGAGTTCTTTGTACATTAAGTAGATTATTCCTTTTTCATTTTTAGTATGTTTTTAGAACCAAAATAAGAAAAAAATGTTTGTGGTATTTATTTCTAGGTCATTCAATATTAACAGAGTGGCACCTCAGGCTGTGGAAGATGTTCTAAATATTGGTGAGTACTAAATAGCTCTTATGTTACAATTATAATATGCTATAGAATGTGTAGATTTTATTGTATGTTAGCTATGCAGTATGTTACAAAATATTTTATTTAATCAAGATATTTTCCCCCTTTCTTTTTCCAATAGCAAACCGACAAGGAAATTTAAGTCTTCCGTTGAACAGAGAATTGGTAGAGAAAGGTCAGTGACAAATGATCATAATCACTGACATTTTCAGTTAAGTTCTGTGTATATTTTGAGGATGTTATCATGAAAGGTACTTGTCTAATTAAGCTAAGCATAGTACTTTTTTTACTCCAACAATATAATACCCCTTAAAATATATTGAATCAGTAGAAAGTTTACATTGAAATTTTATGATTTTTGTCAACCATGGAAATCTAACTTCTGTGTCAAAACAGTGTGATTGCAAACTTTTCCTGGGGAATGGGAAAATGTAGAAAATACACATCTGGCAAATAGGAGTCACATAACCTAAATTCGATATGCCGTTAGTATCCTCTGAATGAGAAGGAATTCATTGAGCTGTGAATGTTTACCTTCACATTCACTAAAATGTTATCTTACCCTTTTCCTACATACTCCTGCCCAGTTATTTCAGTGTTCCTTTAAGAGAACCAGCACTGGTGGAGAAAGGATACTTATCAGGGAATTTGAAGACCTGAGTTCCAATCCCAGACCAACCAGTCACTCACTGAAACAATGGGCAAGACTGTTTTCTTTGCTCCTCTGCTTCCTCAACAGTGGAATGAGGGCGTGGACATAGATTGCTGGGGAAGTCTTCAAATTTGTTAAAAAAAATTATTTTAAAAAATAGTTAAATTCATAAATTGAAAACCACATTCGTTTGATTTGCATATGAAATTTTAACACACTAAAGTCTATTTATCTACCAGGATCATTTTTGAAAGTATAGACCTCAAACTAAAGCTAAATAGTGTTGTCTCTGTTTAGTTGAAGAGTATCCTAAGATTTAAAGGTAAATTATTTTTAGGAAAAAAAGCAAAAATCCAGACTTGTTTATAGTTGCCTTTACTTACCTATGCTGCAGTTGCCATCCGTAAACATTTGAATTTGAGAGTTATCATAGCAGATTCACATTGGTTGCCTTAAAGTGATGTAGCAATACATGGTAAAGTATATTAACAGAGTCAATTCATTTTATTTGTGTGTTTTGGATTCCCAAAAGACTTTCTTTGTTGAAATGGTTTGCCTTTAAAATGGTTTGTAAACAGGACTAAATCTCTGTGGTTCCTTTCAGTTCTCTAAAATGGATTGTTTTCTCCCTCTCTGATTTTGAGACCTAAAATACTATTTTAATCATGGCTTTGAGTTGGAATTAGTGTTAAATCTGTACTGAAGGAAGGAAAGTGAGGCATTTATAGTAATTGATTCTTCATTAGATAATTTAACTTAAAACAGTATATATAAAACAACTGAAATTTATATCACTTATGTAATTTAAGGGTATATATAAAATACAGTGATTTTTCTTTTAATAAACATACTGCTTTACTGAATGAATATTATTCCTTTGAAGATTTGACTTATCCTCAGAAGCAATAGTGAATGCCAATGGTGCAGTCACTGTTACAGACGCTTCCTTTAATTCAAATGAAATTTTGGTATATAAGGTAGATTATCTGATAGTCTTGTGATGTCTTTTAGTGTGGTGTTCAACTAAATGCTTTTTTCAAGCCCAGTTTCTTTGTACAGTTGTCTTTAACCAGTTTGTGCTCTGCATGCCAACTCTGTGTGCCTCTTGGTTAGGGAGAAAGTAGATCCCAAAGGCTTGTGGAAATACCTCATGAACCTTTTGGCATGATGTTTTGGAAAGGAACTTATTAGCAAGGGATTGTATCAACTCAAGTTCCATTTTTGAGTGCTTCAAACTAGTTTCTCTTTGTTTACTGACTTTACAGTCCTCCCTTCCCCCACCAAAGTACCTATTTCTGCTATCCTGTGGGTGATGTAGGCTTCTGTGGGCTAATCTGGGAACATACTCCTTGTTTATAAGCATTTTTTTTTAATGGAGTTTGTCTTGAGTTCAAAGAAACTTGCTGCCAAACAGACTTTTGGAATAGAACTGCCTTTAAATTGGGGATAGCATCCATTCTCATTTTGCACTTCTCAGAAGTGACTATGCTAATATTTGGCTTTTTTTCCTTTATAGTAACAAACGAATATAATGAATCACTGCTCTACAGTCCAGAAGAACCAAAAATACTTTTCAGTATTCGAGAACCAATAGCAAACAGAATTTTCTCAAGCAGTCGTCAGCGTTGTTTCACCTCAAAGTAAGCTTCCACAGTCTTCTTGTAGCTGTTTTCCTCCCTTGTAATTAATTACAAAGCACATTTGGCTGTGAAAGTATTGTTTCATTAAATCACTCCTTCAGACTTAATCATGCAGGAAAAGTAGACGCTGTGGAGCTAAAGTGGTATCACGCTAATAACCTGGCTAAAGTGATATTTTCTCTAAAACGTTCTGTTTCATTTTAGAGAAACTAAAATTTAACTGAATGGAAAGGACATGGTTGTTTAATTGGTAATGTGTACTTGTTTGTTTTTATTTTATTAAGTAAGGCACAGTAAGATCAGATTGTCAACTTCAAAAGAAACTGACTGGAAAGCAACTTTTTTTTCATATGCTATGGAATAAAAGCAGGACATACATTCATATAAAGTCTAAATTGTGTAGCAACATAAAGGACTCATTTCTTTCAGCTTTTTCCTACAAGTGAATCTCCCACCCATGCCCACATCTATTAAATTTGCCACAGATTTTTTTGTTTTGAGGGGAAGAAAATATACAAAAATGTTTGTAATTTTTGTAAAGGTTGCCCAGTCTTCCAGACTAATAAGAAAACTTAACTATAGTTAGGGCTTCCCTGATACTTCAGCTGGTAGAGAATCCTTCTGCAATGAAGGAGACCCCGGTTTGATTCTTGGATCAGGAAGATTCCATGGAGAAGGGGTAGTCTACCCATTCCAGTATTCTTGGGCTTCCCTGGTGGCTCAGACGAAAAAGGATCCACCTGTAATGTGGGAGACCTGGGTTCAATCCCTGGGTTGGGAAGATCCCCTTGGAGAAGGGAATGGCTACCTACTCCAGCGTTCTTGCCTGGATAATTCCATGGACAAAGGAGCCTGGCAGGCTACAGTCCCTGGGGTCACAAAGAGTCAGACACAACTAAGCGACTTTCACTTTCACTTTTTATCTCATGGCAAGCACAGAATAGTTGTTACAAATTCTTCTTAACAGTGTGCATATACTTTTTTGAAAATGCATAATTGATTTTTTCCAGGAAAGACACTAAAACGGATAGTGATCATATTTAAAAATCACTTAATCATTTGAGAATTAATTTTGATTAATCAACAAATCTGTACTCAGATTGGGTAGGACTGAAAGATTCATTTAAATGTTTGCTCATATAAGTAGGAGAACAGCTTTATGACTTTGGCTGGAAAATATTTCTTAGCAACAGATTGACAAGTTGAACTAAATTAGAGTTATTGACTTTTGTTAATCAAGACACCATCAAGAAAATAAAGAGGCGAGCCACAGAGTGAAATAGTATCTATGTCCAACAATGGACTCATATCCAGAATATATTATAAAAATTCTTACCAGTCAGTAAGAAAGAAGGCAGGCAACCCCTTAGAAAAATGGCTGAAAGTCTTGGACAGGCATTTTGCAAAAGAGAATATCCAAATGGCTGATAAGTGTATGGAGAAACATCCTTGACCCTATTCATCTGAGAAATGTAAATTAAAACTATATCATATAATACTATAGTCATGTAAGGATGTGAGAGTTGGACCTTAAAAAAGGCTGAGTGCCGAAAAATTGATGCTTTTGAATTGTGGTGCTGGAGAAGACTCTTGAGAGTCCCTTGGACTGCAAGGAGATCAAACCAGTCAATCCTAAAGGAAATCAGTCCTGACTATTCATTGGAGGGACTGAAGCTGAAGTTGAAGCTCCAATACTTTGGCCACCTGATGTGAAGAGCTGACTCATTGGAAAACACTTTGATGTTGGGATAGATTGAGGGCAGGAGGAGAAGGGGGCGACAGAGAATGAGATGGTTGAATGGCATCATAGACTCAATGGCATGAGTTTGGGCAAACTCCAGGAGATAGTGAAGGACAGAGGAACCTGGCATGCTGCAGTTCATGGGGTTGCTTAGAGTCAGATATGATGGAGTGATTGAACAAATACAATACCACACACACTCACCAGCCTAGCTAAAATACCAGTTGTTGATAAGGTGGAGCAACTAAAACTTTTATATAAAAGTGGAGCAACTAGAAATTTTTATATAAAACTTTTATACTGTTAGGAATAATATGGAAAATTGTTTGGCAGTTACCTACCAAACCTGAATACAGGACATGCAGTGACTCAGTGATTCTGCTCCAAGATATATATCCAGCAGAAGAGTATACACTTGACAGATATGTATGTACCAAAAGACATACTCAAGAATATTCATAGTAGCAATGTTCCCAATAGATCAAAACCCTAATGTCCATGAGTAGTATAAGAGATACTTAAATTTTGGTATTTTCGTACAGTGCAGGTGTTTTCAGACAGCAATGAAAATGAACCCACTGCTGCTACATATGATAATATGGATGATTTCAGAAGCATACTGTTGAGCAAAAGAAGCCAGATATAGGCATATCCATTGTATTCTTCCATTTATATAGAACTTCAAGAATAGAAAAAGCTAGTATTACTATGTGATTGAAATTAGGATAGTGGATATGCTTGGGAAGGAGGGGCTGGGAGTAGAGACTCGGAGATGGGATAAGAGCAATGAGGGAACTTCCGGGAACTGAGTGTAACATTCAGTTCCTAATTTGGGTGATGATTACACAAGTGTGCTCATTGAGCTGTACCCTGATAATTTGTGCCTTTTCTGTATGTTGTATATAAGTAAAAATTTTACATGACAGTAGTTACATTCTTGATCAATACTTAAAATACTTGTAATAATGTTCAAAAAGCTCCTATGAGTTCCATCAAGTCTGAACTTGTTCACTTTTAAGTGTTTGGGTAAATGGAGCTATCCCGAACATTTCAATTTTGAGATTTTTTGGGGTAATGTACTCATATTGACATAGTCACTAATTCTCTCATAACTAAGGGCAGGGCAACTTGATTTTTAAAATCAAGGCCAAATGATCTACCTGCCAGTTTAGATTAAAAACAGTGTTTTAAAGAAACTGCAGTTTAAGAAAAGTGTTGATATTTAACAAGATGTCTCTCTCTGCCTAGGGTGTGTGTGCGTTCTCGGTGTTGGGATGCATGCATGGTTGTGGATGGAGGAACTTCCTTTGAGTTTAATGACGGAGCCATTGCTTCAATGTTGATCGAGAAAGAAGACGAGCTTCGAACTGTGCTTCTAGAGCAGTGAAGGATTGCCTCAGATGACAATTTTGATTGCCAGAGAAAGTTTTACTGCAGAAAACAGCCTACCAGTCATAAAGCTAGTTTTTGGTTGGCCTTGGGCCGAAAGGTGACCAAGAAAGTGAGATTTGCATTATTCTTCTGATGGATTCTGATGGAAAAGATGTTCACTATGTAAGAAAATGGAGGACTAAACTGATTAGAATTCAAAACAGTGAAATTTTGATACTGCTTACAATTGGTTTCCAAGAGTGCTGGTATCTTTATAAATTTAGAGAGGTAGGCTCAAATAAAAGATTTAATGTTTAGGATTTGAAATTTAACTGTACAAGTTTTTTTTTTTTTCCCTTTTCCTCCTCACTTTGTGGAATTGGTCAGACCAAACACATCTCATTTGATTAGTATTTTTTTATAGTACGTAAAGATCAAGATTTTTTTAAAAACTTTGATGGAGAATTTTGATAAATCCTGATATTGACCTAATTGAAATAGGTAAATGTGTTTTTATATATCTGCCAAGAGTTTTCTAATTTCAGAACACAATAATATTGTTATGACTATTGATTTAAAAAGTTCAATCATTTTTGAAATTATTTATAGATGTTTTCATTTAATTGACTATCAGGTTAATTTTGACAATGCTGGGTGAAATATACATGGACAAAATCATGGCACTATTACAAATGTATTAATTAGACAATAATTATTTTAGGTCTTTGGTAATTTTTTTTAATGATTTGAGGCTGATAAAGTTCTTCCATATTTAAAACTCTCTAACATGGATTTAAAGACTAAAAGGATGAACTGATGAGGCACACTCTATTATGAGTTTGGTAAAACCTATACAGATTTTCAGCTAGCGTTAGGAGTATTGTCAGAAAGAAAATGGATTGTTTAATAAATATGCAAAACATTTTAGTTTTGTAATTGCCTTACTTATTATCATGGTAGTTTTCACCTAGCTCATATTCCAAGTTTTACACATTAGGTTTGGAGGATAAAATGTTGTGGCTTTTCTTTTTTTCCCATTATGACAGTTTCTTTACCTAATGCCCAATTTACTTATAAATAATCCTAGAATTATCACAAAAAGTTCCTGTTGCTGCATCATGAGACAATTGGTATTCTTATTCCAATTATTCAAAGTTGTATTTTTTTTCCACTTGCTGTTAAAAATTTGTCTTCAATCACTGAAATATTTACTGAACACCGACTCTGCCATGTACTGTGTCAGGCGCTGGATGTACACTGGTGATCTGAACAGCCACTATCCTGATAGAACTGAATCTGGTGAGCTCAGTAGATTCTGGGAAAACTAGGATGTGTAATCAAACCGAGTGCTCTTAGGTTTGGCAACATTTATCATGTTCTTGTCAGATTTTTAAAGTAATATTATTATACAAAGATAACCTTAGGTTTTGATGTATATCCAGAACAAGAATTTGTTTTTCTTAGTTGAGAGTAACTGCATAGATACTACTCGCAAGGAGTTTACATGATGCATACAATAAAAATTGGTGTTTTCCCAGAGATGGATGTAGTTTCTGATTTGATTTAATAATGATATACTTAAGATACCACTTTATAAAGAAGTGAAATTCCACACTATAGAAACTCCCTAACAGATTTAAAATACCTTTTTGATAAAAATACCAACTCCATCTTTAATATCAAGGAAATCTGATTGTCCAAAATGGTACATAGATCTGTTTAATATGTAACATATTAATAGGTAACCTGCTATGTAAAATTGTTTATAAGCCATATTTTAGAGGTTTAAAAACTACTTAATGTGTTCCGTTGGTGATATAACCTCTAACATTTCTGACCTGTTGTGGGATTTATTTGTAAGAGATGATGAGAGGTAAAGGTTGTTAGAATAGCAAAAATGTTTTTATGAATGAGTTCCTTTTAATGGCAACATGTGAATAAAAGTAAACCATTATCTTTTCTTTTTTAGTTCATTTATTTCTTCAGCTCTTATGGGTCATTGTTTGAAAACCAGATTGCCCCAGAATATTATATTTCATGTCTTTTTTCTACAGTATCTATTACTCTTTTCCTGCTGACTTCATTCACTGCTAACATGTGACACAGTGCTTCCTGGTAAATGTAGATTCTTCAGATATTTTTGAGTTAATGTTTTTGATGTTCCATATGTATTTATATTCATGGACCGACCCAGTAAATCAAAATCATATTACATGAACTGCTGAACTAGAATTATTTTAAATGAAGCTTATTCCTTAACATTAAAGAAACCATGAGGGATTAGGGTATAAATCAATAAGAAGGCTTATATATAAGTTTTCTACATGAAGAAATGTATAAAAAATATTTTTTAAGTGTCACAGGCTTTATTTTATGAAAGGTTTTTTAGAAAGTTACTGGCTAAATGAGGAGCTAAAAGGAAAAAGTGGAAAAGGATGTTTTAAGTGTTAATTTGAATATTTTATAGGCTAGCAAAGGCATGGATTATAACTAATTTTGTTCTCCCATTTTTAATAATCATCAGTGGTTAAAAAAAATTCAAAACTTGGGATCCTGAAAAGACTTTGAAGAGCTCTATCTGAACAATACACACCTTTTTATACCAGAAGATTGTGAGTTCACAGGGAGTAGGGATTATGTGTTCTGATTTGTACAATGAATACTTGAAAACTTGCATAGCTAGAGAAGAAACCTATTATAATAAATGATGGTTTTACATGCTGAAACAGTTAGGAAGTCTGTGTATGTCGGGGGGTGATGTATTGACAGTTGCAGTAACTAGGACAGTATTTGAAATTTTTTTTTTTCAACCATTCTTTTAAAGTGTTTTCCCCAACTGCAACTTTTATTTTTCTCCCTACACCTATTCTCTTTAAATGATTGAAGAGAGCTTGAATGATTTGTTACGTTGTCATCATACTAGACTAGTTCTTTGCTTTCACAAGTGGCTTCCCTGGTGGCTCAGATGGTAAAGAATCCACCTGCAATGTGGGAGACCTGGGTTCAATCCCTGGGTTGGGAAGATCCCCTGGAGAAGGGAATGGCTACCCACTCCAATATTCTGGCCTGGAGAGTTCCATGGACTGTATAGTCCACAGGAGCACAAGCAGTCAGATACGACTGAGTGACTTTCACAAGAAAATCTATTTAAAATACCTTTGGTAACTAAGCTTTGTTACATAGCTGTTTCCTCCTGCTTCAGAGCTTTCCTTCAAAGCATCATTTCATGATAAATGATTTGTCACAAAAGCATTCTATTCATCTTTGAAGTATTTCCATTAGTCTTTAAAATGTGTTGTTGTGGATTATCCACTTACCATGCAGTTTTGGATTAAAATATCACCAAAGTCTTTTGGAAGGAATGATGCTAAAGCTGAAACTCCAGTACTTTGGCCACCTCATGCGAAGAGTTGACTCATTGAAAAAGACTCTGATGCTGGGAGGGATTGGGGGCAGGAGGAGAAGGGGATGACAGAGGATGAGATGGCTGGATGGCATCATCGACTCAATGGATGTGAGTCTGAGTGAACTTCGGGAGTTGGTGATGGACCCGGAGGCTTGGAGTGCTACAATTCATGGGGTCGCAAAGAGTCAGACATGACTGATTGACTGAACTGAAAGTCTTAACCCCTTTATTTTCTGGTTCTTACTGCAGTACCACTGCAAGTTAGCTTACAGTTACTATCCTGAGTAGTAAATTAATAGTTTTGAGTAAAAAGACGTTTTAAAAGCCAATGTAAATGACCAGGTTTTGTTTAAAACACAACATGAAATCATGGTAATGGTTGGGATATGATCAATTCCAGTGTGCCTGTTAATTTTAAAATGTGTCTATGGAAAAAAGTCTGCCTTCTAGTCTCTCATCAGTCACAGCCCCTGCCATCTGAAGACCTTAAATATAGTGATTTTACTGCTCAAATGTACAAGGTAGATACTTTGATATTTGGTTTAAGGAATACCAAAATATCAGTATCTTGATATTTAGATTCACTAAAAAGTAACTCAAACACTAGAGTAAGACAAATCCATAGAGTTTAGGTTTTAGGGTTTCAGCCTGTGTAAGGAGTTAGCGTCTTGGTGGAGAGAGCTTTTTGACTTTCTGGGACCTTTGGCCAGGTGGGGATGGGGAGAGGAGAGAGGAGAGGTTACGAGAGAGAAGGTTGCCTTCTATTTGTTCCGAGGTTAGGTTATCCAGTGGAAAGGTGTTTCCAGTTTTCCTAGACCATTTAGTCCCTTTCCTCATGTTCTAGACCTTGCGCTGTCCTCTACATTGTAGATCATTAGTCAATGTTGGACTGTAGTTAAGTTCACCATGATAGAAGGGACACAGTCACTTTATCCAGAAATAAATATTTTGCATTTGGCTAGAGTTTGCCTAATAATCTTGGGAACTTGCAGCTAGGGTACAGAAGAGGAATCAAGAGCCACACACAGACTGTTAACATTGTTGTTCAGTCTCAGGTTGTGTCTGACTTCCTTGCGACCCCATGGACTACAACACACCAGGCTTCCCTGTCCTTCACTGTCTCCCGGAGTTTGCTCAAACTCATGTCCATTGAGTCAGTGATGCTATCTAGCCATCTCATCCTCTGCTTCCCTCTTCTTTTGCCTTCAGTCTTTCCCAGCATCAGGGTCTTTTACAATGAGTCAGCTCTTTGCATTAGATGGCCAAAGTATTGGAGCTTCAGCATCAGTCCGTCCAATGAATATTCAGGGCTTATTTCCTTTAGGATTGACTGGTTTGATCTCCTTGCTGTCCAAAGGGATTCTCGAGTCTTCTCCAACACCACAGTTTGAAAGCATCAGTTCTTCAATGCTCAGCCTTCTTTATAGTCCAACTCTCAAGTCCATAATGACTACTGGAAAATCCATAGCTTTGACTATATAGATCTTTGTTAGCAAAGTGATGTCTTCTTTTGAATATGCTGTCTAGGTTTGTCATAGTTTTCCTTCCAAAGAGGAAGCATCTTTTAATTTTATGGCTGCAGTTACCATCTGCAGTCATTCTGAAGCCCAAGAAAATAAAATCTGTCACTGCTTCTTTTTCCCCTTCTATTTGCCATGAAGTGATGGGAACAGATGCCATGATCTTAAGTTTTCTGAATGTTGAGTTTTAAGTCAGCCTTTTCACTCTCTTCTTTCACACTCAAGATGTTCTTTAGTTCTTCATTTTCTGCCATTAGTGATATCATCTGCATAACTGAGGTTACAGATATTTCTTCTGGCAATCTTGATTCGTAGAAAGAATGAAAGGCATATGGTGTGTGCCTCTTGAAGGAAGACAGTAATACCGTCTATCCTGTCCCCTTGCTATGATGTTCAAAAAAACCTTGACAAACTAAGCCTATAGATGAGGGTCTCTCAACACTGGCACTGAGGTTTTGGATCAGATGATTCTTTATTGTGGGGAGCTGTGCTAGCTATTGTGGGATGGTTAGCGGCATCCTTGGTATGTCCCTGCTGGAGGCCGGTAGCTCCTCTCCACTTGTGACAACCAAAGCAGTTTTCAGATGTTACCAGTGTCTCTTGGGTGGCAAACTCACTCTTGGTTAGGACCTTTTCGCTGCTAGATCTAACTACCAGTTTATGGAAACAGGGGACACATAAACCTGTTAAACATTATTCCAGGGATGGATCACATCAGTAAAATCCAGAATGGGGAACACTGGACAAGCAACCTAGTTTCTTCCATACGTAAATGGTAAGGATAATAAAGAAGAGGAACACTAAGATTAAGAGACTGAAGAAAATGTCAACCAAATGCAAAGTATAATCCGTGTTTGGAGCCTGAGCAAAACAAATCTATGTAAGAAAACTTTTTTAGATAGCTAGGGAACTTTCAACATCATCTTGATATTTAATGTTTTAGAATTAAATCAGAAGATCTTCCAGAGGTAGATACCGAACTATTCATGAAGTCATGGGTCTCGGTTTTGCCTCAAAAATGATCTTGTGAGCATGTGATGTCCATGGGATGGGAGATAGGTGAAATGAGATTGGTCATGAGTTAATGACCTTTGAAAGCAGAAAATGAAATTCATCATCTTTACCTTTTGCATTTGACATTTTTGATAACAAAAATGGAAGCATGGTATTGATAGTAAAAAGGAAGCAAAAAACTGGGTAATATTCAGGAAGAATCACCATTCTACTATTTGAATGTGTTCAAAAGGAGTTAATTCCTAGATCTCTGGATATAGGGTAAACTATTCAAATGATCTGCTAATGAGAATAAAATGCACAGGATAAGCTGATCAAGTCTGTATTTAAAAAGTGCTACCAGCTGATTTTTATTGATAGTACTTGATACTTTATTGATGGTACTTATCACTTAATCTCAAATGTCTTATAAAGTATGTTAATACTTTAAGAAGCACTTTAACCATACAAAGAATTATAAACATTTTAATTTGACAACACATGAAGTAGATGGGGCAAAAGGGACCATGTTACGGCTTGTTTTAAAGTGCCTTGTTAGAGGGTTGGGGCTTCCCTGGTGGCTCTGTGATAAAGAATCTGCCTGCAATATAGGAGATACAGGTTTGATCCCTGGGTCAGGAAGATCTCCTGCAGAAGGAAATGGCAGCCCTCTCCAATATTTTTACCTGGGAAATCCCAAGGACAGAGGAACCTGGTGGGCTACAGTCCATGGGGTTGCAAGAGTAGGACATGACTTAGCACACACACATTCAGAGGGCTGAGAGAAATCTCACGCCATACCTGATGCTTGTTTTAACCAGAGTGCTTAAGAAAAAGAGAAAGAAAAAAGGAATACAACTTAGCTGAAGTATTCATTTTTATAAAAATGTGTTTTATTTTAAAACAAATCTATAAAAGTAGAAATCACATACAAAAATACAGATTACTCTGACGTGTTAGCAAAATAGCTTATGGCTGGACTTGAGTTTGGAAGTACTGTGTGTGTGAGGGCATCCGGAAATCAGAGGCCAACCGGATCCTCCCTCCCAGCCTGTGTCACTAATCTGTAAACAATAATTTCAAGTAGTATGTAGCACTTTTAAACTACTACAAAATTGAAACCTAATCATTTCCCGTGTAACACTACTTAATAAAAATGTTCTTCCTTAGGTTTGAGCAGATAAGGGCACTTCATACATTGTTTCTAACATTTCAGAGATCTGATTTTTAAAAAAAGCAATGTTAATAGAAATGATGAGTTTGGGTTTTTTGCTCCATTTTGAATATATGGGAAGGTCATCGATTTAAACAAGAAGTTAATGTTTTATGTTTTTTTTTTAAGTAGAATTTAGTCCTTTTGCTTCTATGTATCATTAAAAAAAAAAACCACTATGCTATCAAAAGGTTCAGCACCCAAGTCTTAACTTTTATGCATGTGCCAGCTGTGCTTATTGCTCTGAAACTGCACGGAACATACACCTTCTTCTAGGGTATATTCCTAATTGAAAGGAACATGCAGTTCTTAGGGAACTCCAGGTCCAGAACTTTATAAAACAAGTTGCTAGAAACAATCATTGTGGGAGGCCATTAAAATAATAAAATAAAAAAAGACAATTTAAAATACTTGATTCCAGAGTAAAAATAACTTTGAGAACCTTAGCGAAAAGGAAAACGCAGGCATCTGCGGTTCAGGATTCCATCCAACATTTCAAGAATCAAAGAAGTGACTGGTTCCTACCTCTCTAAAACAAAGTGAGTCATTTTAAAAGCTAAAGAACCCACGTCAACATAATTTGATCATAAAGTCAGAAGTCCACAATTCAATTTCCTCAGCTAATCCAGAACGCTGCAAACACAGTACATAAAGGAAATAAAATATTAGTCGCTCAGTCGTGTCCAACTTTTTGCGACCCCATGGACTGTAGCCCGCCAGGCTCCTCTGTCCATGGGATTCTCTAGGCAAAAATACTGGAGTGGGTTGCCATTTCCTCCTCCAGGGGACCTTCCCAACTGTACATAAAGGAGACCTCATTAATGTGCATTAGAGGATACCCCAGGTTAACTGTCATAGAAAACTGTCTCTTGAGCCTTTAAATTCTATACCAATTCTGCACCTCTGGTTGGCCGACTGTTTCTTAGGTTTTAAGGTGAATGACCTGGGGCTATTTGTTTCCATCATCCAGATTGTGAATCTAAAGGTGCAGTTGAAATGTCTGTTTTTCTTGCCATCCTCAGAAGATTGCTGCAGATCTACTCTATGATTCTCATTCTTTTCAGCTTACAATACAAATAGCTTATTATTTTTTGCAACCTATGTCTTATAATAAAGCAGTGCTGAAAAATTAAATAGAAGAATGTTCAGTTGCCATATAGGCTATGAAAATGATTTGCTGGTGGTGATTTTTAAGCTTGATTCTAAATAGATTTATGAAGAATGGCACTTGGAAGACATGGTTCAAATTTTGCTATTTAAGGTATCTTGAAATTATAGGCTCACTCTCCCTAAAATTTCAAAAAGCGTAGAACTGAGGCTCTTAAAGGTATAGCTGATAAAAGCTTTCATAGTCATTTCTGAAAAGCAACAAACACTTCGTAGTTTTCTGTCTTCAATGGTTCTCGAATATACTTGTAGAAGGAATGCAACAGAAAACCAAGAATAAAAATAGCTGAGCTCTCCACAACTGGGCTTCCTGCTTACTTTCCCTGTTCAAAGAAAAGAGGAGACACCACCTTGCAATAGAGGCTTCATAGACAACTGGGCTTCTCCAGTGACAGCCGGCATTTGATGCCCCATATCTCTTGGTTCTTCTTGTTGCCAATGGTCGGCCTGGCGATGGTGGTGAAATGGGAGCAATTAATCTGCAGATGAGGGAGGGCTTCCTTTAACAGTTGAAGGGTACCGTCTGGTACGATTCCAAAGACCTGTAGTGTTTTCAATGTGGGAATTTCTCCAAGTTCACTGGAAAGGAAGAGAGAGATTTTCAGAGTAGCAGTATCTGTGGTAACTGTGCCACTAGAGTTACATGATCCAATTTTTACACACTGTATTTTATACAAAACAAACTGAAGACATAATTTGCAATCAATGATTTGAGGGAATAGCAAAGGTGAATCAAACCACAAAGCACAGGCCACAGCTCGGGCCATATGGCCTTAGGAAACACACAAGTGCATTTCATTGAATTTCTAATAACCGAAAAACTCCTAGGTTTATTTAAAATCCAAACATATCTTCTTTCTTTCTCTATTCCTGGTTTATATTCCACCCCCTTCCCCAACAACTCTTGGTTTACACTGAAAAAATGTCACTGTGTTGGGAGGGGAAGCCAGCAAGCTAGTGATGGGAAAAGTAAATTTTACTGTGGCATAAGCTGGAGTCACGAAAGGTTACCTGCAACTTAAGGATATGACTTGATCTTTATTTGAACGAGGCTTGCCCTCTTGAAAGGAGATGTGAGCAGAGCCAGTAACTTCCAAGTAATGGTTAATAGTCAACAAGTCCATTACATATGATGAAGCCTAACAGTGACTTCATGATACTATTTTAAGGTCGTGTGTCAGGTGCAGATAGACACAATAAACATTTTACTTCTCTACATATTACCTTTTTTTCTTTCTGTCACATGGAAGCCAGTCATTTTCCTAGGTATTTCACATTAAGTGAAACCTAACTATGTCAACAGTGAAATTTTGGTCCACAAAAAGCCTGTTTTCCCAAAGCAAATATGCTTTGGTAATGATTCTTTTTTCTTAACCTAGGTCTACAGGGTTAGATATTCATCTCTCTGATCTATATTTACTCCAGGTTGGGACATATAGTCCAAAGTCTCAGGAAAGGGAATGTTTATTTTGGAGTTTCAACAAAATCCCACGGCAGATCAATGAGAAAATCAATTCCCTAGAATAAGAAGCATCCTTTATATTTTCATACTGCCAATAATTACTTAAACCTTCCTTATAGTAATTGTCAGCTTGCCTCTAATCTTTCCTCCTTTCAGCTTAGTGTATATACCAATGACCAAGGACATCCTCATAAAGCCTAGCTCAGATTAAGTCCTTCCCCTGTTTGAAATTGTTGATGCCTCACTCATGATTACAGAACTCAAACCATCTTTTGGCCTTAAGACTTTCCATGCTAATCCTGCTCCCACTTTTCCCACTCCTCATCAAAGTGTATTTATTCTACATTTAGGAGAGTTTTAAACACCACAGATGTTAATATATACTGGTTGAATACAAGAGGAAAGGTAATTTAGAAAATCAAAGTACTAACCAAATGAAATAAACATGCTTGGTGTTCCTAAGGGGGCAGTCAGATCTGGATGTAAAAGAAAATCAGCAAGAACAAACTGCTATTGTTCATAAAGTAAACTAATCTCTGAAATGGAAATAAGAGTATAAGGAGAAGTCAGCATACACAGGTGCTTATGCTTACCATCACTGAAGATGATAGCAATCTGGCCCAATCTTAAATTTCTCTTATATAAAATCTGAGCAATGGCACCCCACTCCAGTACTCTTGCCTGGAAAATCCCATGGATGGAGAAGCCTGGTGGGCTGCAGTCCATGGGGTCGCTACTAGTCGGACACGACTGAGTGACTTCACTTTCACTTTTATGCACTGGAGAAGGCAATGGCAACCCATTCCAGTGTTCTTGCCTGGAGAATCCCAGGGACGGGGGAGCCTGGTGGGCTGCTGTCTATGGGGTCACACCGAGTCGGACACGACTGAAGCGACTTTGCAGCAGTTAGCAGCAGCAGCATATGAGAACTTTGTAATATCCATGAGAATCCAGATTCTGGGATCTCTAGATTAGCCTAGTTGTAAGACATTCCGCAGTGGAGAGTATTTAAAAGAAACTAGAGGGGGGAGTACGGAGAAGGCAATGGCACCCCACTCCAGTACTCTTGCCTGGAAAATCCCATGGATGAAGGAGCCTGGAAGACTGCAGTCCACGGGGTCGTGAAGAGTCGGACATGACTGAGAGACTTCACTTTCGTTTTTCACTTTCATACACCGGAGAAGGAAATGGCAACCCACTCCAGTGTTGTTGCCTGGAGAATCCCAGGGTCGGGGGAGCCTGGTGGGCTTCCGTCTATGGGGTCACACAGAGTCGGACACGACTGAAGCGACTTAGCAGCAGCAGCAGAGGTGGGAGTGGAGAGGGATGGCAGACAACAGAAGAGGAAATGTTCTTGCAACAGCACTTTGTAAGAGCCTTGGTGAGGAAGGAAATTATACTAGATACGTGGAAGACACTCAGGGGTTACACGTGAGAAAGGAGTGAGCGGAGTATGATGAGATGGTGGATGAATGATCATTCCCAGGCCAATAAAACCAGGAAGTCTTTAAGATTTTAAAGAGACCCCCCCACACCCCCCAAAAACAAGCCTCTTGTATGTGTATCACCTACAACACAGCAGAGATCGTCCCCAAGTATCTCTTTGAAAACTTCAATGAAGGAGACTGAAAAGCAAACGAAAGGAGAGTAAATAGAAATGAACAGTCTGAGAGCCATTACCTCTAATTTCAGTATAAAATGACTGATGTCTTGAGTGTCTCTAGCTTTAGTAAACAAAAGGTATCTATAAACTGTGTCACCAGGTTCACTCCTTTGTTGTCCACTGTTCAGTCGCTAAGCCGTGTTCCACTCTTTGAGACCCCATGAGCCTGGAAGCACGCCAGGCTTCCCTTCCTTCACTGTCTCCCAGAGTCTGCTCAAACTCATGTCCACTGAGTCAGGTGATACCATCCAACCATCTCGTTCTCTTTCACCCCTTTTTCCTCCTCCCCCAATCCTTCCCAGCATCAGAGTCTTTTCCAGTGAGTTGACCCTTCGCACCAGGTGACCAAAGTATTGGAGTTTCAGCTTCGGCATAAGTCCTTCCAATATTCAGGGTCGATTTCCTTTAGGATGGACTGGTTTGATCTCCTTGCTGTCCAAAGGACTCTCAAGAGTCTTCTTCAGCACCACAGTTCAAAAGCATCAATACTTCAGCACTCAGCTTTCTTTATGGTCCAACTCTCTTATTCATACATGACTACTGGAAAAACCATAGCTTTGACTAGACGGACCTTTGTTGGCAAAGTGATGTCTCTGCTTTTTAATACTCTGTCTAGGTTTGTCATAGCTTTTCTTCTAAGGAGCAAGCGTCTTTTAATTTCATGGCTGCAGTTACCATCTGCAGTGATTTTGGGGCCCAAGAAAATAAAATCTGTCACTGTTTTCATTGTTTCCCCGTCTATTTGCCATGAAGTGATGGATGCCGTGATCTTTTGAATGTTGTTGAGTTTTAAGCCACTCTCCTCTTTTACACTCTCCTCTTCCACCCTCACTGGAGGCTCTTCTGTTCCTCTTCACTTTCTGCCATTACGGAGGTATCATCTGCTTATCTATTGTTGATATTTCTCCCAGCAATCTTATTCTCCTTATAAAACCTTAAATTCCTCAACTTAAAATTCTCCTGCAAGTATTATTATTTCTTTAGTTTCTCTTAATCTCAGATTACCACCTCCAGCTTCAGTTTTTTCCATTAGTGAGAAATACAAGAGAAATGAGACCAATTAATAAGGAAGGGAATAAATACAAGGAGGGTGTGTCCTGAGGATAAAATAGCTAGTTTCCCAAGTATTTCAAAGCATTATCAGTACAAAAGAAAGACACTCAAATTTTATGTTCCCACTTCTGAGATAAGAAATGAAAATTTTTTAGCATAAATAGCTTTCTGGAAACTATCGTTGAAGATCCCAGAATTCTTACTATGCATTTCATATACATTTTACCTGGAGAAATGTTTAAGGATAGGGTACCACCAACTCATCTTAATGAATTCACAAGGTAAACCAGTGTATCGTTCACTTTATGTCTTAAGACACATACTCTTTTACCTTAAGGTTCAAGGATAGCATCTTTCTTCTGTCTGTTCTCACTTATTCTGATGGTCTGACTTGTTACTAAACTGATACCTCTGCTTCCCTTATTTCAAGATAATATTTAGACAAATTGGTTACAGTGCAGTCAGGGTTCGCACCTAGGTCTGTGATTTTAGACCCATGCTCTGACCCGTCAAGTCACACTGCCTGCAGATGACTGCAAGGATTATCATCCCACTGGATATAAATATAAAAATATGAAGGCTCACAGCCTCCCCTTAGCCTCTGCTCAAGTGAATAGGTATTTCCTGCTTAACTTTTTACTCTTTGGAGAGAAAGAACAAAAGTAAGACACATAAATAGATTCTCTTGAGAAAAAGAAGCAGAGAAGAAAGATCAGTGTACTCCCAAGGGAGCTGCACAGACAATGCAGCTAAAGCTCAAATGGCAAGGGTGGGGAACAACTGTTAACACAGAAACCTTTTCGGGTTAGACACTCTAGGCTCCTAGGAGTTCTGCATGCTAGAAAATTCAAGTGGCAGGAGATTTTAGTAAGAGTTGCATGTATATGAATTTAGGCCCCAACATCTGAGAGCCCTGCAACTAAATACTGGCATCCCTTCTAGGCAGTGCTTTTCCAAATGAGACACCAGCTGAGACCCTGAGCCTTAAGGATTAATTACAGTGCTTTATTAAAGATGTTCATTACTGGATTCCCTAATTCTATGAGTTAACTCTATATAGCTGAAGTGTCTGATCTATTCATTCTTTTTAATTCTTTTTCTTTAAATTGCAACATAGTTGATTTTTAATGTTGTGTTAGTTTTTGGTGTACAGCAAACTAATTCAGCTATATATACATGTATATGTACATATATATATATACACACATACATATTTCATTTTCAGATTCTTTTCCATTACAGGTTATTATAAGAAACTGAATACAGTTCCCCATGCTATAGTTAAGTCCTTGTTGTTGATCTATTTTATATATGTAGTGTATTATCTGTAGTGTATATCTCAAACCCCTGATTTATCCCTCTCCCTCCACCCTTTCCCCTTTGATGGCCATAAGCTTGTTTTCAATGTCTGTGAGTCTGTTCCTATTCTGCAGATAAGTTGAGTTGTATTACTTTTTTAGATTCTACATACATGTGATATGATATTTGTCTTTCTCTGATTTACTTAGTATGATAATCTCTATGTCCATCCATGTTGTTGCAAATGGCACTATTTCAAATTCTTTTTTATGGCTGGGTAATATTCCATTGTATATATGTATCACATCTTTATCCATTCATCTGCTGATGGACATTTAAGTCACTTCCATGTCCTGGCTGCTGCTATATTCATTAATTCTTTTTTGTTCCAAACTTTAAACTTTTAATTTTGTATTGAGGTATAGCTGATTAACAATACTGTGGTATAAGTTTCAGGTGAACAGCAAAGGGACTTAGCCACACATATACATGTAGCCATTCTACCCCAAACACTCCTGCCATCCAGCCTGGCACATAACACTGAGCAGAGATCCCTGTGCTATACAAAAGGTCTTTGTTGGTTATCCATTTTAAATATAGTAGTGTGTACATGACCTTCCCAAAGTCCCTAACTATCCCTTACCCCTGGCACCCATAAGTTTGTTTTCTGTATTCATTAATACTTGAAACTAACTTACAAGACCCAAACTAATTTGAGGACTACATAAATTCTGTGCTCAAATTCACCACCTTTCTTTGGTAGGAATCAGCTTGATTACCTTCATGTGGATAGTGAGCTTAAACAAGGTCAGCAGCCTCATTTAGGGGATGAGGAAGGACACCAGGCCAAATGCAAGATACTAACTTCTTGTGGTTTTTAATAAAATTGCTATACACGTATATTTGACATGAGGAAGAACTCTGCAGCCCTTTGAAATATAGGAGAACTTCTTAAAGCTAAAGAGATGATATTCCCAGGATGACTTGGGTACGGTACTTCTTAAAAGCAAGATGGATCCGATTCCTCTTTTGTTAGCATTTGATTTTGCGGAAGCTGCTGAACAGTACAAAATCAATCCCTAAAAGAGCTACCAGATTAGATATAGACTATTCTGCCTGTGTCCAGGAGACCTGGGACGTACAGCCAGTTCAGTCAGTAACTCACTATTCAGCTTTGGGTAAGTTTCTTCACTCTTCAGGATCTTAATCTCCTTCCTTCTCATAGAGAACATCACTCTTACAATATTTACTACTTAAATATTTTTATTTTTCCCCATTCCTTGGCCATCTGGGACAGACACCACTAAGAGACTATAGAACTTTCCCTCTAAGCTCAGATGAAGGTTTTTGGACTTAACTAGTTGATCTGAAAAATTTCAGAAACACATATACACACGATCTGCCTCCTCCCCTTATACTCTGAGCTTCCTGGAACTAAAGGCTGTCTTCTCCTGCTTTTGTAAGTTCTCTGCAAGAACTAGAACAGTATTCTAATATTTAGACTGGTTCACAGCCAAATTAATGTTTAGTAAACTACCTCAATCAACTCAACTTTACCAGACGTTTTAAGCAAAACACTTTGCCTTGGTCCTTCAATTTGTTAGTCCTTCCTAACTAGTTTGTGATACATTAATTTGATGTTTAAGCTTTACACATCTGCTGTTAATAATAACGGATTTTAACACCAAGTGACATCTCTTTTGGCCCCTGCTCTCTGCTCATTTTAAGAAACAAGAGTACTCACAGTAAAGTTTCAGGTATTATGTCATAGCACCGACTGAGTGATAGGTGTTGGAGGTAGCTGAGTTGGTAAAATTCTGGAAAGCAGTCATTTTTCAGCATGACACTATCGCTATAACAGAACAGAAGAAAAAATTAAAAATCTATCCATCAATCCCAGATGAAGATAGGAACAGCTTATCATTCAGTTCCTTCAATTCAACATATTAAGATTCTTTCCTCATTCAATAAAAGTCATGAATTTTCATTAAAATTTATTTTGTTTTAAAATGAATAAAAACATACCTTAAGTCTAGGTGGACAAGATTGGGACATCTTCCAACTAAGGTAGAGACATCTAGCGAAAAAAAAAAAATATAAAGATGGTCACTGTCAAATGAGGAATCACACAAGGATACTTGCTGTCCATATATATCACACTGTGCTGGATATTCAGAGTAGTGCAATTAGAGTCATTCACTATTAGAAAAAAAAAATTATCATCTTGCCATGTAAGACTTTCTACCCAGGAAAAACAAGAAATCATCTGAAAAACTACTAGAAATAGTAAGAGAACTACTTGTGTAAAATGACTGGATAAGAAACTCCATAGCTTATCTATGTGCCAGCAATAGCTGGATGGAAATAGTGGGGGAAAGTCCTGTTCACAATAGCAAAAAGCAAAATCAAATAGCACACTATATAAACAAATATCAAAAAGTAGCACTCCAAACCAGCGGAGGACCATCATAGATTATTAAAAAATAATATGGCTACTACAACTAGAGAGAAAATTTACTTCAACTCAAATAAAATATCCAAATTAATTCCACATGTTATTAAAAACTTCCAAATGCAAAAATGAATATTATTCATTGGATCTTGGGATCAGTAAGGAGTTTCTAAGCATTAAAAAAAAAAAACCAAAAAGGAGACAGTGATAATTTACTACATAAATCTTTAAAAACTCTACCATGTTAAAACAAAACAATACAAGCAGAAATAAAGTGGTATCAGAAAACTGGGAATAAATGTTTCCAATAGAGTCAATGCTCTTATTATATTAACAATATAAAAAATAGTCTATTAAGAGTATAAAAAAATAGAACATGGGTAAAAAAATATAAAGATACTGCATAAAATATAGACATAATAAAAATGGAGCAACAAATGCAGAATAAAATATATATTTTTTGTGCTTTCACATGAAAAAAAATCCTATTACAATGCCCAGAATTGATGAAATATCATAAAGCAGGTACCCCTATGCTAAAAGTGCATATTTAATTTTATGCAGCCTTTCAGAAGACCTCACTTTTTGAGAGTGAACAGATCTTCCTTTATAAAAAAAGTTTTCAGGGCATAACACACTTTGCTCTTTGGCTCAGTAATTCCACTTTAGAAAAGTAATCAGAGATCCCAGGTGGCATAGTGGTAAAGAACCTGCCTACTAAGGCAGGAGACAAGACACACAAGTACATCCCTGGGTTGGAAGATTCCCTGGAGGAGGGCAAAGCAACCCACCCCAGTATTCTTGCCTGGAGAATCCCAAGGACCCTACAGTCCATAAGGTGGCAAAGAGTCAGACATGAATGAAGCAACTCAGCATGCATGCATACATGCACTAAGATATTCATTGTAGACAGTTATAAAAGCCCCCTTCCCTCATTAGTTTAATAGGTCAACCTTCATCCATTCTATGGAACACAATGCTAATAACAGCCATTAAAAACCTATTTAATAACATTTTACGAAATGAAAAAATAACTCAGGATACACTATATACTGAAAACAAAATATATATAATGCATGATAATCTCAATTTAAACACACAAACATATATATTTACACACAGATTTACACATAGAAAGGAAGGGGGTTAGGGGTTGGAAGGCTGGAAGAAAATACATCCAAATGTTAAGTGCAATTACCAAGGGTGGTTGGATCACAAATACCTTTTCAGAATTTGGAAGAAAGTTCCATGTGATACTTTGCAATCATAAAACGCATCAGTGAGTGTTATTTACTTTAAAAAAATAGGCAAATTTTATTTATGTTTGAGGGTTCTTCTTTTCCTTCTCACAGCTACATCTCCAGCTGCATCCCCTTGTTTGAATCCTAGACTTGCATTTTCAACTGCCTCCTCAACACACTCACTGGGCTATGCGATAAGCATCTCACATTTACGCCTAAAACCAAATGCTTGATTTCTCCCCTCAATCTGCACCTTCCCCAAAGTCTTCCCCGTCTTAGTAAGTGTGAACTTCATCGACTGCTGGGGCCAAAACCCTGGGAGTCCTACTCAAACTGTTTCCTCACATCCCACACCCCATCTGTTACCCAGTCCTGTTGGGTTAGCTTTCAAAATGCGTCAGAAATCAATCACTTCTTACTTCCTCAAATGTGACCACCAAGTCTCCAGTGGCCTTTCCCCGGCCCAGCTCCGCAAGGGGACTTTTCAAAGGTGAGTCAGATCATTTCATTCCTGTTCAAAATACTTCGTGGCTTCCCATCTTACCCAGGAAAACAAGGGAAACAGAGCTTCTGCCTTGGCCAAGAAAGCCCCCGGCTATCTCATCTCCTAACACTGGGCTCCTCGCTCCCTCTCCCACACTGGCCTCCATACTGAGAAGAAAAAAAATCATCTCAAACATTAATAAAGTGTGTCTATTTTAAAAAATAAATAACATTTATTGATTCATTTTCTGATTATAAAGTAGCATACGTGGCTTTCCTCCAAAGGCCCTTGCTGGTCCTTGGTTCTAGAATGTTCTTTCCTTACCTATCTACATATCACTCCTTCAGGTCTGTGGTTAAATCTCACTTCCTCAGGGAGCTCTTCTCTTTGGCCATTCCATCTGAAAACAGCCCCCTTCCTGCTACACTCTACCCAAGCACCCTGCTTTAAACTTTTCCTCCTTGTGTTTCCACCTCCTTTCATATTTAGTTCCTTGTTGATTGTCTGGATTCCCCACCAGAATGGAAGCTTCACAAGAATGACTTTCTCTGTTTTGTTCAAGGCTACACGTCCCAAGTTTAGAACTGGGTTTTGTGCATTATAGGGGCTCAACAGACATTTGTCTCATAAGTCACTAAAAAAGGAAGAACTGCACAACGTAATTCTGAGCGACTCATCATCTCACTAGCCAATCACAAAATCCACAATCAGATACAGTCTGCCTTTGCCACCACCTGGGAAAGAATTAAACCTTGGGGGATGAAACTGGTTAGTCTGTCTCCAGCCCTTGTTTAAGTCCCGTCTTTCTTTGGTGGGTAGAGTTAGGAACCACTAGTGACTGCCAAGATTCCTCTTCACCGTCTCCTTCATTTCACTTGAGTTAGAAAGGATCTTAGAAACTATCTAACTTGTCATTTTAGAAGAGAGACCTTTTTTACTAGAGAAGTCCAAGTAAATCTAAGACCCAAAGCTAGGTCCTCCAAACCTCATTCCATGTGCATCCACTGTTCTACAGAGAGGTACTGACGGGTGAGGAATACAAACACCAGGAGCCAACAATTACTGAGCTCTCACTATGGGCCGAGAATGATTAAATGCCTTGTACACGCATTACATCATTTATTGCTTACTCTAATGCTAAGAGGTAAGGTACTACTATTATCTCCATTTTATTGAGAAATGGAGGAAGAGCACGGTTAAGCAAACTGCTCAAAGCTACCCAGTGAGTGACAGAGTGGGTACTTGAATCCAGATGGTCTGCCACTGGTCTTGGAGGTAAAACACAAAATCTGTATTGTCTTCTACACAGCGAAATAGCGTGTACCATTGTTAAAGATATCCATTTAAAAATTCTTGCATTCCCATTGTATACTTAAGGAAACTAACACTTCAACTCCTACTTTGCGTCCTATCCTCGCCCTGAATGTGTCCAGCAAGTGGGATTTTACCACCTATCATTCCTGCCAAAACTTAGTAGAAAGGTGATTTGTTCTTTTTCAGAGGAACACAGAAAGGAGTTTTAAGCCAAACGTGGAAACAATTTACAGTAGTTTGCCTACAGCTGAGTTTCTCGACCTTATACCCAGAACCTTGGTTCATTACAGAAAAACTCTGAATAAAGAAGTGGGAAGTTCAGGTATGGGCGGAAATGTACACAAGGCCCTGTCTTCCCTTGGGGATGAAGAGGGAAGAACCACAGGTGGGATTCAATGCAAAGAGGATGCTCCCTGGTGGGAATTTAAAGTCCTTGGAAGGCGACTTGGCAAGAACTATCCAAAGCTTGATAATGAAGCCTAATCCTTGGCTTGGCAACTCCACGTAGAAATGCACTCAACAGTTTACTTCTGTCCATAAGACAGTTGCTTATAAAGGGAGAAACTGTAAAGACTCTAAACATTCGTTAGGAGGAGATCAACTGAGTAAGTTATGAATGAATCAATACATTATTCCAAATATATCTGATGGAATATCACATAGCCACTGAAAATGCTGTGTGGTGTAGCTACTGAAATGGAGTTACTTGAAATAAAACCATAGTATAAAGTACTCCATACCCTATGTCCCATTTTTTTTAAAAAAGCCACTTTTTAATAGGAAAAAAGACTAGCAAAATGTTAGTAGGATTATTGATTTTTGTGTTTTTACATGTTTTAGGCACATTTGAGAATGACTATGTAATACTATAACTAGATATTTTTGAATTTTTATTTTTAATTGGAGGATAACTAATTTACAGTATTGTATTGATTTCTGCCCTACATCAACATGAATCAGCCATAGGCGTACACATGTCCCCTTCCTCTTGAACCTCCCTCCCAAACAGATTTAAAATTGTGTTTAAAGGGGAAAAAATGCAGACTAGAAATACTGTGTGTGGAGGGGAGTGGTTAGGAAAAACACTACTGATGCTTTTGCAGATCTCTAAAGAAAGCCTTCACTTTTGTTATCTGGGTTCAAGCACCTGCAGAGGATTCCAACCCCTGAGCACTTAGGAGAATCTGCTCCTATCTTCTACAGCCTCGGATATGTGACTCACAGAGGACAGGTCATGTCCTGAAGGAGTGATTTTCAAATACTGCTTAGATTTTAAGAAGATACATTCTGCAAATATTTGGCTCAAATCTTTTAGAGTATGTTAAAAATGATAAGAAAAACACTTATACTCAGAGGGGCTCATACCACCATCTAGACATGAGGTTAGGGCTGAGGTGTGCACTGGCTTGAGGAGGCTTTGTATAGGCCGCCTGAGATCATGAGGGCAAGCTGTTAAAATGCTAAGTGAAATAAGTCAGGGGACTTCCCTGGTGGTCCAGTGTCTATGACTCCATGCTCCCAATGCAGGTGGCCTGGGTTTGATCCCTGGTTAGGGAACTAGATCCCACATGCCACAAGTTAAGAGTTAGCACACTGCAACTAAAGATCTTGCATGCTTGCCAACTAAGACCTGGCACAGCCAAATAAGTAAATAAAAATAAATATTAAAAAAAAAAGACAAAAACAATGACTATATGATATCGCTTATACAGGGACTCTAAAAACTACAACACACTAATGCATGGTGTTGGTTTAGTTGCTAAGTTGTGTCCGACTCTTGCGACCCCATGGGCTGTAGCCTTCCAGGCTCCTCTGTTCATGGGATTCTCCAGGCAAGAATACTGGAGTAGGGTGCCATTCCCTTCTCTAGGGGATCTTCCCGACCCAGGAATCCTGCATTGTAGGCAAACTAATGGATATAACAATAAAGAAGCAGATTCACAGATACAGAGGACAAACTAGTGGTTACCAGTGGGGAGAAGGAACAGGAGAGGGATTAAGGCAATAAAGGGGAAGGTGATTAACAGATACAAACTACTAAGCATAAAATAAGCTACAAGGATTGTACAACACGAGGAATACAGCCAATATTTTATAACAACTCTAAGTGGCATATAACCTTTAAAAATTGTAAATCACTCTTCTACACCTGTAACATATATTACTGCACAACAACTACACTTCAATAATAAAGAAAACCTTTGCCGTTGGTACTTACCTTTGCAAATCAAGATTCTGTCAATATTAGACAAATAAAACAAAGCACACATAACTGAAAGTTCAGGCTTTTAAAGACTTTAACTGTCACACACCACCCTTGATTTTAAATGCCCGTATTCATCTGAAAAACCCCACTGTCCTCTTAGACTGAACTGAAAAAAGTTATAAATATGAACTCAGAGGGTTTCTTACAGGGTTTTTCAACCTTGGCAGTATTGACATTTAGGACCAGATTCTTTTTTTATGTTATTCTGCCGTCCTGTGCGTTGTTCACCAGCATTCCTGGCTTCTACCCACTAGAGGCCAGTGTGTAGATGGCATCTAGTGGGCAGATGCTTCTACCCACTAGATGCCAGTAACCCCACAGCTGTGACAATCAAAAATGTTTCCAGACCTTGCTAAATGTCCTCTTGCAGGCAAAACTGTCCCCAGTTGAGAACCACTGCTTAATACTAATCAAACACTGCATCCCTCAATTTTTATGTTTGGGTTTTAACCTGAATAATTTAGTTAAATAAAAGAAGCTCTTCTGCTTAAACATAAATTGTTTTAAAGTATAAAGGGTTTCACTCATGCATTCTGGAGTCAAATCTTGCCACTAACCCACTAGCTGTCTGCATTTACCTCACTGACCCTTCTGATCAGCTAGCTGTTAGCTCATCTGAAAAACAGGAATAGGAACACACACAGACACTGGATTAAATGAGACAGTTTATGGAGGATCACGCCTAGGAGATGCTCGAGAAATCAAACCTGCTGTTATTGTTGGGACTGCTGTTGTTAAGGGCCCAACAGCCCAGAGGGTCTTACCTGATCTCTGCAGATTCTTTCGGTACCCGCTGAGATTCAGCTGGGTGATAGTCTCTGACACATGTGCAACAGCCACCTGTACATGCTTTTCAGTGAAATCATAGCACCAAGAGAGGTTCAGTTCATCCAATCTGCACGTAAGAGGGATGACAAGGAAAGCATGAAACCATTACCCACAATGAATTTTCTATGAAACCCTGCCTAAAGCTGCAAATCAAGAAAATACAGGGCCATTGATTCCTTACCATTTTCTGCATAAAACCTCAGCTTCTCTAAGCAGCTACATTTGCTCACCTGAAACTGCTTTCTTTATCTCGGTACAGTTTGTTCCAGAAAGTTGCCAGGGGGATATGAGCCAAGGGCTTAGTGAATGCTGCCCTCTTCTGGAAGACAAGGGAAGTGCTCTCCTCTCCTGCTCATACCTCATTCCAGGACTAGGAGAAATTCTAGTTTCTATGCTTTCTTTCTCAACCACTTGGGTTGTCGGAAAACAACTAACAGTATGAGCTTGAGATGTTTTAAAAAACTGATACGTTGTGCCAGGAATTCCCAATAAAGAGATACCGACATCGCAAAAATTCACTTTATCTTACTGGGCCTCTGCTAATTAAGTAAATGAGGGCTTCAAAGGAAAAGTCCAACCACTACATTATACATCCCATTCCTGGCATTGCTGAGAAAATGTAGGGCTACCATTTTATCTCATTGGTAACATTCTTACACAAAAACAATCTTTTCTATAAGATCATTAAGGAGAAATAAGTACAAAGCTATTAGCACAGAGACCAAGGGATATTAAAAAGGACACACACAACACTGGGTATTCTGTGAATCATGTCCCCACTCACTTATTCATTTCTGTAACTCTGTGACCTTTATATTCTGACATTAGACATTAATTACTACCTAGTATAAAAGATGTTTTAAATGGAATCACCCAGATTCATGGTGTATTTTGCAATAACAAACTTTCGATAAATAAATAGTCAAAACTGTTAAGTTAGGTCTACAGACATTACAGGGAAAAAAGCCTGACAGTATAGTCAGGTATAAATAGATACTCTTTGTACATACTGTTGATAAACACATTGCCACATTTTCCTTATTTTAATAAGCCAAAGGGAAAAAAAAAAGGATCACAACACAAGCAATCTTTGCAAACTTCATCGATTTGGCTCCTGAGTTTGGACAGAAAGTTTGGATGATAAAGGGTACTGAGTTCTCCAAATCAAGAGCTCAAAGAGTTAGGAAAGCTTAAAAATGTTACCTGACTCTATCTTGATGTGAAAGATACTGTATATTTGAAATCACAGTTCTAAAATCAAATCTCTAATCTCTCCTACCTGGAACAGCTGCTCAGCAAAGTCTTCAGGGCAGATTCAGAGAATCCAGAACACCCAGAAAGGTTTAGTCGCAGTAAATTTGTGTTCTGAGCAAGATTACTGGAAAAAGAGGACAAAGTTGTAACAGTAGTAACCAGATCCTCTTATTTAATAATTAAGAATGAAGCTAAGGGAGGCAGTTACAAGCACACGGGCCTTTGAGTCAGAAGTGAGTTTAAATTCACATCTTACCAACTAGATGACACCAAGTAGGATGCTTTGCCTTAGTTTACTCACCTGTGAAATGGCAAGTATCAGTATCTTCTTGGTAGTGTTGTTAAAATTAAATGATATAATGTAATAAAGGCCTTAGCACAGTGTCCAGCACAGAGAGTAACTACACAAAACACTTACCAATGTACTTTTAAAAACTGAAAAACAAAGAACCCACCAATGACCTAAACATATTTCTATTTCACCCACAATTGTAATTAGTTTGTAAGTAAACGTCTACTTATAAAGCCACCAGGTTCTTTCAATTAAATGTCTCTCAAATTGCCCTCTCCTCTCTGTTCCCAAATGCCTCATGTTAGCCAAACAGTGATTTAAGAGTGAGAGTTCTGGAATCACACTATATGGCCAGGTTCAAATCTTGGTTTTGCTATCTAGCTACTGTGTGACCTTGGACAAGTTATTCAGCCTCTCTGTTCCTTAGTTTTCACATCTGTTAAAAGGGGAATAATGAGAATGTATTTCACGGGGTTGCTATGAGGATTTACTCAGAATACCTTTGAAGAACCTAGTATCTGGCATATGGTATGTGCTCAACAAATATTAAGCAGATATTATCATTATTCTTTCCTTTTCCCCATCAAGTTTCATCACTTCTTACCTGAATGTATACAACAGTATCTTAACTAATCTACTGAATAGTTTCTTTAATGCGTAATTGATTTTCTGAGATGCCCAGCGGGTTAATTTTCTAAACATGTTTGTTCCATTCTCAGAACCATGCTCCTCTCTTTACCACGCTTCCCTCTTTACAGCCCACAACAAAGTCCAGAGTTCTTCCAGCAAGGCAGGCACCCACGAGGCGTGGTCCCTGCGGACCCTCACCTGTCACCTCCCTCACACACTCCATCACTTCCTGACCACTTCAGAATCCACAGTCACAAAGGCGGCTTCACCCGGACTGCTTCCTTCGCCAAATCACCTGGAGAACTCCTACCCACATACTTTCAATACTCAGCTTCAGAGTCACTTCCTCTTGAGACGAGACGGCTGCCTTCTCGAAATGTAATTAGGTCTCTGTGTATTGCCACAGATTCACCAACGCATCTAGCACACACACTGCACTATAATTATCTGTCTCTCCCTTGAATGAGGGAGCAACCATGCCTCAATTCCTCCCTGCGTGTCTAGAACCTAGCATGAGACCCAGCAACGTATCGAGAGCTAGTACACAAACTTTGGTTGTCTAGGTGAGCAACCAAACCTCCTGGAAGGAGGAACCAAACCTCCTGGAGGGTTCTGCAGAGGCTGAAACACTATATCGGGTATTTCCTGAGTCCACCTGCACGTGGACAGGACACCCCACATCTACTCGAGAAACAAAATTAACAAACACAAAACGAGTGCCCTTGAAACATGATCCTAGGTGTCACTCACTCAACAACGGGATCTGAAAGTCGGAGGCCTTCGAGGCTGAGATTCTGCAACTTGGAGCAGTGAGACAGAAGGCCTTGCAGGGTAGACACATCGATCACAGAGTTCGACAGGTCCAGGTGCTGTAGACGAAAAGGGCTGAACACAGAGGGAATAAAAAGAGGCTCCACAAGATGGCTCACACCAGTATGTCCAGATTAGATCTGACCCCTTCTCCTCCCCACGTGGGCAGTCCATCACAAACAAGACCCTAAACACACATTTCAAGTATTAGCTATAGCTGTGGTCATAAAATAAACTGCTACTGGCCACCTTCGTTTGTTTTAAAATTCAAAAGCATTTTTTTTTTTTTTTTGGCCAAGTCCAGACGTTGTGCCAGCACAGTCCAACTTAGAAAATGAATTAGTGAGCATCAGAGGAATGAGTTGGATGTGGGTGACAAGGAGGTCACGCCTACAATGACTCCTGGCAAGGGTGAGTGGGTGGATGACCAAACCAGGGAAGACTGTGGAAAGGCAAGTTGTAAAGGGAGGTTAATACCAAGGTTCTTGGGCTGGACGTGCTAATACTAAGGTACTTGTACTGTGGTAGTTTTTTAGGTAATCAGAAATAAGAGTTTGTTTGAAAGACAGGGTTGGGCTAGAGATGAGGATGGGAAAGTCTTGGCATAGATGTGGGTGTACAAGACATAGCTTGTCTGAAGACAGAGTGTGGGTCGGGAGAGAAGGCAGCCAGGGATAGACCCTCGAGTAACTGAGCAAAGCGTGCACTTGAAGGAGACTGAGAAGGAAGAGCCGCCGGAGAAACACAAAACACCCAGGGGAGAGGAGTGTTGTCACATGACCACGGTGGGAAGGTGAAGAGGCCTCGAGTCGGGACGCGTGTTGTATCCCAGCTCTGCCATCTTTAGCTTATTTTTCTGCTCAGCATCTATTCACTCCACTCTAGCATGAGAGGACACTAAACCACACTGCAAAACTCTCAGTAGGAAATACATTTTCAGCAAGTCTAAAAAACACCCAAACAGAACATCTTTTTCAGGATGTACATGTCTGTGATAGATCAGAAACCCAGGGCGACAAAATCTGCAAAGACCCCTCACGTTTTCTTCCTTATCAGAAATAGGCAGTGGGGGTAGAGATGTCAATCAAAACTACAATGAGGTATCATCTCACACCGTTCAGAATGGTCATCATCAAAAAACTCTACAAACAATAAATGCTGGAGAGGATGTGGAAAAAAGGGAATCCTCTCTTGCACTGTTGGTGGGAATGTAAGTTGATAAAGCCACTATGGAGAACGGTTAAGGAGATTCCTTAAGAACCAGGAATAAAACTACCATAAAGCCCAGCAATCCCATTGCTGAGAAAACCATAATTCAAAAAGAAACATGTATCCCCATGTTCACTGCAGCACTATTTACAATAGCCTGAACATGGAAACAGTCTAGATGTCCATCAGCAGATGAATGGATAAAGAAGTTGTGGTGTGTAAATATATACACACACAATGGTCCTAAAAAGGAACAAATCAGTTCTAGTGAGGTGGATAAACCTAGAGCCTGTCATACAGAGTGAAGTAAGTCAGAAAGAGCAAACAAACATCATATATTAACACATATGTGCGGAATCTAGAAAAATGGCACTGCTGAATCTATTTGCAGGGCAGGAACAGCGATGCAGACACAGAACAGATTTGTGGATACGGTGGAGGACAGAGAGTGTGGGACGAGTTGAGACAGTAGTGTTGAAACATATAATAGATACCAGTGAGAAGATGCTGTATAATACAGGGAGCTCAACCCAGTGCCCTGTGACAACCTAGAGGGGTGGGATGGAAGGGAGAGTATGGGAGGCTCAAGAGGGAGGGGACATATGTATACTTATTGCTGATTCATGTTCTTATATGGCAAAACCCATCAAAATATTGTAAAGCAATTATCCTCCAAATAAAAATACATAAAAATAAATAAATAAAAAGAAACGGGCATTGGGGGAATAGCTTGGCTGCATGGCATCTGCGAGCGAGGGCTCGGCTTGGCTCCTGCCTCACAGGATACTCAGGACACCCTTAGACTCTGGGAAGAGCCCAAGTGCAGGCCTAGGCTAAAACGGGAATGATGTCACTGAAACCTGTGCCGTGTTTCAACACAAAGGCCACATGGCAACAATCACAACTAACGTCCCATGCTGCACAGATGACCTATCCTAGGGCATATAGCTGGAGAGAGACAAAAAGACATTTCGATCTGTCTTCTTCCCCAGGATTTTCCAGGGACTTTTCTTTCTTACCTGAAATGTTCAACTAACGGTTGGTCCATAAATGATCGTGGACAGCGGAAGGCAACCACCCCTCGGGACAAAAGCCGACCAACCACATCTGGGTAGAGATTTCTGCCCGCGAGGTCTACAGTCTGCCAGAGAGACTCGTCAAACCTGGAAAAGAGGTGCTCTGTTTGGTGAGTCAGCGCACCAGTTTCTGGAGGCCCTCGACGCTGCTACCAACAACAGGGCACGGCTATTCAATTGCCCTGAAGCAAATTCTAAAGGCATGTTTGTTTCTGACTATACAATTACCTATATTTTTAAGGGACTACTGAATATTTCTTGGTCCCATTATGGATAAGCTTTCATCTTCCTCTTTACATGGATTTCATAGCTAGTTCAATGCTACCATGAGCCCTGCAATGATCTGGAACAGGAGAATAAAATTTCAGCATTCAATTCAATTCAATAACTTAAGACTGCTCAAATCACTCAACTGATTACTGAACAAGGAAGTAGGTTCACAATGACCTCACTTGCCATTTTTGTGAAGCACAGGCACGCTACCACAATTACCCTAAAAAACATGTCCCTAAAAGAAGGAAAGTTTGTATGACTTTATTATGAGATACAGTTAGCAAATATCTATTAGGAAAAGTCATAGTTCAGCTCCACTTTACAAAAGCTTAAAATAAATGCACAGAAATACAGGAATACCTATGAACTAATGTGAAGAAAAGAGGTAAAAACGTTTAGACTTGTGTTTTGAAAGCAAAAAAGCAGTAACAAATATAGTAAACAACATAACGAAGTTTGAATGCCCATAGATTAATCCAATTTAACACGAAAGAAAACATAAGATCAAGCCCGTGAAGGAACATTTTAAATGTTTACAAGAATTTTACTTTTTAATCCTACTTGAGATAAGCAGACCACTGGCTGGAGCTTTGAAATAATTCTGCATAAACAAATTGTCAACCTCTATTCTTAAGAAGACAGGACCCGCCGTGCCTGGCATATAACAAGTGCTTAATGAATGTCAGTTATAACTTTTATGACAGTTGAGATGAAGATGAACAGAACTGCATAGAGAGCACAGCTGGTGGAAAAAGAAAATCAAAATGGGGTTTCTTGAGCAGGGATAAGTGAGTCAACCACCATGTACCTGCTCTGGCATTCCAGGTATGCCGACCTCTCTGTGGCTCTTCTAAGCAAATATAGTCAGCCCTCCCTATGCACAAGGCTTCCCAGGTGGCACAGATGATAAGGAATCCGTCTGCCAATGTAGAAGACGCGGGTTCGATCCCTGGGTGGGGAAGATCCCCTGGAGGAAGAAATGGCAACCCACTCCAGTATTCTTGCCTGGAGAATCCCATCGACAGAGGAGCCTGGTGGGCTACAGTCCATGCGGTTGCCAAGAGTTAGACAAGACTGAGGAAGCACTCCCTATCCACGGGTTCCACATCCACAGATCTACAGATCCTGAGCCAGACTGCCCTACCCCATTTTATACAAGGGACTCGAGAATCCGCGGATTTTGGTATCCACAGGGGGTCCCGGAACCAATACCCAGTGGGTACCAAGGGATGACTGTAGTGCAGTCTTGTAAATACCTGGAGTGTCTTATTCCCAGCACACCTGTGAATGGAAGGGCAGGGGCTTCTGCGTTTTCACAGTGAGAGTCCTAGACGTGTGGAGGGAGAAGAGAGATAGATGGCCTTAAGCACAGACAAAGGCTGGCCAGAGGCTGATGAGCAGGAGAAAAGGTGAAGATGGAAAAGCCCGTTAATGCCTTCCCAGCTCACCAAGATGTCCCATGTGCAGCTCACTGTTCGCACTTCAGATGTGTGGCCCCAAACCCAACAAAACCTGAACAATTAGCTGGGCACCACTTGAGAAATCTTTGTAGTTCATGCTCACAACGGCCGTCATGTGACCCACTGGAAGTGACTTACCCCATTTGGAAAACTTCTTTTCCCTGTATTCAGCAGAGCTCATGTTTATTGGATGCTGGGCCAGGCAGTGTACCAGGAGTGACAGGGATACATGAAGGCACAGCTGGTTCTCATACACTCAGTGGGCTAGGTATGAGTGGTGGGAAGAGAACTCGGGGCGCTGTGTGGGACCCAAGTGGGAAACCAGCCTCTCCTACTTAGGCTTTATGGGACCTGAGTGAAGTTCTGAGTCCCAGTTCCCCCATATATAAAACAGGATGATGGTGTCTTCCCAGGTGGTGCTAGTGGTAAAGAATCCGCCTGCCAATGCAGGAGATGCGCAATCGATCCCTGGGCTGGGAAGACCCTCTGGAGGAGGAAATAGCAACCTACTCCTTTATTCCTGCCTGGAAAATTCCATGGACAGAGGAGCCTGGTGGGCTACAGTCCATGGGGTCGCAAAGAGTCAGACACAACTGGGCACACACACACACCTCCAGTAGATTCCTCCCTTATCTGTGAAATAAGATGCTAATTATTATAATGAATAAGAAAATACCTAGTGTGCTTTGTGCTACTATAGTCTTCTTGGTTTTCAGTGTCAGCAGACCCAAACGAATAAAAACCCTTCTTTTTTCCTCCCTCCTCCACATACACTAAATGGGGTGAAAAATACTTACGCTAGATGATACCATCTCTTACAAACACTGGAGACTTTCAAGAGTTCAGGGAGGCACAGACAGGAAAAGATTCCTAAGAGCAGCTCGTCTGGAAGGGAGTCCCAAGAAACACCTTGGAGGGGAGAAAAAAAAAAAAAGAATTGTTTTCCTTTTACCATTCTTTCCCCCTATCAAGTGTACTGAGCTCTTTCCTGCACTTAAAGATATACAACATGTAACTTAAAAAGGGGAATTTAGTGCTAAATGAATTCCTCATCCTCATAATTCTTTTTCTGTTCACCCATGGTCTATGTTTCCTAAAGTGGATACTGTATACTTTCTCAGCAAAGGAGAAAAGAGAGTATCAAGACTACTTTTCATGATATTCTTCTCTTTAGTACCCACCAGCCAGTCTCAGGCTCAGAACCACACTGATCGGGGTTCAAAGCCAGTCCCAGGCCTCTCACATCTTAGACGACAATGTCTAAGATACACGATGCTTCTGGGTTGCTAAGGAACACCTCACTCCTCTCTGAAGTGGATTCAGTGGTGGATTTCTCAAGTAGTGACCTTATTTAAAAGGCAAACCAATCTTTCTCCTTCTTCCAAGCTTACAGAGGGTGGACTCAGAAGTCCACTTACCTAAAAGTGCAATATCAAAAGGCTCTTCTCATCTCTTAATTCAACACACGTGTCCTGAGTGCTTAGTTCGATGCCAGGGATGGGTTAAGGTGTTGGGAGAAAGCAGGTAACACATGAGACAAAACACTTTCATGGAGCTTATGTTATTGGCGGAGCAATCACATGTTATTAGAAGACATGTAAAAATTGTTCAATATTAAAAAAAAATTAAGTGATATGTTAAAATTGCTTTTACTTTGATGTATTAAAAATGAAGAAAATGAAGAAGGTGTTAGAAAGTTTAAACACACAGCATACACACACACACTCCCTCAACCATCAATAGCAACTAACCTCTTTGTTCTGTTTTTCATATGTTTGGGGTTAATAATAAATTATGATAAGGGTTGTATTCAGCTCTTTGATTAAAACAACTATTTTCATTCTATTTTGACTCAACTCTATTTGTTAGCCTACTAAAACTCATCATTCATAGTTAAGGAGACTGTCTGTATTAGTCAAGATTTGGTCAAAATATCTCCTTCCGCATTTTAAAATAAATGCCTAATACAAAATTCTGTAATAGTGAGTAATTGTGACATGAATGTCACCACAATCGTGGTTCCTCTAATAACTGTCAAGTTTTATAGCTGGAGTTCCCCCCCAAACTTTTTAATACATTTGCTTTGTTTTCTTATATTAAAAAAAGTACTGTATTCTTATTGAAAAAAAATTCTTGAAGAAAAGTTGAGTTACTTAAAAAGTATAAAACAGTTCCATTTTTCAGAAATATTTTTAAGTTATCTGGTGTACTTACATCCATTTCGTAAACATACTGTTTCCCAAACTGGTATTTAAAGAACATTCTTCTGGGAGATGTTAATATCTGGTCCATGACGAACAGTGTTTTGTGGTGTAAAATGGTATAAAACAATGGGGAAGGCCTTACTGAGCTGGTGATCATGGAGCAAAGGCTGAACACAGAGAAGGGGCCGGCCCTGAGTCCCTGGGGTGTGTGCCACGTGCGGGAGCAGCAGGCCTGTTTTGAGGAACAGCAAGGAGGCCAGCATAGAATACAGTGAGCAAGTTTCGGGCAGTGGGGAAGAGGTCAGAGGGGTAGGAGGGGGCCGGGCCATCCCACTCTGATTCTGAAGGTGATGAGGGGCCGCCGAGAGTTCTGAGCACAGGAATGACAGGATCTCACGTAGGTTTTAAAAGGATCACTCTGACTGGGTGTTCAGAATAAATCGGAGGGAGAAAAAGGTGGATGCAGGAAAACCAGTTTTCTTAGTTTTTAGAAAAGCAAACTCTAATTGCTATTCAACAAGTATTGAACGCTTACATATGAATAGAATAACCCACACGATCAGGATAATATGACCACAGCCTAGAAGGAAACAAGCACACACCAAAGAAACAGTGAGTGTTTTAGATTAGAATTCAGAGTGGTTAGCTGAGTTCAATAACTTGCCTTCTTGGTCTCTAACTCCAACCCACCTGCTACGCCAATGCTACCGCTATCCTCTCTTCCCCGTGACGGCTAATTTTAGTGTCATCTTGACTGGGCTAAGGAGTACCCAGATATTTAGTTAAATACAATACCAGGTGTCTTTGGGAGGGTATCTGGAATGAGATTAACATTTGATCGGTCAACTGAGAAAAGCAGGTTGCTGTCCCCAGTGTGTGCCTGCCTCATCCAATCCAAAGTTGGGTTGGAATAAAAGGCGGATGAAGGGAAACCTGGCTGTTTCTCCCACCTTTGAGCTGGAACCTGGGTGTCCTCCTGCCTTCAGGCCCGGACTGAAACTAACATGATCTACTCTCTGGAATCTCGGGTCTTTGGGACCAAAGATGATGGGACTCTTCAGCTTCCAGGACTGCGTAAGCCAATGCCTTATTAATAAGCCTCCCTCTATCTCTTATTTGTTTAGTGGCTCTGACAGTATTCTTGGGCTTCCCTCGTGGCTCAGCTGGTAAAGAATCCACCTGCAATGCGGAAGACCTGGGCTCGATCCCTGGGTTGGGAAGATCCCCTAGAGGAAGGCATGGCAATGCACTCCAGTATTCTTGGCTGGAGAATCTCCACGAACAGAAGAACCTGGTGGGCTACAATCCATGGGGTCGCAAAGAGTCAGACACGACTGAGCAACTAAACACAGAACACATACCCCATTTAAAGGGTGTCAGTATTTACTGAACGCAGACATTGTAACAGGCTCAGGCAGAGGACGATGGGGAGCTGGAGACAGCATGGAGGTGAGTGATAAACGTAACAGTCTGGGACTCTGTGGACTCTTCCCCGCTACTCCTGGGCAATCTTTTGAAAACACCCCTCAATCAGATCCCTTCAATGGTGTCCCTTGAATATTCAGTCTAAAGTCTATACTACTGAGTATGACATTCAAAGCTTTCTTATCAGGGCCCCACTTGGTTTTCTAGATTCATTATCTAGAAATACGTTCCAGCCATTTGGAGCTACTTGGGATTTTCAGAATGAGTCATTCTGTGTCATATCTCAATGCCTCTGTACATGCTGTGCCCGCCCCCGACGGCTATTAATTTAACATCAAGTGGCCATTAACACCCCAACTCCTATGGATGGCCTCCCAGAACATCACCAAAAACAGGCTGGTTTTTTTAACCACAATTTTGCTATTTCCTTACTTGCCTGTGTAGGCCCCCACAAGGCCACGAGATCTTGAGGAGGAGAACCTGATTCTTCTTTTAACAATCTTTATATTCTAAGGAACTAGCACACTGTCCGATACATGCAACCATTCATATATATATTTACTTTACATGTGCTATATGCTGAGGACTGTTCTACAGACAAAGATGAACAAGGTATGGCCTGCTCAGAGTTGGAGACACAGACAAACAGGAAATTTCAATTCAGGATCACGAAGGGCTCAGGATGCTGTGCTACACCAGGGACTGAACTGGCACAGTGCTTAGGGAAGGAGGCTCCCTGGGGAAAAAAGGACATGTAGCTGCTCCATGAACACCTGCCCGTCCCTCTCTAGAGAATCACATAAAGGACTGAGGCTCTGAAGCGTAGGGGTAGAGGGATGAAGGCAGACCATCCGCAGGGACCCTAGACATGTTCCGGGCAGCAGCTCCTCAGTGTGGCAACTCCATCACGCCACAAAGCTCCTGGGCCAAGGTCAGTGGGGGCAGAGGGTCTCCAGCATGACTCCTGCTCCACAAACTGGAACAAAGTTTTCCTTCCATTAATTCTTAACTCCCTGACCTCTGCTGTCTCTTGCGTATACAGTTCAGATGCTAGCATTTCATTTGGCAAAAAAAAAAAAAAAAAAAAAAATTACACTTAGCCACTTTCAATCTAGTCTGTTGAGATTTTTACTATGATCTGCAATGACTACCCTGACACCAGGTGCCTGCCCTCCATCCCTGCCAAGTGTGAGAACTACTGGATCGAGGAAGGAGCACAGCTCCCACTGGAATTTGACTGCATTGTCTCCATGTCAGCAAACCTTAAGCAAGCTACTTAATTCTTTGGGGGCTCAGGTGCATCTGCAGGAAAGGGAATAAAAAGGTTTATCCTGCAAAGTTATTCACTATGAAGATTAAATAGCTCATGTCAAAAGGTTACAAAGCAGAGAGTTAAACTGCCTCTTTTTTGCTTCTATTCCTCTCCTTTCTCCCAAAACTCTATGTTTTACTTTCATGACCTTTTCCTTTCAGTGCTGCTTAGAACCTTCACCTATGTGAAAACATCCGTCTCTGAGTAGGGGTTGGACAAGGGCTGCCTGGTATCATTTACTGAGATCTCCAAACCGCCTTCTATCTAGGTTTAATTAAAGAATTAAATTAAAAGGTGCTTGCTCCTTAGCTTAGAAGAAGAGCAATGACAAACCTAGACAGCACATTAAAAAGCACAAAGGTCTGTATAGTCAAAGCTATGGTTTTTTCAGGAGTCATGTATGGATGTGAGAGTTGGACCAAAAAGAAGGCTGAGTGTCAAAGAATTGATGCTTTCGAACTGTGGTACTGGAGCAGACTCTTGAGAGTCCCCTGGACAGCAAGGAGATCAAACCAGTCAATCCTAAAGGAAATCAATCCTGAATATTCATTGGAAGGACTCACGCTGAAGCTCTAATACTTTGGTCACCTGATGTGAAGAGCTGACTCACTGGAAAAGACCCTGATGCTGGGAAAGATTGAGGGCAGGAGAAGAGGGCAACAGAGGATAAGATGGTTGGATGGCACCATCGACTCAATGAACATGAGCTTGAACAAACTCCAGGAGATAGTGAAAGACAAGGAAGCCTGCCGGAGTGCTGTAGCCCATGAGATCACAAAGAGTTGGACATGACTCAGCGACTGATCAACTTATCAACAACAATCTAGGTCTGGGATCCTGGAAATACTGGAAAGAATAGAGAGACATACACGGGCAGGAAGCCAACATGGGCATGTGAGTAAGCAGATTATCACTATGGGCTTGGGGCATTTAATCCATCATCTGCTGTCAGTCATTGGTTGGGAGCTTCTGAGACGGGGTAGGAATGCTGACTCCCCAGCATGCCTGCCCAGGGAAAGCCCTCAAACACAGAGTGTCATCGATGTGGAGGAGAAAGCCCTTGGCATTAAAGGGAACGGTGACCTTCAAGGAGCTATGGATGGGACACCCAAGTGTCAGGTAAAATAGTGGGGAAAGGAGATAGGGAGGCTTGTCGCAAAGTAAAGGGCAGGAGAAATCAATAAACTAATGAACGTGGTGCTTCCCATTTTAATGGGAAGACATAAGAAATCAGCAACCTAGACTAAGAGATCAGTAATTCAAATGCTTCCCAGGTGGCACACCAGTGTTAAACAACCCGCCTGCCAATGCAGGAGACGTAAGAGACAGGAGTTTGTCCCATTGGTTGAGAAGATATCCTGGCGGAGGACAGTGCAACCCACTCCAGTATTCTTGCCTGGAGAATCCCATGGACAGAGGAGCCTGTCCATAGGGTCACAAAGAGTCGGACATGACTGAAGTCACTCAGCACACAATTCAAATGCTAGAAGGAAAATCTGGCACTGTGATGAATGTAGGTGTTTGCCGAGGACAGCAAAGCCAGGCATTGAAGCCACACAAGGAAGCTAAGTGAGTCTAGAACTAGGAAGGCTTTGCATCCCAACGTCCATCTTCCCCTGCACAGCTCCTACTCATCCCTCATCCCTCAGCTGAGCTGTCTCTCCCTCGGAGGAGCATTCCCAGGTGACCAGCACAGCCCCCACCCCTAGACAGGCACAAGGAGACCCCGCACAATGCCTGGCACGCCACAGACCTTCTCAAAATCATTGCTCAATGCAGTATAACTTTTACTGCCCCTTCACGCAAACCGTGTATCCATGTGACTGATTAGCCTTCCCTAACCGATTAACCGCCATGCCTGGTGCCTAAGACAGACTTGGCGACAAACACTGGAAAGTGTTCAATATTCCACAAAGGAATGACTGACACCTAAGAGAAGAATGCTGGCTCTATTTCACAGACAGGTAAGAGTGTGGGCCTCTCAGGACCAGTTTCCTCATTTATCAAATGACAAGGCTGGCCTAGGGCTCCACTTCAACAAACATTCCTGGGTGTCTGACTAATGCCGGAGAGCGTAAGCACAGTCCCTGTCTGTTGGCCTCACTGGGAGGCAAACTAATAAACAGAAACACAACCCCACATTTACAACTGCCATTTACTGGAAGCCCTAAAGAGTCTCATACATTTATTAATGCATGTGGTTCTAATGCTTGCCTTGTGTCCTAGGATGTAGTGTCCCATTTCACAGATGAGGACACTTGTCTTAGTAGGTTTATTTATTAACCTCACTGAGGGGCTAGTAACTATCAGGTGGCAGAGCCACGAAGTTAACGTGCGACTCTTCTGTCCATTTCCAAACTCCACAACCTGAGGTGAAGGCACGGAGCCACAGAGGAGAGTGTCTGAAGGCTGGCCAGGTGGCTCAGGGCCTGCCAAGGAATAGCATGGCCCTGGAGGTGTTCAGGGGCATGAGGCTGAAGACTGAAATCCAGAAACAAAAGCGGTGTCCTCTCTAAGTCAGGGGAGGGGCTTCAAGAGATGATGTAACTCCGACGAAAGGGATAAAGTCACACAACTAGCAAACGGCCCAGTGGGAATGCAAGCACAGATCTGACTCCAAATCCTGTCCTATGTCTACCCCCTGTTCTGACTTAATTATCTAAAATGAAGAAAAATTAAAAAAAAAATCACTCTTTTTAAAAAGGTGAGAATTAAACCTGACTTGCTCTGGGAAAAGGAATCCTTCAGGGCTTGGGAGGGAGGGCAGAGGGGAGAGGGAGTGAAACAGAGACGCTGAGAGCTCTTAATGGGTCAGTGAGCATATGGATGGGGCAATGGCTGGGAAAAACGCACAGCCTCTCTGAGCAGCCAAGTACCCGAGTCTTCATGGAGCTGATCACAGGACAACACTGATTCTAGGGCCCTAGTGGGAGTGAAGGTGGGGGAGGGGTGTCACAGCCTGAAACTGGATGCTGTTTCAACAGATGAGACAGAAGTCTGTCTTCATACAGCTGCCCCAGTGGCTAGTATCCAGGCTTGGGATATGCTCAATCTAATTTTACTTGCCATAGTTAATTCTCAAAACATCGACCATCTGTTTCCTGGATTCCTGACTGCATTGCTGCCTGGTCTGTCTGCTCAGAGAGGATGACAAAGTCCAGAGCAAGTCTTTCCTCTACTCACCTCTTCTAAAACCCCCAAGGCTGCACACCAGACCTGCACAGTAAGCAAAATAATTAAGTCCATGGACTCTAATCTTCAACAACATGAAAGCAATTAAACACACTTTGGAGCCATGAAAGGTGAAAACTGGCCAGATTCACAAACTTGCTAGTCACCAGCCATAGTCACCAGCATTTCCATTCATTCCTCTGGTGCAAAGTCAGCTGTCCACTTCTGTAACCTCATCACCTCCCATGCCTCTTAAAGTCCTTCGGAAATAATAATGCTTGCTTAAGAGTTTTTGACACATGAGGTCTTTACAGTATAGGTTAACGTCGTCTTACTTGACATGTTTATTTCTTGAAACATCACCTATACTCAGATTCAAACTCCAGAGTACTCAATCTTCGACTGTTAAAATTGCCCTTTTCTTTAAGCACAGATAATTGTATCTGAAGGATAAGCAGGCACTGTTGTTCAAATCTACTCCTTTTTTTAAGAGTGGAGGTTCACCTCCTGTTTGCTTCTGCTTGCTTGTTTTAAGTGTTAACGACCCATGCTTCCTTTCTGGGAGACTACAGATTCTGCCATCTGGGATGAGGTTTCCTTCCTTTTCTATAAATCATTAAGAGACCAACACTAGACCATGCTAGCTCTTGGTATTTTGGCTTTTTTATTTTTTGCCTGGTTGGACAAAACTGAAAAAAGCAAAATAGGAAAAAGCTAAAATAGAGGTCCTCAATGACCCCTTCAACCCCACACTTCAAAGAGAGACTTGCTCAAGCCTGGGATGTGAGAAGACTAAGAAACCATGGAAATTGGGATTCAGGGAATTAGGTACAGGATACAAGGTCAAGAAAAGCAGGATCTTTGGTTTGCTGTGTTCACTGCTGGATCCCACATCTCTAGAATCAAGCTCCATCAACACTGCTGAACCAATGAAAGGAAGCTACAGGGTATACACAGGTGACTGGGAAGGGCCTGTGAAGGCTCTTATAGAGCTGAGTTTTGGAGCTGCAGGATAACATTCAGTGGTGAGTCATGAAATCAATTTAATCTGATTAGCATTGTTTTGAAAGAATGGAAGAGAATAGGAAATACCTTGGTAAGGAAAAAACTAATTTTGTGCAATTTCAGTTTAAGATACACACCCAAGATTGCAATGGAAAATATATTTGTTATTGGTTATTTAAAAAAAAAAAAAGAGGAAAAGCATTTGCCTAGAGACACTGAAAAAGCAGATTCCCAGGCTCTAGGCAGCACTTCTGGGATGAGAATCTCTGGAATTTTGCACTTTGAACACGTTCCCTTGGGGATATCAGCAGACTCTAAACTTTAGAGTCTCTAGTCTGAAAACCACTGTGGGGCCTGGAATTTCAAGCAGTTTAACAGTCACAGGAAAACTGATCAACAAATTAGTTTGACAGGATTTCCACAGCTATCTTCTGTTTGGGAGGTTGGAGTGGGGGTGTGGGTGGGTAGGAGAAGACAGGGGACCAGGGCAGGCATTTAACAACCATGAATAAAACACAGTTGTTCTCTTCCTGTTCATTACTGACCTCATCACCAGGCCATTTCCTCCCAACTCCTTCCACACACTCACCCCAAGGGCCACTCAGACCTGTCCTGGTACCGGCTGGCCACAAAGTTTCCATCTTCGAAACTGAACAGATGAAGAGGATTTAGTCACCAGACGTGAGCCTGGCTTGGGGCCGGCAGAAAAGAGAGACTGTTGAGTGAGGAACCAAGAAAAACTCACACAGCCCAGGGCCACTGTCATCAGATCGCTATGGAAAGCAGGTGTGGTCCGTTCCAGCCTAATCCTGCAGAGCTCTCAGCCACCTGTCCTGACAACTGCAGACAAACTCGCTACAATGATGATCCAGCGCCGCCAGAGGCCCAGGCTCCTGATGGCCCACTGGGAACGCTCTACACCAGCTGTTCCTCACCCTGCAACCCCCCTGCCCCATACCAATTTACCAATCACCATGGTGCGTAATTCCACGCACCCGCACAGCATACCAGTGGTTTCCCTCCCTGCCTCTCTCTGAGGTCACAACAAACAGAATAGTCGTGATTTTTTTTTCTCTCACTTCCCATAAATAGTCATTTTTAACAATCTGAAGTCATTTTTAACAATCTTGATGCAGTGACTGAATCCTTTCCAGGTCCTTCTCTCTCTTTCAGAGCCTCTGCTTTGCTGAAGCGCAGGAGGAAGCGTGCCCACGTGCAGTGAGGATCACCATGAGAAGCTTTGGTATAAGGGGCTCCTTACCTCTGGCCTCCTACAGCACTTGAGCCATTACAGCCTCAGCCACTCAGCAGCTGCTAGAGTATGAGCTGCCATCTTTTGCTGTGAGCTTCTCTTACCATCTATCCTCTTCTCTCAACTTGAACTGCAGTTTCCTAGAGACAGCAGCCATGCCTGAATCTTCCATCTTGTTTCCTTAGTGCCTTGCTTTAAAAACGTCATTTGTATTTCTGTCTCTGTGTGTGAATGTGGAAGGACATGTAGGACATACAGCAATCACACTCCACGTCAGATGCTATCAGCACTGGACAAAGTTGTCAAAAGCCACTCATTTTAGCAGGAAACGTCTTTCACCACATTTGGTTGGTCAAGCACCAAATTGCTCCTGCTGCATTCCTGACACTAAAAATAGCAGGGACATTCAATTTTGAAGAAAAAAGATCTACACGAACAGGGCCAGACTAACAGGATTAAGGACAAAAGATAAAGTGAAGTAGCCTCTCAGCTAGGTATCTTTTGTCCACCAAATTAACTGGGTTTACTTACTGTTCTACGCAGGGAGCATGCTGGCAGCTTTACGCATACTCTTTCATTTAACCTTACAGTATCCCATGACGCCAGCATTACTATCCCATTGCACAAAGAAACTAAGGAACAGAGGGCTCAAATAGCTTCCCGAGGTCGGTAAACAGCAGGGTTTGGATTCAAAGCCATTTCTGTCTGACTTCACCACAATCCTTACTGCCTTTCTGATAAACCCAATACCTAACATAGATCCTCAGACCATAATTTAGAAGTTCTCTTTTCTAAAGAAAGGGTCAAAAGCCAAAAAATCTTTTTTTTTCCTTTTCTTTTTAAATTTTGTTCAAGCAAGCAAGTGATCAACCAAGCTTTCTCTAAGAAAGCCAGATGGGGGAGTTCAGGAATATACTTAATTTACCCTGGCTCTGCAAGACTTCATCTTTATTTCTCGACTGTCTCTTCTTCTCCATCATGTCCCACGCAATTTCAATTTAGAGTATGATCACTTCTACAATTTCAAAACCTTTCTCTGTCCACTCTAATATCAAAATCTATCCAGAAGCTGCTTAGCACCACTCTCACACCTCTCAACAAGTCTCTAAGCTTTTATCCTCAAGCCCTCAAAGTTTAGTCTCAAGACACCAGTGTATCCTTTTCAAAGGTTACATAGCAACTCTGCTCAACTGTACCTCTAGCCCAGTTCTCACTATTCTCCCCTCTGTTCTTCTACTCTTGGAATATGGCTTCCTTGCTGTTCCTTGAACAAACACAACATTCTCCTGCTCCAGGGCCTTTGCACTACCTGCTCCTTCTGCTTGGGGCTCTTTTCTCCAAGATATTTGCATGGCACATTCCTTCATCTCCTTTATGCCTTTGCTTACAGCTCACTGTCCAAGTGAGGCTTCCTCAATATCCTGCAAACCAGCTTCCCATCCCAGGATCTCTTGTCCCTCTAGGCTTGTTCTATTTTTGTTTTTAGCCATAGCACTTATTCTAACATACTACACACCAGATTTGTGCATACTGCATCCTTTTTCTAGAAGAGAAGCTCCATGAGGGTAGAAATGCTTTTATTGTGCTCACTGCTATATCCCCAGTACTTAGAACAATGCCTAGCAGACACAATGTGCTCAGCAAATATTTGCTGAATTAATGTTTTACATGGCTTGCCAGTAAGAAAAACTGATAACCCCAGGTCAACACACTATGTTTACCCTATGGCTCTGAGTATTCCTGGAGCTCTGATCCACGGTGGGAGGCAGTTATAAATCAGCTTGAGAAGCCTGGAAACAGAGAGCTATTTAGAGGGGAATGACGTAGTGGAGTTCTACATTTCAATCAGTCCACTCTAGCTCTGGGGGATGGATCTGGGGAGGATAAGGCTCTGAATTATGAGTCCCTTCCTAAATATGAGAAATATTTAGGAGACAAGAGGGAAAGATTCAATGATTGGTTGGATTTTGGGGGGATGGTGGGAATCTGACTGACCTTTAGGTTATGGGGTTGGGGAAACTGAACAGATTGAGTGACGGAGACAGCATAAAGAAGAATTCCTCTTGGGAATGGATCTGTAAGGATGAGTCTCTCCCCCTTAGCTCAACATTCACTTCAGCAGTCCTTTGATAAATAACTAAAGTGATTATGGTAAAAGGCTCAAGGGCGGCTACAGAGCAGCCAAACATAAACAAAAAGAATTCTATGGATCATTGCTTTGTTTCTATTTGTCAGAGGTATTGAGCTGGCCCTTAACCAGGCAGAGTCCCTCCTAAAGAAAAAGGAAGGAATGTCTTTTCACCGGTTACAAGTCAGTTCTGTCTCTGAAGACACACACATACCACCATTTCTGTAAGCACAACCAGTGGTCTGGTTTCTTTGGAAAATAACTTAGGAATTGGGCAATTTTAAAAGGACCCTATCTGGCCTTCCCTGGTGGCTCAGAGGTAAAGAATCTGCCTGCCAATGCAGCAGTCACTGGTTCGAGCCCTGATCTGGGAAGAGATCCCGCACGCAGCAGAGCAACAGAACCCCCAGCGCCACAGTAATTGAGGCTGTGTTCTAGAGCCTGGAACCCGCAACTGCTGAGTCCACGTGCTCCAACTACCGAAGCCCCTGCGTCCTAGAGCCCATGCTCCCCCAAAGAGAAGTCTCTGCAATTGGAGAAAAGCCGGGGCAACAAGGAAGACCCAGCACGGACAAAAATAAATAAATAAATTTAAATTACAATTTCTTTAGAAGGGCCCCACCCCATGCTAAATAACCCTAAACAAAGGTCTACCGACAAAATAACCGGTCAATTTAATCCACCATTGACTGGGCTTGTATTTTACCCTCAAACCTTACCTGGAAAGTTCTCTCGGTTTAGCTTAGGTCTGCGGACAATCACAAAGTCCTTGTCATTTCCTTTGCTTTTCAGCCGTTTTCGTGGGGGACTCTGTGGGTGGCCCAGGTTTGAAAGCAGTTCCTGGGGGATGTTCTCACTGTCCACCTCCTCCTTCTCCAGGGCGGAGACCCCCATGCCTGAAAGCAGTTCAGAAGTCTTGCTAGAATCCCATCCCCACGTGAAACTGGTGGTAACGTTGCTACTCTGGTCGGGTATCTCCTGGAGGTGTTTCCTGCAGAAACGCACAATAGCCCCACGTTCCTTTCAAAAACACGCCCGTAAATAATTCCCAGACAGGCCTAAAGGAAGCTGCAAGCTATGCACCGCAGAAAGCTTTCACAGCAGTTAACTGAACTGCATTTTTACGTGCCGGCGGCGAGTCCCCAAGAATAAAAGAGAAAATAACCGAACACATCGAAAAGGCTTTTCGATTTCCGATCATGCAAAAGGCCTCAAGAATTTCTTAAAAGTGGAGGGAACATACAAGGAAAGAGGCAGGGCAATCACACACTGATTGAAAACAGCAGCAGGAAAGCCCAATAAGGGAAGACAAATAACATCCACGCTGACCACCGCACTAAAGCATCCACCCATCCACGTTTTCCCAAAGAGGCTAAGCAGCCATTCACATTACAGCATTACTAACAATATTAGCAAGTAGCAAAACACGCGGCCTAAAAGAATTAAGACGGTCCATTCATGTTCTGTCTCCTTCTGCAATCGGTTTACCTGTGCATGGCGTCCGCAGGTTCGGGAGTTTTAAATGCGTGCATTAATTGCAGAGGTGCCCGCCCCCCGAATTCCCGCTTTGGCGCGCGGCGGCGCACTGCGTGCGGCGCACTGCGTGCGGCCCCGGCTTGCTGCAGCGAAACCCGCGAACTCTATCAACGTTCCATCCCAGGAGCGCGCGCAGAATTCTCCAGCCAGCCGGCTCTCCTCCGCAGCCGTCGTCTGCGGCCCCGCTGCCTGCTGGGAATTGTAGTTTCTGCCCAGCCTGGTAGTCCGGCTGCCTCGCCACTACTTCCTTTCCTTGCAGCTTTGCCGCCTTCGAGATACCCACAACCCCGCGCGGCTGCGGGACCGGACGACCCACAGGGTAGGCGGGGAAGCGGAAGTGGGCGGTGCTCCGGCTAACTGGGGAAATGTCAGCTGCTTGACTGGGGTCCGGGTTTCCTTTTTCGGGACCCCCCCCCGACCTTTTGGTGACTGCCACCGCTGTCGCCAAGGAGTGTGGGTCCCAAACCCTGTAAGGCTGTGGCGGCTGCGGGGTTTCCAGGCCCTTCTGGACGCTGTCCGGCGAGATCGGACGGTGAGCCGGAGGAGGAGAGCGTGAGGCACTTTGAGGTGTGGGGCCGACCGCGGACTGAGGGGGGCCCCGGAGACCCCGAGAGGCCGCCGTCGCGGGGCCTACGTCCCAGTGGCTGAGTGGAGGCCGTGGCACGCCCTGCCGGCCAGGTGAGAGGCTGCGGCCGTGGGCGTCACACCTGCTCCCCTCTCTGCCTGGAGCTGCGTACTCCACCCGGGTGTGGGCGGCCCTAAGGACTAGGTCTGCGGACAGGATCCTTTCCTTACGTGTAAAATAGGCACCACGGCAAGAACGCTCGTTTCACAGTCGCCGTCAAATCAGAGGAGGCTCGTGAGAGCGTTTTGTAAACGAAAGCGCGGTTCAAACGTCAGGCGGAGGTTTAATTTTAGGGGAGCAGGAGACTGCTGTGAGTGCCAGGGGAAAGCTCAGCATCCCCGGCAGCCTTGAGAAGTCTCATAAATGCTAGCATGAGAACAAATAAGGTGACTATTGTTTGCAAAAGGCTTTCCGTGCCACGCTAGCGGCCACCAGCAAAACCATTCGATTACTGTCTCAAAAAAAAAAAAAAATTCTGTTTGCCTCACGTCCTAAAAGTCAGCTGCTTGCTTTTAGAATATATCCACGGAGAAAAGTTTGGAGATGGTTAGAGAGTGCCATTTTCTGGGTAGGATGACCGTGCGAAATCCATTGTGCAAATGTTCTATAACTGCGAGCCTGGGAAAACAGTGGAAGAGAGAAGGGGAATAACTTCCAACCCTAGTAAAAATGGAGAGGATTTATAAAGTTCAGAAATAAGCACCCAGCGTCATCACAAAAATACTAGAATATCACTTAAGCATGCTGTGTGGCATACCTTCTTATTTCTTAAAAAAGAATTCAATTTACACTGGAGTTAAACCTCCCCCGCTTGTATATCAGCTTGTTTCAGGCGTGGTGCATAGCTTGAAATGGAACCACCTCTTGACAGAGGAGGGCGTTCGTGATCCTTTAGTAGTTGACTCTTGAAACTAGGTAAAACTGGGGTAAAGAATGGATCTGTTCACTGATTGATTCTAGTTGAAACTAGATGAAGAATACTAAGCTGCATGTTCACAATTCATTAAGCTAATGTTACATGGAAAATATTTTTAAATTCAGTGTTCTATTTTTTACATAAAGTTATCTTCATGATATTGTGGCTAAGGAGAAAGCAGTAGCCTGCTTGAAGTCTACATCCTTTCTCTTAAAATTGCCAGTCTAGGTTCGATGCAGGATACAGGATGCGTGGGGCTGGTGCACTGGGATGACCCAGAGAGATGGTATGGGGAGGGAGGTGGGAGGAGGGGTTCAGGACTGGGAACTCATGTACACCCGTGGCGGATTCATGTTGATGTATGGCAAAACCAATACAGTATTGTAAAGTAAAATAAAACAAAATGTCAAGCAAAAAAAATGCAATTCAGAGGAAATAGTCGTCTTCAGGAAGTGAACAAGACAGAGGGAGCTTATGAACTAATGGAGGAGAAGAAATAAAAAAAATTTTAATGCCACGATGAGAGTAAAGTTTTGAAATATAATTGGAAGAAGGCACTTCAGATAGAGGTCTTTTAAAGTGTTAGTCGCTCAGTCCTGTCTGACTCTGCGACCCCATGAACCGTAGCCTTCCAGACTCCTCTGTCCATGGGGATTCTCCAGGCAAAAATACTGGAATGGGTAGCCATTTTCTTCTCTAGGGGATCATCCCGATCCGGGGATCATCCCGATCCAGGGATCGAACCGATCCAGGGATCGAACCCGGGTCTCCTGCATTGCAGGCGGATTCTTACTGTTTGAGCCATCAGGGAAGCCCGATAATTGGAAGAGGGCACATAGAGCTCTTATAAGGAAGGTTTAATAGGATGATTCTAAATTTAAAAATGAGAAATATCCTTGTGCTAGGATTTAACCTGAGAGCTAGGAAACATTTCTAGTTTTCAGAATATTTGAAATATCTGAATTAGTGGAAACAAGGTCCTTTATAGGGCTTCAGAGAGAGCCTGTCAACTAGGAAAATCAAAGTGTTCAAATTCTAGAATAGATATGGCTCTAATAGTTTGCCCTGGCTGCAGAAATATTTTAGCTTATGAAAATGGAATTATTTCTGCATTCCTTCTAATCATGGCTTTTCTTTTAATATATTAAATAAAAGTTTAACTTGGTAAATTGGTTCTTTAATATAAAGAATTGTGTCCATTGAAGGTTTGAGATTATTAGCTACATAGAGTTTCCTGTCTGGTCTTTCCAAGAACTGCATTGTGATTGCTACTAATGTGGATTATTTTGTTTTCCTGATTAAGCTTTTTATTTAATACACTCAGTACACCCCAAGTCCCATTTTAGTGAGAGAAGTATACCATATTTCTAGAATTACTAGATCAGAATCTAGGACAAATCAATTACATTTTAAATATATCTGCAAATGTCATTAGAGTGAGTAATTTCTAATACTCTTCGAAAGTTTCAGGTAGAGTACAAAGTGACTTTGTAAATTGGAAAGGTGTTTCTCATACCTGGGACAAGAGCATAGTTACAAGATGGTCAATATTAGGGCATAGAACTAGCTTATGTGTACATATTTATATATACATTAATATTCATTATTCAGTAGTATATTATATGGGGTTCCCTGGTGGCTCAGATGGTAAAGAATCTGCCTGCAATGTGGGAGACCTGGGTTTGGTTCTTGGGTAGGGAAGATCCCCTGGAGGAGGGCATGGCAACCCACTCCAGTATTCTTGCCTGGAGAATCCCTATGGACAGAGGAGCCTGGCAGGCTACAGTCCATTGGGTGGCAAAGAGTTGGACATGACTGAGAGACTAAGCACAGCAGAGCACAGTATGTTACTGTTTTTGAAAATCAAATGTGACAAGGAGATTCTATTAAATAGAAATGTGATGTGCTTTTTCCTTGGTTCTATAATGGCATGAAGTAAATCTTAAGATTCCTTTACTTTTTTTATGTTATTTAGCTTAGGTGAACAAAAGACTAACAACAGTTACATAGCAAGAAGTTTCTATCTGCTCATCAAAATTCAAAAGATTCTTTTTCCTTTGGTTAATTTTAAAGTAGATCTTTTAGTTCTTTGCAATTTAATGTTCTCTACAATGGGCAAGTTGGGGCAAGAACAGAAGGGTTCTTTCCTAATTCTGTTTTGCTCTGTGCTTTCTTTTTTACTTTCATCTTGTAGATTACAGTCATGTTTTATCCTTAGATTATGGTAGACTTACCTGCAAAGTTACAGTTAGTTAGATTCTGTATTAAACATGACTTTATTAGCACTCTATCTTGATATATCTAAAAGAATAACAGGAGAATGTGTCTACTTTGTTCATGGAAATGAAATTAACAAATGAAAGCTGAGCAAAAGGAATGACTTAAACAGTCTAACTTGCATTAAAAAAAAGTATGTCTGGAATGGATTAAAGACTCCAGTATCCGGTATCCTAATTGTGAGCCTGGCTCTGTAGTCAGGATGCCTCTGTTTGAATCCCACTTCTTACACTCTCTTGTACCATTTTCTCTGTTAAATGGGGATGCTAATAATCCTTTCCTACTGGGTTGTGAAGTCTAATTCGAAAAAGCATGTTAAATGGTAGCAAAGTGCTTGGAATCTATTTAATATTAAACTCAATATTAGCTGCTGCTGCTAAGTCACTTCAGTCATGTCCGACTCTATGTGACCCCATAGACGGCAGCACACCAGGCTCCCCTGTCCCTGGGATTCTCCAGGCAAGAACACTGGAGTGGGTCAATATTAGCTACTCCTTTAAAAAAAAAATTATTTTGCTGCTAGGAAATAGTCTATGGGTTATTTTCTAATTACTGAAGTGAATCTTATAATCTCTTTACTGAAAATCTTTAAGAATTCATTACGATGGATCCAGTTGTTTTCTTCTTACCTGCTTAATGATTGCTGCCTCTCATGCCTTGCCAAAGGTGAAACAGTTTGAATATGTCCATTTTTCTTCAAAAGGGCTTGTTACACTTTGGAATTCAGTTCACCTGGTTGGTTTGCCAACTCGGCTCATTTATTAAAGATGGCTTCAAAAGATGTTATGCCTTTTTTGCATTTTTAGAGTGGGAGTTAACATTCTCTTGTGGTATTCTGAATTGTCCTTATACCTGAAATCATTTAATGTGGAATTAATGATTATCTTTTGAAGATTTAAATTTTGACTGGTGGTACTGTTGACTTTCATTACTCACATCTGGTTCTGTTCTAATTCTTTAGATTTTTCATTGTTTGGATCTCGAGTTGTCTCCTAGTTCTTATGCACATATCTGAGTAAAGAGACATATGTAAGTTAACACAGCCTGTGTGATGAATCATTAGGTCTCGTTGAAAATTTTTTATTCAATTTCAGAGTCAGGTTTTGATAAAATGTTTGTCTGTGTTCTCTTGCTCAGTTGATGCCAATCTTTCCTTCCTATCTCCCCCACCTCCCTTTTGGAAAATATTTGGGATGGGATGTTTCAGATTCCAAAATGATCTTAACCTCTAAATTTTCTACTTAAAGTGTGTTTAGTCTGAAAAATTATTATCAGCCATAAAGTACTCAGGAAATAGTACCCAGAGGGATTGGGGGCAGGAGGAGAAGGGAACGACAGAGAATGAGGTGGCTGGATGGCATCACTGACTCAATGAACATGAATCTGAGTGAACTCAGGGAGTTGGTGATGGACAGGGAGGCCTGGCATGCTGTGATTCATGGGATCGCAAAGAATCGGACACGACTGAGCGACTGAACTGAACATAAATAGTGCTTAGTCCTGACCAACTCTTTGCCACCCATGGACTGCAGCCTACCAGGCTTCCCTGTCCTTAACCATCTTTTGGAGCTTGCTCAAACTCATGTCCTTTGAGTCAGTGATGCCATCCAACCATCTCATCCTCTGTTGTCCCCTTCTCCTCTTGCCTTCAATCTTTCCCAGCATCAGGGTCTTTTCCAGTGAGTCGGCTCTTTGCCACAGGTGGCCAAAGTAGTGGAGCTTCAGCATGAATCCTTCCAATGAATATTCAGGGTTGATTTCCTTTAGGATTGGCTGGTTGGATCTTCTTGCAGTCCAAGGGACTCTCAGGAGTCTTCTCCAACCCCGTATTTCAGAAACATCAGTTCTTCAGCACTCAGCTTTCTTTATGGTCCAACTCTCACATAGTGTCTTGATGACTGGTAAAAGACTGAGTTGAGACTTTATGAGCTGGTCTTTTCAAAGGCAGACTGTGCCTGCTCATCAGGTACTAAAATTTGAGTGAATGGATTGGCATTTTGATTTTTGAGTAAAACCTACTTTTGCTACTGTGGTATTAATGTCTATTTATGATATTAATAGCTTTATGTCTCCTTTTCCTTTCTAATCACGTGAAACTAAATTTTGATTTGCCTCTAAATTTTAGTGTTTTTTTTTTTTTTACCTGTTAGTCTAAACACAGTTTAAATAAACAGTAGTATTTCAGAAGGACCATTGTTGTTGTCAAAGACATATTTGCCCTTTTGTCCCTGATTGTGTTTTTGCATAGCTACACCTCATTGCAGTTCAGCAAGTGATTCATTTTGATTCGCCTCCATTTTGATACTTTGCCTAGAAAAATGGATGACATTGGTGTGTCAGGTGCTCCTCTTGACGTGGCTTTGAGGTGTGTTCTGTCTCTTCACACGGGATAGAACACGATAGATAGAGGAAAGGGTGTTTGGCCAACCTGTAGACCTAGAGAGGTAATCTTACTTTGTCATGCGAGGCAAGGAGAGCAATTTCTGTGAGTGTGAAGCTTGTGTTTTGTTTTATAGGAATAAATGTGACACAAACTGTCATAACCACAGAGAATGAGAAGCAAAAGGTCTTTGGTATCCACTCATGGTTTTTTTGGGGGGCCGGGGGGGTGAGGTGGGGAGACCATTTAGGGTAAAGCTATGCTTTGAGACCATTGAGGCAACTAGTTATCTTCTAGAAGCACAAGGTATGAAGGAGGTGGAGATTAACAACTGGCATTTGTTGAAGACCTACTATGGAACTCTTTTTGATGTTTTATAATTCATTTGACCATCATAGCAATGTGTGTGAGGTGATCATATATTCTCATTTAATAGCAAAAATGCCTAAAATCACACAATTATTAGAGTTGGGATTTGGAATCCAGGTTTCCCATGATATATAATAAAACATTTGTGTTTAAAAATAGTTCTAATTCTAGGCACTTAATAACACCACAGCAAAAATTTTCATTGTCTAGTTGCTATGTGTTTTGCTTTTGTATTACTACACATTTTTAATTGTATTAAAATTACAAAAATGCATGTTTATTAGTTTAAATGAAAAGCTCACACATACAAAAGAAAGCACAAGGAAAATAGAAGTAGAAGTCATCTCTTTACCACTTTGTGACAACTGCTGTTAGTATTTTGATGTATATTTGTCCATGCATATATGTGTGTTTCTTTTGTATACTCCCTGAGATCCCACTTAACATCTCTAAATCCCTCTGGATCTCATCTTTCTTCTAGACTGAAGGAATCTGGTGGGCTCCTTTCATCATTATCTTTCTGTTAGGTGGTCCCTGACTCTGTCACAGATTCCTGCTCCCATAGGTCATGGCTAGGTTAGCAAGATTAGTGATTTATGAAACCCTTTGTCAAAAAAGATAATGGACAACAATGAGACTGGTGGATATTCTTAAGACTTCCTGAGTTATTTAGTACAAATATTTAAGTTGTTTCTATGTTTCTAATGTTTAAATAATATTGCTATGAAAAATAATATTGTAGATAAATTTTTACCTCATTTTGTTTTTTCTCTTAAGTTATTTGAAGAGGAGTTGCTAGGACAAAGGCTATGTACCTTTTTTTAAGATTTTTGATACTGCCAAATTTCTGTCCTCCTTGGCAATGAGTTCTGTAATATGCCAGACTTGAATTGTTCAATCTTTATTTTTATTAGATTTTAATTGACAATTATTTTATGAATTTAATATACAGGTAACTAAATAAGATGGAGATAAAGTGCCTCCAGCTTTGAATAGAAAATTATTCATTTAAAACAACCAAAGCAGGCTATAGGAATTCATAAGGAACCTTGGAAAGTACTATCATTCTGCACTGTAAAAGATAAAACAGTTCCTCGCTTGAAGTTAGTTACAAGGTCAAATGTATGTACTTTTAAACTGTTATTTTTTCATCTCATGTTAGGGTAACCCGCAAGTTTCATTTCTAGTTTCATGGGACACCCCCCTAGGCATAACATTGTGTCAAAACAAGACAATAAATATTCAGTTTGAAGAGAAATAGATGGTGTGGTAAACAGAATAATAGAGCCACCAAGGGTATCTATGCCTTAACTTCTGGAACCAGTAAATATGACTATTAATAGGTTATTCAGGTGGGCCCAGTGAGGTCAGGTGAACCCTTAAATACAAACCTTTCTCCCAGCTAAGGGCAGAAGAGAAAGTCAGTGATTTCAAGCCTGAGAAGGATTTGACAAGCCATTACTGGCTCTGAGGTATATAGGACCACATGCAAAGACTGGGAAAAAGTCTCTAGAATTAAGGATAAATGCTAGCAAGGAAATCAGGATCTCAGTCCCATAGCCATAAAAACTGAATTTTCAGTTCGGTTCAGTTGCTCAATTGTGTCCGACTCTTTGCGACCCCATGGACTATAGCACACCAGGCCTCCCTGTCTATCACCAACTCCTGGAGTTTACTCAAACTCATATCCATTGAGTTGGTGATGCCATCCAACCATCTTTACCAACAGCCTAAGTGATCTTAGTGCCAGGGTCCAGCCCCGGTGGATCCAGGGTGATTTGAAGGTGGGGACGGCGTCGGCGTCCTTAGAAAAATACATATTTAATTACAGATATATAGAGAGATTAGAAACGGATAGTGTAGTAGGAAGATTAGTGGAGAAAAAGAGGCTGAATAACTTGGATTATGTGGAATAGCATTCATGCTCCAGATGGGAATTCAGCCAGAAAAACAGGGAGCAAGAAAGAAACGACATGGGGGAATCAGTCTTTCTGGAAACTGATCCGATTTCTTTATTTTTGGGTTTGCTTATATACCTTTTGTTACACATAGGGATGAATACAGAGTCACGTGGGGGTCAGCAGTCCTGACCTTTATCAAAATCAGGTGCTTCACATAAATGTATAAAAAAAAGGTCTTAGGGATATTACATCATCTTCTGGCCATGACTGAGACCTGCTGACATTTTATGATCCTTTCTTTCTGATAACCAAAAAACTTATTTTTTCCAAGGGTGTTTTTTCTTAAACCAGGCACCACCCTCCAAATAAAGTTACATTCCTATAGGGTGAGGGTGTAGTGAGTTACAATCAAGAAAGGAATTATTTAACCCAAGGTTAACATGATTAATCTTAAAGGTTAATACTTATTTCTCCTATATGCTTAAAGGTTAATGCTTATTTCTCCTATATGCTAGTTATATTCATTATAAGGGCAGGGAATATGGAGATTTAGCAGCAAACATCAGCCCAACAAATAAAAATCCTTTCACCAATGTTCCCCTTAAGATCTATTTAGTCTTAAGATAGTGATAAAGTTACATTTTCACATAGCAAGGACACAGTGATTTATAACATAGTACAGTGATCTATTACAAAAGAGAAAATCCATTAACTCAAAAAGTCTAGTATTGCTAACATCAAAAACTACTTTATTTCCTTTTCTATATTCCAAATACATTGATTAATATATTCCCAGGTGCCTAAGGATATGGAGGCCTGGCGGCAATCATTGACTCAAGAAGAAGAAAAAGCCATATGATAATTAAGACTCTCCAAATACTCCAAAACTCTCTGTGCTGTTTATGGTTGAGAGGTAGTAAACAATCATGAGTATGGATAATCCTGTCACACAAGCTAGTCTGTCAGCAGAGAGGTTTGACCTGAGACATCCTTGTCCCACCCAGGGCAGGGAATTAGCAGCAATTATTGACACAACAAATGAAATATCCTTCACCAATATAATTCCTAACCAACGCACTATACTAATAATTTCCAACTCCCCCAAAGAATTTGCCTTTAGTAAGTCTAAAACATCTTGTGCCTCTCAGGTTGGGAGACTGTAAACAATCACATGTGGCCAGACGAACCTATACAGGCAGGCTAGATAACCTTCAGAGGAGTCCCTAAGCTGAAACACTCTTGTCACGCCCAGGAATTTTTATTGCCTTGGAGCTGCACGTTTACTCCTCCGAGAGAAACGGTTATGGGGGAGAGCCCCCCGTAAAGTCGGAGGTGTAGGTGAGCATAAAACAGACTCTGGTTTTGGGGTAGATGCTCGGGAACAGGGGGTTTCCTGAGGCTTGATCATGCCTTTGTGTATGCCAAGCCTCCTTCCTCATGACCTTTGCCATGGGCGGAGTTCCTCAGTCTCCAGAAAGGAACACCTGCTGACACTTTAATTTCAGTCTTGAGAATTTAGTTGAACCACACTCTGCTTAGATAGCTGACCCACTGAAACTGATGTGTGGGTGTTGTTTTAAGCCACTGAGTTTCTAATTCTTTACAACAGCAATCAGTTCAGTTCAGTCACTCAGCTGTGTTCAACTCTTTGCAACCCCATGGACTGCACCAGGCCTCCCTGTCCATCACCAGCTCCCAAAGCTTGCTCAAAGTCATATCCATTGAGTTGGTGATGCCATCCAACCATCTCATCCTCTGTTGACCCCTTCTCCTCTGCCTTCAGTCTTTCCCAGCATCAGGGTCTTTTCAAATGAGTTGGTTTTTTGCATCAGGTGGCCAAAGTGTTGGAGTTTCAGCTTCATCATCAGTCCTTCCAATGAACACTCAGGACTAATCTCCTTTAGAATGGACTGGTTGGATCTCCTTACACTCCAGTACCACAGTTCAAAAGAATCAATTCTTTGGCACTCTGCTTTCTTTATAGTCCAACTCTCACATCCATACATGACTACTGGAAAAACCATAGTCTTGACTAGACAGACCTTTGTTGACGAAGTAATGTCTCTGCTTTTTAATATGCTGTCTTGGTTGGTCATAACTTTTCTTCCAAGGAGCAAGCGTTCTTTATAATTTCATGGCTGTAGTCACCATCTGCAGTGATTTTGGAGCCCTCCCCCACAAAATAAAGTCAGCCACTGTTTCCACTGTTTCCCCATCTATTTGCCATTAAGTGATGGAACTGAATGCCATGATGTTAGTTTTTTGAATGTTAAGCTTTAAGCCAACTTTTTCACTCTTCTCTTTCACTTTCATCAAGAGGCTCTTTAATTCTTTGCTTTCTGCCATAAGGGTGGTGTCATCTGCATATCTGAGGTTATTGATATTTCTCCCGGCAATCTTGATTCCAGCTTGGGCTTCATCCAGCCCCGGATTTCTCATGATGTACTCTGCATAGAAGTTAAATAAGCAGGGTGACAATATACCGCCTTGGTGTACTCCTTTTCCTATTTGGAACCAGTCTGTTGTTCCATGTCCAGTTCTAACTGTTGCTTCTGGACCTGCATACAGATTTCTCAAGAGGCAGGTTGGGTGGTCTGGTATTCCCACCTCTTTCAGAATTTTCCACAGTTTGTTGTGATCCACACAGTCAAAGGCTTTGGCATAGTCAATAAAGCAGAAGTAGATGTTTTTCTGGAACCCTCTTGCTTTTTTGATGATCCAGTGGATGTTGGTAATTTGATCTCTGGTTCCTCTGCCTTTTCTAAAACCAGCTTGAACATCTGGAAGTTCACGGTTCGTATTGCTGAAGCCTGGCTTGGAGAATTTTGAGCGTAACTTTACTAGTGTGTGAGATGAGTGCAATTGTGCAGTAGTTTGAGCATTCTTTGGCATTGGATTTCTTAGGGATTGGGATGAAAACTGACTTTTTCCAGTCCTGTGGCCACTGCTGAGTTTTCCAAATTTTCTGGCATATTGAGTGTAGCACTTTCACAGCATCATTTTTAGGATTTGAAATAGCTCAACTGCTGTTCCATCACTTCCACTAGCTTTGTTCATAGTGATGCTTTCTAAGGCCCACTTGTCTTCACATTCCAGGATGTCTGACTCTAGGTGAGTGATCACACCATCATGGTCATCTGAGTCGTGAAGATCTGTTTTGTACAGTTCTGTGTATTCTTGCCACCTCTTCTTAATATCTTCTGCTTCTGTTAGGTCTATACCATTTCTGTCCTTTATTGAGTCCATCTTTGAATGAAATGTTCCCTTGGCATCTCTGATTTTCTTGAAGAGATCTCTAGTCTTTCCCATTCTATTGTTTTCGTCTGTTTCTTTGCACTGATCACTGAGAAAGGCTTTCTTATCTCTCGTTGCTATTCTTTGGAACTCTGCATTCAAATGGGCAATAGCAATAAGAGACACATACACTGAGTATGGGAAGAAATGTAACCAAATCATTTCTTTTTTACTAGAATAAAGGATCCATAATTCTGCTTATTCATCTATAACATTAAAAGTAGTATGAATCAAGCTGAAAAATTGACAGCCATCATAAAAGAATAATTAGTAACTACCAGGAAGTTTGTAACTGATTGTGTTGTTTGCTTAAACTATTATCTTACTACCTAATGATTATTAAGGTCTCCATGTATTTCATTGTTGTTTATTCATTCTTATTTTTTTGCATATTATGTAAAAATACATGAATCTAGTTTTTCTGTTAATGTTATTATAGTTTTCTAATGTTATTACATAATCTTAACAAGTATCATTTCTTATACTTTAGTAACATTCTATCATTTCAGTCTGCCATGCTTTAGCATCTCCTTGCTTATCTGTGATATTCATTCTTTTTTTCTATGGTTGTCATACTCCTTGTGTTGAACAGTTTCAGGGAAAATAAATATCTAAGTCAAACCATAAAAGGGTTTTCATATGATAATTATATTTAGTAAATTCACACTGAATAATTTTTTTCCTAAAAGTGCTGTATCTTAAAGATGGTAATGGTTTTCATTAGCATATTCTACATCTGGCTGTCACTTAACCTATTCTTGGCTTAAAAATAAGATTTGGCATACCTTAATGATATAAGATTTTCCTTTGATATTGAAACTTGAAATTTTGAGTAGTAGTTAGTAATGAGCAGAATTTTAAGCCTTTTGAGTTGTAATATTGTTGTATAGTTGCTAAGTCATGTTTGAGTCTTTTGTGACCCTCATGGACTGTAGCTCACCGGTCTCCTCTGTCCTTGGGAATTCACAGGCAAGAAGACTAGAGCAGGTTGCCATTTCCTTCTCCAGGGGATCTTCCCAATCTAGGGGTTGAACCCACGTGGAAGATCCCCTGGAGAAGGGAAAGGCTACCCACTCCAGTATTCTGTCCTGGAGTATTCTGTAGACTGATAGTCCATGGGGTCTCAAAGAGTCAGACAGGACTGAGTGACTTTCGCTTTACTCTTTGCTCCTGCATTGGCAGGAAGATTCTTAACCACTGAGCCCTTGAGGGAAGCCCTCAGGGAAGCCCTTGAGTTGTAATAAATATATGTAAAATCAATTTTGGAGACAATAGTGGGTGTTATGTTATCTTTGAAGTCATCAGTAATAATAGTGTATGTACTATAGTATACAGTAATGTTTTTTATTCATTTACTTATTCACTTGACAGATATTTTTAAAATAGCAACTATATGCCAGACAGTATCATATAGACATAGAGTACAGTACTGAACAAAACAGTGAAGCCTCTGCTCTCATGGGGCTTCCCAGGTGACGCAGCGGTAAAGAATCTGCCTGCCAATACAAGAGATGCAAGAGACTTGAGTTCAATCCCTAGGTCAGGAAGATCCCCTGGAGTAGGAAATGGCTACCCACTCCAGTATTCTTGCCTGGAAAAATCCATGGACAGAGGAGCCTGGTGGGCTACAGTTCGTGGGGTTGCAAAGAGTCAAGACACAACTGAGCATGCCTGCCCTCTGCTCTCATGGAGAAAGAGAATGTGTGTTTATGTGTGTGTGGTGGGGGTTTTTACAGGGAAATAAAGAACATACATTGTATCAGGTAGATAAGTGCTTTGAAGTAAAATATAGAGGAAATGAAGATAGAGAATGACAAATGGGTTCTATTTTAGATACCTAAGAATGAAATTAAAAGATGCTTACTCCTTGGAAGAAAAGTTATGGCCAACCTAGATAGCATGTTGAAAAGCAGAGATATTACTTTGCCAACAAAGGTCCATCTAGTCAAGGCTATAGTTTTTCCAGTGGTCATGTATGGATGTAAGAGTTGGACTGTGAAGAAAGCTGAGTGCCGAAGAATTGATGCTTTTGAACTGTGGTGTTGGAGAAGACTCTTGAGAGTCCCTTGGACTGCAAGGAGATCCAACCAGTCCATTCTGAAGGAGATCAGCCCTGGGATTTCTTTGGAAGGAATGATGCTAAAGCGGAAACTCCAGTACTTTGGTCACCTCATGCGAAGAGTTGACTCATTGGAAAAGACTCTGATGCTGGGAGGGATTGGGGGCAGGAGGAGAAGGGGACGACAGAGGATGAGATGGCTGGATGGCATCACTGACTCGATAGAAATGAGTCTGAGTGAACTCCAGGAGTTGGTGATGGACAGGGAGGCCTGGCATGCTGCGATTCATGGGGTCATGAAAAATCGGATGCAACTGAGCGACTGAACTGAACTGAAGAATGAAAATATTGGTTGAAATCCACAGAGGGATGGAAGGAAACTACTTCAGTAATATAAAGAAATAATGAAGTAAATAGTTTATTAAATGTGATTTTCATTTGTGATATTCCATAAAAGGGTATTTCTTATATAAATTTAAATTTAACCTGTAAAGTACTCAGACTTTCGTTATTCTTTTAATAACTAGCTTTGGTTGGGAATGTTTGTTAATTTGACATATTTTATTGATTCTACCTTGTTTTATTTTGGTGGGTTGCATCATGATACTGATTCTATATGTTAAGATATTAATTTTTCCTTGGGATATTGTAGTTATTCCATAGACACCCAGAAATGCCTGACATTGATTTTATAGAGGTGGAAAGCACATATGTTGTCTTCAGTTAGTAAAGGTAAATTATTTTATGAGTAGAGAGATATCAAATAAACCATTTTCTGGCGTCTGTATCATCAACATTTATAATTAAAATATTTTCAAATATATAACTTTATTCACTAATCATTGATAAATTTTTCTGCCTATAAAATAGGTGAAGTAACTTTAAAGACAATAAGATTGATATAGATAGATGGGAAAGATAAGTGTATTTTGTGGCACAGGAGATGAATAAGAATTTCAAGCCCTGAAATGTAGACAAGATTCGTATGAAAGAAAAATACTGCTTCAAACAAAGGAAATGTTACTTTCAAATGGTTTCTCTCTTTCTGTTTCTCCCTCCCTCTTTTTTAGAAAATCTGAAGTAATGTTCATGGATGACTTAGAACCCTTTATTTTACAAAATATCTAACTTTGTAGGATCAGTCAATAGTGTATTTATATAAAATGTTAGGATTTATAATATTAAGGAACAACTCCAAGTGACACTATATCTAAACTTCATATCTAGTGTTCTTACTTTGTAATATTTTTGGAACTAGTGTTATTTTTGCTAAAATAGTTTTTTTCCTAAAGATATAATTTATGCAAAATTTTCAACATATGCTTTAAAAAACAGAAGTACTTGAGAATAGGGTTTATCCTTTTTATCTTACTCAGAGTCAGGTGTAAAGCCTGGCAGTTTTCTAAAGAATTTGTTAGTACATGAATAAAAAATAATTGGGAAATTTCCAAGTGGTCATTTTATATGTTAACACTGCCTTATTTTTTTTCTTCTTGGCTTATAGAAATGATCCAGGCCTATATATGAATTACTTTGTTGAATCAAAGGAAACATTGAATAATGAGTGGTGCAGCTTTGGGACTCGAGATTGTTTTTGTCTTTTTCCTGGCGTTATTCCTACTTCATCGATATGGAGACTTTAAGAAGCAGCATAGACTTGTCATTGTTGGAACACTGCTAGCTTGGTATCTCTGCTTTCTGATTGTGTTTATACTCCCTCTGGATGTTAGTACGGTAAGAGGTGAAACTAATTTTCACAATTTAAAAGGCAGTTGTAATCAGACAGCATGTTTGAGATATGTTTTTAAGATAACTCAGTTGTATAAAAGTTAAACTTATATTTTAAGCAAGTGTTAATCATATGAATTTGATCACTAAAAAGCATAGCCAGGAAGGTAATTTTGGGTAAAGAGCTTGATACATTCCAATATCCCTTAAGTACTTGGTAACTTTTTGGTTTTCATTTTTAAACCATGCCTTTATTGCTTTAGACAATATACAACCGGTGCAAACATGCTGCTGCAAACTCAAGCCCTCCTGAAGGTAGCAACATGACAGGATTGCATGCAACTGCTACCCCAATCCCAAGGTACTTTCTTCCTTTTTAAAAACAAATGTTGTAAGGGGCAATTTGTTTAAAAATTGTCAGTTTTAGCATCTGGATATTATATTTATAACTTTATCCTCATTCTCTACTCACCTCCCTTCTTCATCCTTCGCTAATAGACTTTTCATTACCTGTATCCTATTTAAATTTTAATCTTGAATACATTTTAAATATTTATTGGCATTCAAGACCTCTAGCAGATGCTAATAGAAACTTGGAGAAGACCTGATTTTTTTAGTTCTTTACTAAGAATAGATTTCCAAAAGCTGTTTTTCCAATCCAGTAAAAAAAAAAATGGGGTGTGCATTTTCTTGTTTTCCTAATTTACAAGGTTGTAATGAAGGAAGAGGAGGTTATTCCATACATAGGATATTCCTTTGATATATGTGCATCCTTTAAAAACATTATGGTTTTAGACCGAGAATAAAGTTCAAGTTTTCAAAAGGTTATATTGAATTCATATCAAACTTCCCAGTAAAAAACTAATAAGTATTGACTATAGGAAATGGCAACCCACTCCAGTATCCTTGCCTGGAAAATCTCATGGACAGAGGAACCTGGTGGATTGCAGTCCGTGGGGTCACAAAGAGTCATGTACGACTGAGCGACAAACACACGTAGTTTTTACTAGTGCTTTAAGTAATATATACTTCTTCATGCAGCTTTTACGGAGAAGGCAATGGCACCCCACTCCAGTATTCTTGCCTGGAAAATCCCATGGACGGAGGAGACTGGTGGGCTGCAGTCCATGGGGTCGCTGAGTCGGACACGACTTAGCGACTTCACTTTCTTGCATTGGAGAAGGAAATGGCAACCCACTCCAGTGTTCTTGCCTGGAGAATCCCAGGGACGGGGGAGCCTGGTGGGCTTCCATCTGTGGGGTTGCACAGAGTCGGACACGACTGAAGTGACTTAGCGGCATGCAGCTTTTATTTATTTATTTTAAAATCAAAGCTAGATAAGGGTGAATTTTAAATGTAGTAGTTATTCCCTTTTGAAGCACCACTGTGGAGTGTTGGAAGCCCTTGGACTGAAGAATAGCTTTACAATTTAGGAATGCTGACTATTACTGAAAGAATCTATGGTCAGATAAACATGTTTTCAGAAAATTCAAACAGAATTATGTATAGATGCTAGCATCTGTCTCCATAGGACATATGCTATAGTGACTGGTAAGTTAGGGTTCCAGTTTCTAGGACTTAATCACCTGATAACCTTTTTTTCTTGCCACCATAACCAACCCAATGAAGTGAGTGTATATTTTAAAGGTAATCAAAATCAAGAGTTTGATTTCATAATGCATTTACTTCTAAAGCTGTCACTTCATTAGTCTATTAGTATATTATGTCCTCTTTTTATTAAAAGACTTAAAAAAATTGAAAATTTAAATGTATTCCTCCTTAAAAGAGTTTTGTTCCCTTTGTGTGTTTTTTGACAGTTTTGAATTTTAATTTTCTATAAAATTTTACAAGATAGAATCCATAATTTGAAGCTGAATGTAAGTGAACTTTGCCAACACAAATTAATTGTGCAGTTCATTTAAGTAGCATTTGATTAATTGGTTTTAAATTGTTATTAGCCAACATCCGTGTTTCAAGCCATGGAGTTACATTCCTGATGGAATCATGCCAATTTTCTGGAGGGTAGTATATTGGACTTCACAATTTTTAACATGGTAAGTGGTGGTAAAGGATAAAATTTTCAATATTTTGGCTAAATTTTAAAAAGGGATCATTTTTTCAGTGAACTTTCATATTTTAGAACTTATTTATGTATATTTTCCCTTAAATCTATATGCTTTCTCCCCTCATTCAGGTCTGTCTTATCTTAAAAGGAATGAAAAGAAATAAATAAACAAGAAATAGAAAACAGAGACCAAAAATTCTCCTTGTCACCATTTCCTCTTCGTTACTGCCTTCTTTCTGGACTTTCTTCAGTTCAGTTTTCTTCTAGCCCCATTATTATGTGAAACTGGTCTCTTGCTAAGGTCATCATTAACCCCTGGTTTTCTGTATGCTTAGTGCAAACTTCTGGATTTCCTTTAAATGCTCCATTTCTGTGGCCCATTTTCTAAATGTTGGTGTTCCCAAGGGTTCCATCTTTGGTCATCTTGTTATTTGACTCTCCCTGAATAACTGTAATTTATAGCCATGGTTTCATTAACCTGTGATGCATTCCAAATCTTTTTTTTTTTTCTACCCTATATCTTTGTCTTTCTGCTGTGCTCCAGACTCATTCATACTTTTTCCACTGCCTGTTGAGCATTTTATAATAAATATAATACAAGTAAACTGGAGGTGGAGAACATGGCAGGAGAGAAATCACACAGCAGAGTATAGCATGCCTGTAGCATACACATTGAACTCGGCTAGTTCTTCAACATTGCCAAACTTTGACCCTTTGAGTTTCTCATCTGTTTGCTCTTCATTCTCCACAGCAAATCTTTCCAGTTATTGCAAATCTCAGCAGTGATTGTGACTCTCTCTCTTACGTCCTAGAAACAGCCACTTTCTCTCCTTGCAGATGACTTACTTTCTGACATCCAGTGAAAAACGAATCGTCAGATGGCACCTCTTTTCAGCTTCTCACCAGCAAACCTATCTACCTATCCTTTCTTTCCTTCCCTCTAAGAATGTAAGAGTCATTCTTAAAGTTAATCCCTCTTCCTGAAATAATGGACCTATCTCCTTCAGCTCTTGTTAGAAAATTCAAGTCAGAGCCTTTTCCAACTTTCTGTCTTCCCCTCGATGATCTACTCATCACTGCTGTAATTTTTTTAGAGAGACTTTTTAAAAAGTATAAATTAGTACAGAAAATCCCACAGACTGTATTTAGTTTGACTTTTCTTCAAAGTGAATATACCCATATAATGAGTACTCAGATTGTGATATAGAACATTAATAATATCCCCAGAAGCTTCCCCCATACCTCTCTCCCAGTCATTACGCTCCCCAAAGGTAACACATGATTCTAACTTCTGTTACCATAGATTAGTTTTGCCTGCTTTTTCAGCTTTATAAATATGGACTTATACAGTATGTACCTTTTTGCTTCTCTTTTTGCTCATATAATTTGGAAGATTCTTCTGTGTTTATGTCTCAGTATTCTTATTTTTTTTTTAATTTCTGTAAAGGTTTCTACTTATTGAATATACCATAGTTTATCCTACATAGCCAAACTTCTAGAATTGTCTGCATTTTGTGTCTCCATTTGCTTACTGCTTATTCTTTCCACAACCCACTGAACACTGTTTCCTGTTCTCCCTTCTCCACTTACACATACAGGCTCTTAATTTATTGACCTCTTGGCAGCCTTTGATTTTACTGTTTCCTCTCTCCACTTTCAAACACTTTCTTCTCCATGTACTTCTTTGTTGTCTTCCATAATTCTTGACTGTTCCCTCAGGCTCCTTTGTTGGCTTTTCCTTCTGTTTGTCTGCCTTTCATTTAAAAGTTGATATTTTTGAGGCGTCAGTCTCAGATCTTTCCTTCTCATTCATTCTATGTATATACACCCTTCCAGATCTCATCTACTGATGTTATTTCAGTACCATTGATATGATGATGACTCCAAATCTATCTGTATTTCTGTTCTTTCTCTTGAATTCTGAAGCTGGATGGCCAGCTACTTCCTGTGCAGCTCCTTTAGGATGTATCCAGGACACTTTTCCCTGACATTTGGGCTTCCCTGTGGCTCAGTCAGTTGGTAAATAGTCTACCTGTGATGCAGGAGACCCGGATTCAATCCCTGGGTTGGGAAGATCCTCTGAAGAAGAAAGTGGCAACCCATCTCCATTATCTTTGCCTGGGAAAGCCTGTGGACAGAGGAGCCTGGCAGGCTACAGTCCATGGCGTTCCCAAACGACTGATGGACTAGACCTACCTATACTTCAAAATCAGTATACTGACAGCCACCCTTCTCTCCTGCTTAGCACACCACCACCCCTTACCCATTCTAAATAGTTACAGTTTTGTTCCATTTAAGCCCATTCTCCATGTTAAACCCGTATCAGTCCATAGAAAACAAAAGTTTGGTCGTGTCTCCCTTCAGTTAAAGAAAATGATTCCTCACTATTCTTTGGATGTAATCTAAATTAATTCAAAAAAGCTTTAAAGGCCTTTTTCAGATTCCTTGTAAGTCAGAGAGTACTATTGTACTCTCTGTTGATCATTGTTTTTGCTCCCAGGAATATGCTTTTTTCTCCCCAGAATTTAATGTTAGAAAATATTCAGCCCTCTCTTATAGTTTGGTTCAGTGTTATTACTCAAAATCATATTGATTCATGAGAAGAACCACACATTAAAATTGAGATTTAGATGTTTCCAGTGTTTTGAAATTATACAGACATGTCAAGTGTTTTCTAATCATGTTTTTTCTAATCATCCAGGATTCTGTTACCTTTCATGCAGTCATATGCAAGATCAGGAGGGTTTTCCATCACTGGGAAGATCAAAACTGCACTAATTGAGAATGCAATCTATTATGGCACCTATTTGCTGATTTTTGGAGCATTTTTAATTTATGTAGCTGTCAACCCACACTTGCACCTAGAATGGTAAGAACCATGTTCTTAACATTGTTTCTGTGTACATTTGCATTTTTTAAAATGAAATTTTATTTCATATACAAGTAAACATTTCATTGGGAAACCTACCATGACATGTTTTATGGGTTCCCCTGAAAAATATCATAATACTCCATATTACTGAGAAGGAAAATATAGAATAACTTCTTTGAATATACATATTAGACAAAGAACTGATGTTTTATCAAAGAGCTATGTTAAAAGTATTAACTCTCATGATTTTTTCATAGACTTTAAAATCTTGCGTATGACTAAATACCTGGATTTATTTTTCATTGTAAGTTGTGAATATTTTCTTTTGTTCTGATTATAATATGAGGGCCTATTTCTCTTTAACTTTAGATTTGTCATTCAAATAAAGTTGAAATCTGTGTTATACTTATAATGTATTATGATACATGTGAAGAGTCATATCTGAAAAGCTTAGGAATAGAGTAGCAGTGATTATCCTTACTGTTGGATGCTTGAGATGTGTGTGTGTCTGCTTCAAAACAAAATTTTTTCAGGCTTAAAATTCTTTTCAGTCTTCTCTTGGTTAATATTAAATAAGAAAGCGCCTAATGAAAAATGTATTTTCTTCAGGATAATTTTTGCCATAAATTTTCCTAAGATTCTAATTTTAACTCTAATAGAAGCAGTGTTTGCTGTGTCTATTTCTGCAGTCACACTCTAACTTTTCATTACAACACAGATTATCTACTGTTACTAAAAGAGGAGCTGAGATTTGAAGGTTGAAACTTTTCATATAACATTGGATCTATATTGTAGGGCAGTTGTTTTCTGAAAAACCCTTTAACACTAGTTAGTTTCATTTTATGTTTTTGTTAGAAAAATGTATCACAGCTATCTGCTTATGTTTTCTCTTTCTAAGGAACCAGCTTCAGACAATTGGGATAGCAGCTGCAAATACATGGGGTCTGTTTCTTCTTGTGTTGTTGTTGGGGTATGGCTTGGTAGAAATTCCTCGGTCATACTGGAATGGCGCAAAAAGAGGTTATCTACTCATGAAAACTTATTTTAAGGCAGCCAAATTGATGACAGAGAAAGCAGATGCAGAAGAGACTTTAGAAGATGTTATGGAGGTAAGCAAGTTTAAATGCTGGAGTCAACAGTCATCAAGTTTTAAGTATCACTTTTTGTATACACTGTTGGTTTTGTTGTTGGTGGTGGTGGTAACAGCATACTGGTGGACTTTAGACTGAAAAATTGATGAGGTGTAATTCTAAAGAATTTCTCACCCATTCAGATGACTTATTGGCAGTTCAACTTCGTAAGATATCATCTCCATCTTCTAATTGACAAAGATGTAGGGTGAATGTATTTAACAGTGCAGGCTTATGCTTGTTATCCTGGGGTAACTTTTAATAGTTAAAAGTTGAGACTCAAAAAGTGGTCAGAGTTAGATGATAAGTTACATAGTTACTATGACTATAGTAGAAATGCAAATTGCTATTAAAGGTCGGGCTTCTTCCTGAATGTTTGACCCAAAGTAATCCCACCAAGTCTGGAAACCTCTTTAGAGAACAATATTCATGGGAATTTGTATGCCTCAATTTTGTTTCCTGTCTATAATCTTAATAAGGTACTTCATTTTGCTCACTTGTAATATGCATATAATTTGAACAAATCTCATAAAGTTGTTGAAAGTATACATTTCAATAATATACACGCAAAATACAACAAAGTACAAAATTTTGCTGTTTAATAATTTAGTTGATTTTAAAAAAGAATTGTAGTCACCTCAGATTTTGCTCTTCTGTGAAAATATGCTATTCCAATAATGTTATCTTCAGCTTAAAACCTTATACTAAAGGCTTTCATTCATGTTAGAGTAGTTTCCAAGATACTGTAATGTGGCCAATCAGAAAATGATTTGACCCATGTCAAAATCTCAAGCCTTATCTCAAGCCCCTAAAGTCTTCTAACACTGGTCAACTTTGGTTCCTCAAACTTATTAATGGTGATGATAATAGCAAACATGTAGGCAAACAAGTATGTAGACTTATAGACGTATTTGCCTATGCCTTTCTGAGCACTTTATGTATATTAATACATTCAATTCTCAAAACAGCCTTATAAGGGAGGTTTTTTATCCTTATTTCTATAAAGGAAAGTGAGACACAGAGAGGGTAAGTTTCCCATGTTCACACAGTTACTGAGTGATGGAGCCAGGCAGGCTGACTCTAGTTCGTGCTTTTATAGGGACAGGCCCTTTTCTGTAAAGGGCCAGATAGTAACTGTTGTAGGCTTTCTGTGCCATATGCTCTCTGTTGAAACTGCCTCACTGGCTGCTTTAGCATGAAAGCAGCCATACCCAATATGAATGAGCAGTGGATGTGTTCAGATAAGAACAAATGGTGGAGAAATGTCTACTTAGTTCTTTGGCCCATTTTTTGATTGGGTCGTTTATTTTTCTGGAATTGAGCTGCAGAAGTTGCTTGTATATTTTTGAGATTAGTTGTTTGTCAGTTGTTTCAGTTGCTATTATTTTCTCCCATTCAGAAGGCTGTCTTTTCACCTTGCTTATATTTTCCTTTGTTGTACAGAAGCTATTAATTTTAATTAGATCCCATTTGTTTATTTTTGCTTTTATTTCCAGAATTCTGGGAGGTGGATCATAGAGGATCCTGCTGTGATTTATGTCTGAGAGTGTTTTGCCTATGTTCTCCTCTAGGAGTTTTATAGTTTCTGATCTTACATTTAGATCTTTAATCCATTTTGAGTTTATTTTTGTGTACGGTGATAGAAAGTGATCTAGTTTCATTCTTTTACAAGTGGTTGACCAGTTTTCCCAGCACCACTTGTTAAAGAGATTGTCTTTATTCCATTGTATATTCTTGCCTCCTTTGTCAAAGATAAGGTGTCCATATGTGTGTGGATTTATCTCTGGGCTTTCTATTTTGTTCCATTGATCTATATGTCTGTCTTTGTGCCAGTACCATACTGTCTTGATGACTGTGGCTTTGTAGTAGAGCCTGAAGTCAGGCAAGTTGATTCCTCCAGTTCCATTCTTCTTTCTCAAGATTGCTTTGGCTATTCGAGGTTTTTTGTATTTCCATACAAATCTTGAAATTATTTGTTCTAGTTCTGTGAAAAATGTGGCTGGTAGCTTGATAGGGATTGCATTGAATTTGTAAATTGCTTTGGGTAGTATACTCATTTTCACTATATTGATTCTTCCGATCCATGAACATGGTATATTTCTCCATCTATTAGTGTCCTCTTTGATTTCTTTCATCAGTGTTTTATAGTTTTCTATATATAGGTCTTTAGTTTCTTTAGGTAGATATATTCCTAAGTATTTTATTCTTTTCGTTGCAATGGTGAATGGAATTGTTTCCTTAATTTCTTTTTCTACTTTCTCATTATTCGTGTATAGGAATGCAAGGGATTTCTGTGTGTTGATTTTATATCCTGCAACTTTACTATATTCATTGATTAGCTCTAGTAATTTTCTGGTGGAGTCTTTACTAACAAACACATGAAAAGATGCTCAACATCACTCATTATTAGAGAAATGCAAATTAAAACCACAATGAGGTACCACTTCACACCAGTCAGAATGGCTGCGATCCAAAAATCTGCAAGCAATAAATGCTGGAGAGGGTGTGGAGAAAAGGGAACCCTCCTACACTGTTGGTGGGAATGCAAACTAGTACAGCCACTATGGAGAACAGTGTGGAGATTCCTTAAAAAATTGCAAATAGAACTACCTTATGACCCAGCAATCCCACTTCTGGGCATACACACCGAGGAAACCAGAATTGAAAGAGACACATGTACCCCAATGTTCATCGCAGCACTGTTTACAATAGCCAGGACATGGAAACAACCTAGATGTCCATCAGCAGATGAATGGATAAGAAAGCTGTGGTACATATACACAATGGAGTATTACTCAGCCGTTAAAAAGAATTCATTTGAATCAGTTCTGATGAGATGGGTGAAACTGGAGCCAATTATACAGAGTGAAGTAAGCCAGAAAGAAAAACACCAATACAGTATACTAACACATATATATGGAATTTAGGAAGTTGGCAGTGACGACCCTGTATGCAAGACAGGAAAAAAGACACAGATGTGTATACCAGACTTTTGGACTCAGAGGGAGAGGGAGAGGGTGGGATGATTTGGGAGAATGGGAATTCTAACATGTATACTGTCATGTAAGAATTGAATCGCCAGTCCATGTCTGACGTAGGGTGCAGCTTGCTTGGGGCTGGTGCATGGGGATGACCCAGAGAGATGTTGTGGGGAGGGAGGTGGGAGGGGGGTTCATGTTTGGGAACGCATGTAAGAATTAAAGATTTTAAAATTTAAAAAAAATAAAAAATTAAAAAAAATAAAAAAAAATAAAAATTAAAAAAAAAAAAAAAGAACAAATGGTGGGCTGGATTGGATCTGTTTTGCCGACCCCTACTCTTAAACATTATGTTCATTGCTTTCTTTGTTCTGTTTTTGAGTGAGGTGTTCCCAGATTCTTGGAACCCTCTTTTCTCCATTTACTTTCGCTAATTCCTACTTCATTTTCAGTTCTCAATACAAGCGAGAATTCTTCAGGGAAGCCTTCTCTGGTAGTTTCCTGGGGCTGCCATAACAAAGTACATGAACTGGGTGGTTTAAACAACAGAAATTTTTTGTCTTGGAGGTCTGGGGGCTAAAGTCTAAGATCAAGGTGTCAGCATGGTTGGTTCCTTTAGAGGGCTATAGGGAAATTTGTACCACATCTCCTGTCTTCTGATAGTTAACTGACAATCTTTGATGTTCCTTAGCTTGTAGATCTCTGTCTTCATATTCACATGATAGTCTCCCTGTGTGCCTGTGTGTCCAAATTTCTTCTGTTTATAAGGACACCAGTAAGATTAGGAGCCCACCCCATTCCAGTAAGCCTTTTCTTAATTTAACCAGTTAAAGCTGTGAAAGCCCTATTCCCAGATAAGATTACATTATGAAGTACTGGCTGTTGAGACAACATATGATTTTTGGGGGAACAGAGTTCCAACCCATAACACCTCCCTTGGTTCTCTAAATTCTTAGATACTCAGCAACCATTTTTAAGTGAACAAAAGAATGAATACTGATGAATACTGATTCTTTGATTGTGGTTGAAAATTTTTATGTTGACTTTTCAGCATTTATTTATAAAATGTTAAGAACTGTAGCATTCCTTAGGCATATGATGGATATTATTATATTTTTCAAAAGAAATTATATTTGGTGATTTTTATACTTGATATATTTGAAAAATTTTAACTGAAGATTTGAATTTTTTACAAAATTTGAAAATTTATATTTGATAATAAAATAATTGAAAGATCATTTGCTAGCATTCCCCTCAAAAGTTTGTATTAAAATTCAGTTCTTTCATATTTAAGGAATATAGATTTCACGAGTTTATTCAAAATTCCTTCACCAAGTATAAATTAAATGCAGTTTATTATTCTAGATCTGTGAACTGGGTGGTTTAAACAACAGAAATTTGAGGAGGAACCTTCAGTATCTTAATAAAGATAGATTTTGTTACTGTTGTTGTTTTTATGTAGAAGTCCTGTACTTAAAAATAGGCTGTGGTAAATTAAGGATTGGAATTGATGCCTTCTTTGCTATTTTAGTATAGGTTTAAGGTGTGAGGGATTTAAAACATTTTAGATAAGAGAAAATTTTCCATGTGAATAAGAAAGCACTTTTTTTAATTGAATATATCTGATATAAGTTCAGTTCAGTTCAGTCGCTCAGTCGTTATGCCCAGCTCTTTGCGACCCCACGAACTGCAGCATGCCAGGCCTCCCTGTCCATCACCAACTCCCAGAGTTCACCCAAACCCATGTCCATTGAGTTGGTGATGCCATCCAACCATCTCATCCTCTGTCATCCCCTTCTCCTCCTGCCCTCAATCTTTCCCAGCATCAGGGTCTTTTCAAATGAGTCAGTTCTTCGCATCAGGTGGCCAAAGGATTGGAGTTTCAGCTTTAGCATCAGTCCTTCCAATAAATATTCAGGACTCATTTCCTTTAGGATGGACTGGTTGGGTCTCCTTGCAGTCCAAGGGACTGTCAAGAATCTTTTCCAACAGCACAGTTCAAAAGCATCAATTCTTCGGCACTCAGCTTTCTTTATAGTCCAACTCTCACATCCATACATGACTACTGGAAAAACCATAGCCTTGACTAGATGCACCTTTGTTGACCATTGTCTCTGCTTTTCAACATGCTGTCTAGGTTGGTCATAACTTTTCATCCAAGGAGTAAGTGTCTTTTCATTTCATGGCTGCAATCACCATCTGCAGTGATTTTGGAGCCCAGCAAAAGAAAGTCAGCCACTGTTTCCACTGTTTCCCCATCTATTTCCCATGAAGTGATGGGACCAGATGCCATGATCTCAGTTTTGTGAATGTTGAGCTTTAAGCCAACTTTTTCACTCTCCTCTTTCACCTTCATCAAGAGGCTCTTTAAATTTAAGGTGTACAGAGTGTTAATTTGATCCATTTTTATATTATAAGAGACACTCTTTTCTTAATGGTTGTTTTGCAAATAGCAGGAAGTTCCCCAAAATAAAAGAACTCTGTACCTTTTACCCCCTCCCCCAATTTATCAGATATGGATTTCTTTGTCTATGTATTTTAAGGAAATTTTGGGTCCTTCCTGTTTTCTGAATGTCTGAAAATTTATAAACTTCTGGAGAAAATTTTTTTTTATCATTTAATAAATACCTAATATCTTCCTGCCATCTGAGGTGCTATGTGGAACTTGCTATTAGGATACTAACTGTCTAGAGTACAAAATTGTACAGTTCCTCACAGTTTATGGCAAATGCAGTGTAAATGATGCATGCTCTAGTGTTGAGAAGTTTCGCTTCAGAGTAGCGATCAGTGGAGATGAAATGGAGGAAGTGAAATATGACCTGGGCCTTGAAGGAAGTGTAGAATTTTCATAGGTGACAGCATTCTGCTCAGATATCAGGAGATTTTTAAACCAAACTAATTAAGCATAAGATAAAATACAAAGTTTGTAAAGTTTGAAAGATATACAGCCAGGGAGGGCCTTGAAAGTCATACTGAAGTCCAGACTATATTTTGAAAGCAGTGAGGAATCACTGACACCTTGTATATGGTTTAGGATAACCAATCAGATGGAGTTGTGCAGAATAAAGTATGGAATGAGACTATTGATAACTTAGTTTGAGAGAAAACTTGAAATACACTGGATTTGAATGCATCTTTTAACAGATCATAGTCACCTTTTTAGGGGGTAATTATTAATTATATTTTTCAGCTATCCATAAAATCTCCCAAATATGTTTTATAAAAACCAGTTTAGTGTTTTATGATATGTTTTCCATGGAGTGAATTATGAATATCTTGTGTGTCCATTTCTTTTCTTTGAACCATTAATAAAACTTACAAGCTATGTCAAATCATTCAAAAGAAATGTTTGCTAGATGGCCAGAGGTCACCTCTACCTGCTGTCATTTTTTGAGGCAGATGATTTTGGAGAGGGAAAAACAGCTACTTATTTTCACTGAAAATTACCTTTTAGTCTGATTTGATGTATTTTGTCTGGTGAAGAGTTGACTATAATGACACAGTAATGACAGAGTTCAAATTATGTTGAGTTGACTATAATGATACAATAATGACAGAATTCAAATTATGTTATTTTATATGAAGAAAAGAAGCTACTATTTTAAATACTTTCTGCATTTTATAAAAATTATGAACTTTGAAGGAATTTAAACTCATAAGTTATAGCCAATATCAATATTTTATACTTAAACTTAACTTTTGTATGATAAGCTATTATTATAGCTAAAGAATTTAGAGGAAAATACTTTCATTAATGAAATAAAAACAGGCTATAGTTTATATTCAAAGTTACGGTAACAAGTCAACAGAACTTTAAGGTAGCTTAGAATGGAAAATTGTAATGATTACTTCAAGCGCCTTTTAAAAAGCCAAATCTTTTCATTCTGTTTTTAGGCCTGTTCATTGACCTCAAAATGAACTGCTGCTAAGGCCTTCTGGAGTACTTTGCTCTTACTCTTCAACCTGATCAAGCAGTACTCAGACCATTACTCTCCTTACCTGTTAGTCACTGGATTTCTTTCACTTTCTTGAAACTCCTTGTTCTCTTCTGCTTGGAGACTTTCGTACATGCTGTCCCTCTGTCTGGAATATTCTTACTCTTTCCTTTGGTTGGCTGACTCCAATCCTCAGTTTAGCTTTCAGTTCAAATAATCAGTTTAAATAATCAGTTCATCAGAAAATTTTCCATGTTAGATTATAGAGCAGTTTTCACACCATTTCTGTTTGAATCATACCTGTTTTCTTCACTCAGCTAAGCTCTTTGACAGGAGCAATGTCTGTTGGTACAGATTATTCATGGGTCTGCGTATTTTAAATTTTGGTGGATATTGCTAAGTTATTTTCCAAATAGGTTTTTTGACATTTTATTGTATATAGGAGGCCTTTCCCCCTACAGTCTTACCTCATTACAAAATGGCAATTTTTTATAATTTTACAAGAAAACTGTCCTTATTTTTAAAACTTGTTTTTTTTTTTTTAGTGAGATTGAATATTTTTTTCAGTTATTTATTGGCCAGTAGCATTTCTTCTATAGCTTCCCATTTTTCTGTTGATTTTTTAAAACGCTTCATATATTAAGGATAATATTTTTTTCCATATATATTTTATTTTTTCACAGCTTTGTCTATACACCCTATGGTTTCTCTGCCTCCAGTTTTACATCCGTTAAGGCCATTCTCTGCCCTATAATCAGAATGTTCTTTTTAATATCCTGATTGGTTCACTCTTGCCTCCCAGCCTTTGAACATACTGTTTCTTCTTCCTAGAAAAGTGGTTCCAACTTTTCAAAAATTTCTTGTAGTATTATAGGATATTGTGATTCTTTGAGAACTAGTGCTTCTAAAGATTCCCTTGCCTAATGCCTTCATGCCTTTCTTACTCTTTAAATTGTTTATTTAATTATCTCATCACCACACTGTAATCTTAGTGAAAGACTTACAATACCATGTCTTCCCACTCCACCCTCCAGTATGGACTGTGGTGACCTTTCACCTAGGACAGTGCTGACATATAATGTACTCTTAATCTTAAAAATGTGGAATGAATCATTAGTTGTGACTGCTGAAAGTACTCTGTTGTTGGAAAGGAGCAGGTGCTTTGTGATATTTTTAGCCTGTTCTGCTTCTGGTTTCTTTGCTGCATTTTGGATAATGAGATAATTGAGCTTGAGGAGCAAGGTGGAAGAACAAAGTGTTGTTCTTTTAGAATCACAAAGTTGGACAGATGGTTCATGAGTTTTTCTCATGCGTATTCATCTTTGTATACCAAATGATAAGGCAGTAAACTTAGAAATATATAGAAAACGTGAGGGTGTAGATAAATTTGTTCTATAATTTTATATTTTTATTTTTGTTATTAAGAACTTTTGTTCAGAGATGGAACTCTGAGTTTTATATGCTGAGTTATTTAGGTTGTTACTAAACTTGTGAGAATATATATAATACCTAGAGCATCCTGATTTGAAACACCTAATCTATAGAAATGAAAATATTTTTATTCCTCTTACTGTTCTTATAGGAAGTTCGTAAAGTGAATGAGAGCATCAAGTATAACCACCCACTGAGAAAATGTGTTGACACGATACTTAAAAAGGTAATTAAATAATATTTTCATCTACTTTCTTTTGAAATATAAATCTACATAATTAATATTATAATAAAAGCATCAGAAAATTATACAGTGTATGATTGATGTCTTCCAGCCTTTTCCATTTTTATGTTAACAGTAAATTAATAGTAATTTGTACATAAAGTTTGTTCGTTATTATATGTTTAACATTATTTATTGGCAGTATTTTCCATTGAAATGTGGCTATAGAGATTATGTTAAATAATGTAAAATTATTGCTGTGACACAGTGATGGAGATGGATGTTTATAGGTTGTAAAAATGTCATTAAATGTAGTCACTAAAAGCATATCTCCTGTAAGAAACTAAACTGTTTTCAGTAATCACTTTTAAGCAGCTTTGTACATGTTATTTTATAAGCATTTTTCATAAAATAAATGATATTGTAAGATATTTCATATAGATATTTAAAAAGAAACTATACAGTTAAGATTTTGATGCCTTAGTATTGAATTGGAGGTATTCATATACTTCCAAAAATGATTATTCCATAAATGAGCTTCCCAGTTACCTTCTCAGCAACCATAGAACCACTGAACTATTCCTCTTCCTATGTTTATTTTTAAAGACTTACATGTAAGTCTTTTTTAAATTCAAGTAGCATTGATTTATGACATATCTTAGGTTTTATGTGTACATTATATTTCTATTTCTATATATACCATCCTCACCACCAAAATTTATTTTCCATCAGTTACCCATACAGTAGAACCCCTTTACCCATTTTACCCTATCCTTATTACTACTTTTTTCTCTGTATCAGTGTTTGTTTTTATTTAGTTTGGTTTATTCATTTATTTTGTTTTGTTTATTAGTTTTTATACTCCACATATGAGTTAAATCATATAGTGTTTTTCTTTATCTGACTTATTTCACTTAGTGTAATACCCTCCAGGTCTATCTGTGTTGCAAATGGCAAGATTTTGCCCTTTTTGATGGCTGAGTAGTATTCCACTGTGTGTGTGCATGCGTGTGTGTGTGTGTGCATGTACACGTATACTGCATCTTCTTTATCTATTCATTCATTGATGGGCACTTAGGTTGTTTCTTGGCTATTGTAAATAATGCTGCAGTGATCCTAGGGGTACAGATATCTTTTAGGATTACTATTTTCTTATTCTTTAGATAAAATCCCAGAGGTGAGATAGTTAGATCATATGGTAGTTCTATTCTTAATTTTTTGAGGACTCACCATACTATCTTCCATAGTGGCCTGCATCAATTTACATTCTCACCAATCATGTGTGAGGATTCCATTTTCTCCACACCTTCACCAACACTTGTTATTTCTTATCATTTTGATAACAGCTGATTGACGATTTGCATTTCTCTAAAAATTAGTGATGTTGAACATCTTTTCAAGTACTTGTTGGCCACCTATATGTCTTCCTTGGGAAATATCCATTTAGCTTCTCTGCCCATTTTCCAATCAGATTATTCATTGTTGAATTGTATGAGTTCTTTATATATTTTGTATGCTGCTGCTGCTGCTGCTGCTGCTGCTAAGTTGCTTCAGTCGTGTCCGACTCTGTGCAACCCCATAAACGGCAGCCCACTAGTTTCTTCTGTCTCTGGGATTCTCCAGGCAAGAATACTGGTGTGGGTTGCCATTTCCTTCTCCAATGCATGAGAGCAAAAAGTGAAAGTGAAATCACTCAGTCATGCCCAACTCTTAGTGACCCCATGAACTGCAGCCTACCAGGCTCCTCCATCCATGGGATTTTCCAGGCAAGAGCACTGGAGTGGGGTGCCATTGCCTTCTCCATATATATTCATCTCTTATTGGATATATCGTTTGAAATTCTTCTCTCATTTGGTAGGTTGTCTTTTCACTTTATTGACGGTTTCCCTTGCTATATAAAAGCTTTTTCAGTTCAGTTCAGTTCAGTTCAGTCGCTCAGTCGTGTTCGACTCTTTGCGACCCCATGAATCGCAGCACGCCAGGCCTCCCTGTCCATCACCATCTCCCGGAGTTCACTCAGACTCAGTTCCATCGAGTCCGTGATGCCATCCAGCCATCTCATCCTCTGTCGTCCCCTTCTCCTCCTGCCCCCAATCCCTCCCAGCATCAGAGTCTTCTCCAATGAGTCAACTCTTCACATGAGGTGTCCAAAGTACCGGAGTTTCAGCTTTAGCATCATTCCTTCCAAAGAAATCCCAGGGTTGATCTCCTTCAGAATGGACTGGTTGGATCTCCTTGCAGTCCAAGGGACTCTCAAGAGTCTTCTCCAACACCACAATTGATTCAAAAGCATCAATTCTTTGGCCCTCAGCCTTCTTCATAGTCCAACTCTCACATGCATACATGACCACAGGAAAAAGCATCACATTTGTTTATTTTTGCTTTTGCTTCCGTTGCCTGAGGAGACAGATCTAGAAAGATATTTGCTAAGAGTGATATCAGAGTGCATCCTGCCTATATTCTGGGATTTTATGATTTCAGGTCTTACATTCAAGTTTTTAATCGATTTGGGGTTGAGTTTTATATATGGTATGCAGTTGTGGTCTAGTTTCATTTTTTTTTTTTTCACATGTGGCTATTCAGTTCTTTTCCTGTGTTTTAAATCTGTCATACTAATCATTAGCTAGTGTTTCTTTTGACTGAGATGACAGTCATAAGAATCAATTCTCTAATCATTTCTCTTATATTTGCTATCTTTTGAGACCTCTTTATGGAGGTTAACTAACTTGCCCAAGTTCATAGGGGTATTAAATGACTAATAGGGTAGGTGATTCCACCTCTGGAAGATATTTGCAGGAAAATTAGATATGCTTAAGAATGAAAGATTCTTAACAAAAATAAAATTTTTTATCTATTTTCAAATAAAATTTCTAAAAATCTACTTGTTCCTTTTAGTGCCCTATAGAGTATCAGGAAAAAATGGGCAGGAACATGGATGATTATGAAGATTTTGATGAAAAGCATAATACCTACCCAAGTGAAAAAAGTCTGGTAAAACTACATAAACAGGTAACTTTATATAGCCTTTTTACCTTCTGATGATTTTAGTTAGATTTACTGCCCACAAAAAAGGAGTTTTGAGTGAATGTATATCAGAAACTTCCTTTGATCTTGTCCTTATCATTATTCTTGGAAGTGTTTTAACTTCCTGTTTCTTGACAGGAGTACTGTTGGTATTTGGGGAGGAGAATTCACTGAGCAAACTGTTACATGTATTACAGAATATTAACATCCTCAGCCCCACCCAGTAAATGCCATTAGCACTTCCCTATTGTTGTGACAACCAAAACATGGTCCTTAGTGGGGAGCTGAATCACTGTTGTTTCAGAACACTGACAGGTATACCCCCTGTTGTCTTTTTTAGGTGATTTATTCAGTTCAGAGACATCGGCGAACTCAAGTGCAATGGCAGATTCTTTTGGAACAAGCATTTTATCTAGAAGATGTAGCAAAAAATGAAACAAGTGCTACTTGTCAGTTTGTTCATACCTTTCAATCGCCAGAGCCAGAAAATAGATTTATTCAGTATTTTTATAATCCTACAGTTGGTATGTAATTTTTGATATACATTTCAAAGCTTGATGCTGATAATTTTCCTGGTGGAAAGTGTATATTTTCACCAATGCAGAGTTGACTTATAATTGTGTTTTTTGACTTATACCAATTTGAGTTTGATGTTTGCTCATGATCAAATGCAGGTTCTGCATTTTTGGCAGGAATACCTCAGCAGTGATGTTGTGTTCTTCTCAGAGCAGGAGGCCCATAATACCATTTTTTTCTGTTACTGGTGATCATTTGTTTAGGATGCTGTCTGCTTGTTTCCACCAGTATGTTTCTTTGCAATTATGTATCTTGTGTGAGGGAATTTTGAAACACTGTAAATACACTGTTGCTTCTTTATGGTTTTCTTAATCATTTTTTTCTTTTTATCTTACAGAGTGGTACTGGGAATGCCTTTTGCGACCCTGGTTTTATCGGGTACTTGCTGTGGTGTTGTCCATATTCTCCGTGATAGTTGTGTGGTCAGAGTGCACATTCTTTAGCACTAGACCTGTCTTATCCCTCTTTGCAGTCTTCATACAGCTGGCTGAAAAAACATACAATTATATTTATATCGAGGTCAGTTTATATGTGTCATAAATAAATGCCAGTTGTGGTTTAACTTTAATCCTTAACTGTTGTACCTTTTCTCCACATATTTCTTCTAGTAATAATGAAAACAGTGAAGTTCCCCACAGTGTTGTTATTCAGATTTCCAAAAATGAGCTTCATTATTTTACCCAGACTATAAAAACTAAGAATTGTATTTGAAGAGAGATGAAAAGATGCAAAATAGTGTACAGTATTTTTATGAGAATATTTTGACCCACTTTATGCCAGTGAAGGAGATCAGCCCTGGGATTTCTTTGGAAGGAATGATGCTAAAGCTGAAACTCCAGTACTTTGGCCACCTCATGCGAAGGGTTGACTCATTGAAAAAGACTCTGATGCTGGGAGGGATTGGGGGCAGGAGGAGAAGGGGACGACAGAGGATGAGATGGCTGGATGGCATCACTGACTCAATGGACGTGAGTCTGAGTGAACTCTGGGAGATGGTGATGGACAGGGAGGCCTGGCGTGCTGCGATTCATGGGGTCGCAAAGAGTCGGACACAACTGAGTGACTGAACTGAACTGAACTGATGCCAGTGAAGCTAGATAAATTATAGTCTTCATGTGAAGAGTTGCCAAGGGAATGAGAGAACAGGCTCACTTCAGGAGGTAGATTTGAAACTTATGGATAGGATGTGGGACTGATTAAGATCTAGATTTTTTTCTCATAGTTTCATTTTCTTAGGTGGTTAAAAAGCTGCTATTGCTGTGTTTAAATTTTAGAATGTCAATAAATGTTAGTTGAAATGAAAAGATAATGCTTATAGTAGTATATAAAGTACTGAAGTCTGTTAGTCTGAAACTGGGTTTTTGTTTTGTTTTTTCAGATTGCTTGCTTTCTTTCCATCTTCTTCCTCAGTATCTGTGTTTATTCTACTGTGTTCAGGATTCGTGTATTTAACTATTACTACCTGGCTTCACATCACCAGACTGATGCGTATAGCCTTCTCTTCAGTGGCATGTAAGTAGACTGTGTTTAGAAACAAGGAAAATGTTTCCATTACATGAATGTCTCTTTTATTTTTTGTTGTTTATGGCTCTTTTACTAACACCTATATTTCTATGAGCTAGTTGCTTAGGTTTAAGTATTAATTAGATGCTTGTTGAATGCTAACTAAATCCTGCTTGAAGTTTAGGGTTAAAATAGGTATGCTAGATTAGGAATGAAAAGAAGGGCATACTGAGTCTGGATTTACCAATTAGAAGTCAGTAAATAGGTTAGTAATAATAGAAACATTTGATATTTTAGAGACTTAAGTCTAGAAAGTGTTCTGAGAATCAGAAAAATTCAGTGGTCTCACACTGAACTGTAGAGGACTAAGAAGACCAAAAGAATGATTTTTGGTAAGAGATTTAGCAGAATTTTAGAGAGATGGCTCCAGCTTGGGCTAAATTGCACAATCTATTGTTTGTCCATATTATTAAACTAGTTATATTAGGTTTTTAGGACTGGACTTTGGGAACTTCAAGAGGAATCAATATCTGAAGCATCTCTAAGACTTTTTTTTTTAATCCATTTTCCCCAAATAATTATAGATTCAAAGGAAGTTGCAAATACAATACAGAATCTTGGTAACCTTCACCCAGCCTCCCCCAGTGGAGACATTTTATATTGCTGTTGTACAATATCAAAAGCAAAAAATTTACACAGACACATTACTGTTAACTAGACCACAACAGACTTTATTAGTTCTCACTATTTTTTATACTTTATTCATTTGTGTGTGTGTGTGTGTGTGTGTGTGTGTATGTGTAGATTCCTGTAACCACCACCATAATCGAGATACAGAACTATTCTGTCACCACAAAATATCTCCTCATCACCTCTTTATATTCATACCCTCTCTTCATTTTCATCTCTTCCTGTTCTCCAGCTCCTTGTTTTGTAAGGTTCTCTTTTTATCTGGTCGCAACTCTCCAGAAAGTAGGCATAGAAGGAACATACCTCAACATAATAAAGGCCATATATGACAAACCTACAGCAAACATTATCCTCAGTGGTAAACAACTGAAAGCATTTCCTCTAAACTCAGAAACAAGACAAGGGTGCCCACTTTTACCACTGTTACTCAACATAGTTTTGGAAGTCCTTGCCATCACAATCAGAGAAGAAGAAGAAGAAATAAAAGGAATCCAGATTCGAAAAGAAGTAAAACTCTCACTGTTTGCAAATGACATGATTCTCTACATAGAACACCCTAAAGATGCCACCAGAAAATTACTAGAGCTAATCAATGAATATAGTAAAATTGTAGGATATAAAATTAATACACAGAAATCCCTTGGATTCCTATATACTAACAATGAAAAATTAGAAAAAGAAATTAAGGAAACAATCCCATTCACCACTGCAATAAAAAGAATAAAATACTTAGGAATAAATTTACCTAAAGAGACAAAAGACTTGTATGCAGAAAACTATAAGACACTGATGCAGGACATCAAAGATGGCATGAACAAGTGAAGAGATGTTGGCACAAAAACAGAAATATAGACCAAAGGAACAAGATAAAAAGTCCAGAGATAATTCTACACACCTGTGAGCGCCTTATCTTTGACATAGGAAGCAAAAATACACAATGGAGAAAAGACAGTCTGTTCAACAAGTGGTGCTGGGAAAACTGGTCAGCTGCCTGTATAAGAATGAAATTAGAACATCTTCTAACATCATACACAAAAATAAACTCAAAATGGATTAAAGACCTAAATGTTAAACCGAAAACTATAAAACTTTTAGAGGAAAATAGAGCACTCTGACATAAACCACAGCAAGAGCCTCTATATTCTCCTAGAATAATGGAAATAAAAATAAATAAGACTTAATTAAACTTAAAAAACTTTTGCACAATGAAGGAAGCTATAAGCTATAAGCAACGCTCAGAATGAGAAAAATTAATAGCAAACAAAACAACTGACAAAAAATTAATCTCCTAAGTATATATGCAGCTCAATACCAGAAAAACAAACAGCCTAGTATAAAAGTGGGCAGAAGACCTAAACAGACATTTCTCCAAAGATGACAAAGAGATGGCTAATAAACACATGATAAAATGCTCAACGAAGCTCAAAATTATTAGAGAAATGCAAATAAAAACTACAATGAGGTATTATCTGGCTCCAGTCAGAATGGCTATCATCAAAAAGTCTACAAACAATAAATGCTGGAGAGGGTATGGAGAAAAGGGAACACTCTTACACTGTTGGTGGGAATGCAAATTGATATAGCCACTGTGGAGAACAGTATGGTGTGCTGCTGTACTTAGTTGCTCAGTCTTGTCCAACTCTTTGCGACCCCGTGAACTATAGCCCACCAGGCTCCTCTGCCCATGGAATTTCCAGACAAGAATCCTGGAATGGGTTGCCATGCCCTCCTCCAGGGATCTTCCTAACCCAGGGATTGAACTCAAGTCTTCCACATTGCAGGCAGATTCTTTACTGTCTGAGCCACCAGGGAAGCCCAAGAATACTGGAGTGGGTCACCTATTCCTTCTCCAGGGGATCTTCCTGCCCCAGGAATTAAACCAGAGTCTCCTGCATTGCAGGAGGATTCTTTACCAGCTGAGCTACTAGGGAAGCCTGGAAAACAGTATAGAAATTCCTTTAAAATCTAGGAATGAAGCTACCATACAACCCAGCAAGTCTACTACTGGGCATATACTCTCAGAAAACCAGAATTGAAAAAGACATATGTACCCCAATGTTCATTGCAGCACTATTTACAATACCTAAGACAAGGAAGCAACCTAGATGGCCACTGACAGATGAATGGATAAGGAAGTTGTGGTATATATACACAATGGAATATTACTCAGCTATGGAAAGAAATGCATTTGAGTCAGTTCTAATGAGGTGGATGAACCTAGAGCCTATTGTCCAGAGTGAAATAAGTCAGAAAAAGATAGACAAATATATATTAAAACATATACATGGAATGTAGAAAGATAGTACTGACAATCCTGTTTGCAGGGCAACAAAGGAGACAGACATTTTGGACACAGTGGGGGAAGGAGAGTGTGGGATGATATGAGAGAAAAGCACTGAAACATACGCATTACCAAATGTAAAATGATAGCCAGTGAGAAGTTGCTGCATAACACAGCCCAGCCCAGTGCTCTGTGACAACCTGGATGGGTGGGATGGGGAGGGGTGTGGGAAGGGGGTTCAAGAGGGAACGGACATGTATGCCTAATACTGATTCATGCTGATACATGACAAAAGCTGTCACAATATTGTAAAGTAATTATCCTCTAATTAAAAAATAAAATATAAAAAAGAAAAAACTGAGCTCTAACAATTATTTATATCTGTAGTTGTCAGAGTTGACATAGTGTGATACAACTGCAGATCTTTTATATACTGAGTACAATTCTCCTTGAGGACTGAGCTAAATTGCACAGAAGAGGCACATACAAAACCGCTCTACAAACTGTTGCGATAAAGCAGTGGCAAACCTCACCAAAGGAGGCATCCTGAGGCTGGAGTTTTGTTTTGTAGGTGTTGATGTTTTTCAGGAGACTGTGGTATTAATAGGACTTTGAGAATGTCTTCCAAGTAAGGGCAGTTCATATTAAGAATTCAAAATACAAATAGATGAGAATAGTACAATGATCTGAAACATTCTCAGTGTATTTCAAGATAACATAAAATATGTGTTGCTGCTTTATTCTTATGTGTTTGTTTATGCTTTATTGCAGGTTATTTTGCCGTTTGACTCCTCCTTTATGTCTTAATTTCTTGGGTTTGACCCACATGGATTCATCCATCTCTCACCAAAATACACAGCCAACTGCTTATACATCTGTAAGTATGGTGAAAAAAAAAGTTCTTTAGATTCATTATCTATATGGGATGCTATTGTTGTGAAATTTCTTTTTACTGCTGGCAAACAGTTCTATTGCATTATTAGAATCTTTTTAAAAATTACTTGAACTTCCTTTTACACATTGTATATGTAGTTACTAATGACTGGGTAAAGGTGATATTGCGTTCGTTTTATTATAAACAAAATTTTTTTGGTCCAGCTAAGCATATTCACAGACCTGACCTATAATAATATTAACCTTTATGTTTATGGTCTTAATGTAATTGATGATTTTCAGTAATATTTATATAATATTAATTTCTTAGGAGAAAATAAGCCATATCAAGATATAATAGACACATAATGTATTATTTTAAGGTGTACAACATAATTAGTATATGTATATATTGTGAAATAGTTGTCACAGTAAGTTTAGTTCACATTCATCACCTCACAGTCACAATTTTTTTCCTCTTGTGATGAGGACTTAAAAATCGTCTATTTAATGCTTCATTTTTGATATAGCTGGTTATGGATAAATTTTCTAATGATGAAAAAGAAAGAAATATATAGAGCTGTACCTATTTAACTAATTTTTTTTCTTGCTCCTCAGATTATGGGTTCCATGAAAGTTTTATCCTTTATTGCAGATGGGTTCTATATATATTATCCTATGTTGGTGGTAATTCTCTGCATTGCTACGTATTTTAGGTAGGAAACTTAACATTGCTTGTATTTTCTTATATACGTATCCTGATCTGGATATCTTTCTCCTTAAAACTCTTTTAAATATTCACTGATTGGGTTTTAGTTGTTTTATTGTGGCTTTGGGAATGCTGGGGATAGTTTAAAGAGATTGCTTGAGTGCTGGGTCAGGGTCTCCCTCCAAAGATATTATCAAGAAAAGAGAGTTATTCTAAGTATTTGGTCTACAAAGTGATAGGATTAAAAACAGAATGTTAACTCTGAGTCCTGGCCTTTGGTCGTGGCAGCCAGTATATCTTATAAAACACTTGCTTGCCTAGCTTCTATTTGGTAACATGTATTAGTCTTAGGGCTTTCCGCATAATAATTTTTGGGTTTCTGGATGTTTCCGACCATAATCAGCACAAAAAATCAATTAAGAAGCAGTTGTAATCAGACAGTACATGGAAAGTACATGGGCTACTCTTTTTATCAGATCAGAAAAATTGGTAGAAGCTTGGCAGAGATCAGACTCAAGAGGAGTTAAGACAGGTGTCCTTGGCTTCTAGCAGCTTGTCTTCCCTATTTCCGCGTTAAGTGCCTTCATCTCGTACTCTGCCTACCTACCTTCTTCACTGCTTCAGTGCTCCATGACGCACCAAAAATGCCACTTAAAAAATTTTTATTGATAATAAGTTTCATCCAACCACTTTTCACTTAAATCTTTCAGTATAATTAGTTATTACAAATAGTTTCAGTTCAGTTCAGTTCAGTCACTCAGTCGTGTCCGACTCTTTGCGACCCCATGAATCACAGCATGCCAGGCCTCCCTGTCCTTCACCAACTCTCGGAGTTCATTCACACTCAAGTCCATCGAGTCAGTGATGCCATCCAGCCATCCCATCCTCGGTTGTCCCCTTCTCCTCCTGCCCCCAATCCCTCCCAGCATCAAAGTCTTCTCCAATGAGTCAACCCTTCACATGAGGTGGCCAAAGTACCGGAGTTTCAGCTTTAGCATCATTCCTTCCAAAGAAATCCCAGGGTTGATCTTTAGAATGGACTGGTCAGATCTGCTTGCAGTCCAAGGGACTCTCAAGAGTCTTCTCCAACACCATAGTTGAAAAGCATCAATTCTTCAGTGCTCAGCCTTCTTCACAGTCCAACTCTCACATCCATACATGACCACAGGAAAAACCATGGCCTTGACTAGACGGACCTTAGCTGGCAAAGTAATGTCTCTGCTTTTGAATATGCTGTCTAGGTTGGTCATAGCTTTTCTTCCAAGGAGTAAGAGTCTTTTAATTTCATGACTGCAATCACCATCTGCAGTGATTTTGGAGCCCCCCCAAAAAAAGTCTAACACTGTTTCCACTGTTTTCCCATCTATTTCCCATGGAGTGATGGGACCGGATGCCATGATCTTCGTTTTCTGAATGTTGAGCTTTAAGCCAACTTTTTCACTCTCCTCTTTTACTTTCATCAAGAGGCTTTTTAGTTCCTCTTCACTTTCTGCCATAAGGGTGGTGTCATCTGCATATCTGAGGTTCTTGATATTTCTCCCAGCAATGTTGATTCCAGCTTGTGTTTCTTCCAGTCCAGCGTTTCTCATGATGTACTCTGCATAGAAGTTGGGTGACAATATACAGCCTTGAGGTACTCCTTTTCTTATTTGGAACCAGTCTGTTGTTCCATGTCCAGCTCTAACTGTTGCTTCCTGACCTGCATACAGATTTCTCAAGAGGCGGGTCAGGTGATCTGGTTTTCCCATCTCTTTCAGAATTTTCCACAGTTTATTGTGATCCACACAGTCAAAGGCTTTGGCATAGTCAATAAAGCAGAAATAGTTTACAAATAGCATAAATTATTATACTGATATTCTAACACTTGGATATTGAGTAAAAAGACAAATATTGTTTCAAGTGAATTCTGTGTTGAATTTTTTTAAAGCATCTATATTTTATCTTCTCATAAGTAAAAGAGCCAAAGGATTATAATTTAAAATAAAACTTAATGTGAACTGGTGAAAATGAAAGTCGCTCAGTTGTGTCTGACTCTTTGCGACCCCATGGACTGTAGCCCACCAGACTCCTCTGTCCATGGAATTCTCCAGGCAGGAATACTGGGGTGGGTTGCCATTCCCTTCTCCAGGGGATCTTCCTGACCTGGGGATTGAACCCAGGACTCCTCTGCTGCATTGCAGGCAAATTCTTTCCCAGTTGAGCTATCAGGGAAGCCCATGAACTGATAAAACAATATAATATTTTCAGCTTTTTTCTGTAAGGTAGGAAAGACAGAGGTTTATATTTATTGTGAAAATGATATGTTAAAAGTAAGAGACCAGTCATCCTTTGGATGTCCAAAACTAAACTATTTTTATGTGCTTATTCATTTAAAAAGTTTATAAACTACAAATGGAACATTAAGAGCTTGTGATATATAAATCTTATCTCCTCATCTTAGTGGTTATCTTGGTAAGATTGGCATCTCTACTTAAGGTTAGCATCTTATTAGATTGACATATGCATCAAGGAATAGATGGATGGGATAGTGCCTTGTCAACTATAAAATTTTAATGTAAGGAATTATGTCTAAAAGGAAAATTGTTTAACTTAAAAATATTTCTTTAAAAGTGTTGTTTTATAATTAAGATAAACTTTGCTAGTTTGTCTTTAAGGAAAAGAAAGGTCATATACCTCAATTATCAAATTATATTTTTATATATTTATATATATTATATATGTAATAATATGTAATATATTTATATATAAAAATATACTGTATTAAAGGAATATTTGAAGAAACGGCTTGCAGACATTTCAGCATTAACTTGACTTTATAGGTCGATTTTCTTTTGGAATGCTGCCATAATAGTCTAATTCCTTCATTACTAGCACATAACCATACACAGAGCTATTAATAATATTCAGACTTAACTGCCTAGAGCCTGTAAAGCTGTTTCCTGACACTTTAGACAAAGCTACAGCCTTTCCAGAGACAATGATCTCATCCTGCAGTATAGTATTCCCACAAGTATATAAGGATGGTAGGGGAATATCTAAAGTCACAGAATTAGCATGACCATCCACCTGAAACCCCAATTTTACTTACTGGTAAGTCATACAAGCATTCCTTATATATTAAAACAAGCAGATAATTTATGAACTAGTCAGATTTTTACACATCACTGATGTAAAATGGGAGATCTTTACTTTTTCTTAATTGCTTCACTGTTTTCTCTTCTTCCTAACACACATGCATACACACACACACACACACACACACACACACACACACACACTCTCCTCCCTTTCTTTTTCCTCTCTCTGCCTTTCTTCATGTATGGTGTTCAGAATTCTGCCATTAAAAGTACATTAGTGAAAAAGTTTGAAAACTAAGGTAGTAAAAAGAACTTGGTCTTTGTTTTGTTTTAGATTTAAATCCTCAGCTCTAAAATTTATTAATTGGTCTTTAGCAAAGTATTTAATGCCCTTTGCTTCTGTTCCTTTATCTATAAAGTAATATTTATCTCTTAGAGTTATAGTAAGAATGAATTAAGAGTATCTGTAAACTATCTGATGCATAATAGTAGTTTAACAGATATTAATCCTTCCTTCCTTATGTACCATATTTTCGGAGTATTCCTGTCCTGCACAACAATGAGGTTTAAAGTAAAAACCAGATAAGATATTAATGATAGCCCCCCGATAAGCTATAGTAATCAATTCTGAATTTATAGTAACACTGTTTTGAATAGAATTGACTAGTTCTCAGGATTAAAAAAATAGAACATGAAAATCAGTTTGCATAATTAAGACTTTCTAAGCCAAGAATATTCTGCACTTGTAAATACTGGTTGTATATGTGTATTAAAATTGCTGTTTGAATATAAGAAAAGAATAAATTGCTTTTGTATTATAGCTATTGCTTAGCATCCTGGTATAATAATCTTCTGAAAGTATGCTGTGGCCTGACTTAATTTGTGTCTGTAAGAAGTCGGGCTTTGGTGCATACCCTAGTCAGTGGAGTAGTGGGCATTTAAGTTTCTTAGAAAGGGAAATAAGTACTTCTTGAAGAAAGACAGATGTGGCGCTGTATAACTTGACATGATAACTAGAAATACAACAGAGGCTTCTAATTTAAGCATTTACAGTATGAAATAATGCTTATCTTTTTGAAAATCTACTTTTATTAGCTTGGGAACTCGTTGTTTGAATCTACTTGGTTTCCAGCAGTTCATGGGAGATAATGATATGACATCAGACTTGGTTGATGAAGGAAAAGAATTAATCAGACGAGGTAAGATTTGTCTTTTAAAATAAATGAAGAGAAAGTACTGATTCAAAATACAAAACTAATGTTTGTATGATTTGAAACTTCTAATCTATCTTAAAAAATTACAAATTAATGTGTTTTAGTAAAATTCTATGGAAAGCCTTTATAGCAAAAAAATTTGATAACATACATGGTTATTTCATCTGTCTTTAAGAAATTCTGTAGCAGAGATTATTAATATGTCTGCAACTAAATAATACCCTTGTTTAGTATTGGAGTGATTTTCTTGTTTTCTTTGAAATAGATTTGTCAAATTGAATACAATACAAAACTCATTAAAGAATCACCGTTAGTTTAATGCTGCATAGTTTTTCATTCAAACCAAGGCTGGTTTTTAGAATGTAGTGATCATTAACAGCCTGTTAGATTGCATTGTGCTCTACTGGAATCTAATCTCAAAAGGAGTGTATCAAATTTCTTGATGTTCAAGTGATGGTAGAATAGGGAGGAAAAGAAGAACAAAACTTGAGTTTTGGGACATTGGTTTTTAGGCATTCTTCCTAGTTGAGGATGGGGTTCTTTATGATCTTATTTAAACATAAACCCCAAATGTATTATGGCTCTAAAATATGCTAGTCTAGCCTTCACATGCTCTCATAGGAACGTGGTGTCTAGTTAATGTAATAGTTCTTCTGCTGTTTGCATTAATCAGACTTCATCTGGAGTATCATATCCAGTCCTGGATAAGATTTTCAAGAGTAGGACTGATAAGTCAGAAAGAATCTAGAGGAGGGTAGGCAGAATGATGAGTGTGTCAGGTATATCTTATGGGAAAAATCCACTGAGTATATAGCCAGAAGAGAGTAATGGAAAAAAAAATCTTATGCAGAAAAAGTATGAATTTAATTTAGAAGACAAAACAAAGAAAAAGAGAAGCTGCCTAGAAGCAAATTTCAAGTCACCATGGGGAGAAGTTCTTCCTCACTGAAACTGTTCAGATAGAGCCTAAGAGCGATCTCCAGCAGAAGTTGGGAAGGTATTCTCTACGGAGTTAGGTGACCTCTCCGGTTCTTTCCAACAATAACCTATTACCTTTGACTTTGTAGTAATTTAAAGGAAATTGGTCATAGCCTGATACCTTTACTTCAGTTACTCTACATCTAATTAAACCATATTATACCAAATTTGAGACCACTTTTCTGTCTCTAGAGAAGAGAAAAAGGCAACGGCAAGAAGAAGGTGAAAATAGAAGAAGAGTAAGTATAGTACTTACTAACTTGCTATAACCTAAAGATTAATGTGAACTATCATAAGAATCTAATTGATTTTGGCTGAAAACTTTGGGACAGTGACATAAGATGTATTTTTACAGAAAGGCGATTAATAGTTTCAGATATACATGCTAGGAATTCTGTCAGACCTGTTCCAAAAAGTCATTAGTAATAAATTACTTCATGTCCAACATCTAACAGTTTCTTGCCTAAGCTAGGGGCAGTAAATATTTATTGAATAAGTGAATAAATTCATGCAGTCTTGCTGTTGAAGTAATTTTGATTGCTTGAAAAATGTGCTTTTTTGTTTTATGACATTAATTTTATTCCTCTTTAATTTTTCTTTAGTCCTTTGTTTGCTAAGGCAAACTAACTTCCTAGAGAATTGAAAAGGCAAAAATTGAGAAAAGTCTAGTCATAGTCACTACAAATTTTCAATACCTGAGTGTGTCCTTACTGGAGAAGTGAAGACTCAGGAGACATGATAGTTGTCTTTGTGTATTTTAGTGTATGTCATGGAAAGGGAGACTTGTTCTTTATTTCGGAAGGCATAACTTGCACCAAAGAGTGGAATAGAGTTCACCTCTATATGAAAACTCAGAGTTTACCAAAATTGGAACAGGATGATCAAACATAGAATTTTTCATGTCTTCTGATAAGAGAACCAAATAGCATCTGGCATGGCTATTTTAGAGTGAAACTCTGCACTGCATGGGTTCCTTTCAATTCTAAGAATTTAATGAGTAGAATCCCAGTTAATAAGATTTTAGTGCAGTTAAGACACAAAGCCACGTGAGTCATTACCTAAGTATGTTTATCTACAACTTTAATTTTGCTATCAAAAATGACTTCTTGAGTCTTTATGATTTGTAGAATCGTATTTGGGTAGAATAAAATTTTATTAACATCTTATTAATTATTTTGAGTTTCGTAATCCTTCCATGGTCAAGATAACCTTACTGTAGTTATATTATTTTGACATTTTAGATGGAAGTCAATTACTTAAAATAATCATAGCTAGCAAAAATGTCTATAAATGTCTGTAAGTTAAGTTTGATGACTATTAAAATCATTTATAAATAAAGGAAATTATCTATGATTTCTAAAGGTACTGTGCTAATTATATTGATTATCTGACAAATTCCTGATGAAAAAGAATTAGATTATATTACTCTACATATATAATCTAAATCTGTTATCACTGTTGAATTATTTTCTGACTGTGTGTTCTCATGTTATATGTTCGTGTTTCTTTTCTAGGAATGGAAAGAGCGTTATGGACACAGTAGAGAAGATTCCACTAGAAACAGAAATGTTCATATTGACCCAAAAGAATCAAACTTCTCGGAAATGAGTACCAACCGATGTAAGTAGTTTATTATCTAGTTCTCTTAAGAAATTTTCTTCTTATTCTTGCTTGTATAGAGACTGAGAAAATGCCTTTATAGAACAATAAGTGAGGTTCTGCAGTAACTTTCCTTTTTTCATCCCTCAGTATATGGGAGGAAGAGGAAAGTCAAATGTGCATTAGGTAGGAGAAGGAGACCTCTGGGACATCAGATGAATAGTTGTCATTATACTATCTAAACAATAGTACGTATCCCAGGCATATTTTTGGCAAGTATCGGTTTCTATTAACCTAGATGTTTTTCAGGCTATTTGGTCATTTTTATGATAAATTACTGACTGACTCTTATGTGTCAGGTACTTTCCCGGGAGTATGAAGAAGACAATTTCCATCCTTGGTTTGCCCTTACTTGAATGAGGAACTGATACCAGGCAGAAGACATTGGCCAGTGGGTTGAGTCAGGAAGCCTCCCCACATTCTTGATTTTGTCATAGGCTTCTGGGAGGGTGACGAGAGACCTGTTTGTGTGCAGGTCCAGCACTGAGTAGAAGGCAGAGGAGAGATGCAGAGATGTTGAGAGAGTGTAAGGCTGCACACATGATGCTGAAGGACTCAGCTCAAGGGAGGAAAAAGAATTCTTCTTTGGGAAAGGATTTCTGTTATAAAGAAATACTATTTAGGAATGAGTAGTACTTAGCCAGTTGAAGGGGTTTTTAGGCAGAACAAAGAATGAGCAACATGAGAGAACTTTTGGGGAAATGTAGATTTTCCTCTGTGACTAGAACTTGAAGTATGAGAAGCTTGATGAGAGGAAAGCCTACAGAGATGGTTGGGAAATGTGTTATCACACTGAGAAGTTTGGATTTTATCCCAAAGGTAAGATTTCAGTATGGAAAGAAGCATGCTCAGATTTTTGGTTTAGAAAGATGAATTTGATATCTATATAAAGTATTATTTCCAGGGAAGTGAGACACAACCCAGTTTAGTGTCTGTTCTAGTAATGCAGTCAGAAAATGATGAGGGATACACAGTATATGTTTTATGGAAGAAATCAACACAACATTGTAAAGCCATTATCCTCCAATTAAAGATAAATTAAAAAACAAAAAAATGATAAGGGCTTAAAATAAGCATCCTTGAGATAACCCTGGGGATAAAGAAGCGAGGATGTGTTTGGATGAGATTTAGCATAAAAGAAATATGAGAAAGCTGAAGTTTCAGTTAAAGCTAGGAAACAGAAGGATAATTCTACAAAGATATTTGGAAGCTTGTCTTGGATTTGGACTTAACAGAGTGCAGAGATCTGGGGGATATAGGAGAATGGTTAAGAGGAAACACAAAACTTTGGGATGAAGAGTTAGAACCTGGCATGTGGGAGGCAACCAGTATTTGCTGAATGAATAAGAGAAACAGTGGAGGAGGGCAGAGTCCAAGATGACAACAATGTAAGGTAAGAGAGAATTGGCTTGCCTTAAATTTTCAAAAAGAGCTGTGTCATGGTTTGTTTTGAAGCTGTTGAGCTGCTCAAAATAACACTGTGAAAGTTTTTTTTATGGAGAAAACATCATTCATATAGAGAAAGGAAAGTTAGTTTTCTAGATCTGTGCTGACCAAGGTGGTAACCATTAGCCACATATGACTGTTTAGCATTTGCAGGGTAGCTGGTGCCCTATATTGAAATGATAACATTTTGGATATATTGGGTTAAATATGTTAAAATTAATTTCAACTATTTCTTTTTACTTTTAGAATTAAAGATTTTAAAATTTAAAAAATAAAAAAATAAATTAAAAAAAAACTTTAAAAAAAAATGTATTTACTAGTAAAAAGTAAATACAGGGCTTGCAATTTATTTCTGTTAGACATTGAGTGAGTGAGTGAGTGAGTGAAGTTGCTCAGTCTTGTCTGACTCTTTGAGACCCCATGGACTGTAGCCTACCAGGCTCCTCTGTCCATGGGATTTTCCAGGCAATAGTACTGGAGTGGATTGCCAGTCTAGGGGCTGCTACATCTCATTTCTCAGCTACGATTTTAAGGTGCAATCAACTCAAACTCTCCAAGAAAGGACTAACTCTTTTTTTCTATGGGGCAAGAATTCAGGGAAGCAATGTCCAACCCTGAATTCTGACCCCATGGAAAAAAAGAGTTAGTCCTTTCTTGGAGAGTTTGAGTTGATTGCACCTTAAAATCGTAGCCGAGAAATGAAACGTAGCAGCCCCTGGATTCACTATGAAACCAGCTGAAACTTATTTAATTGTAAACAGTTTCACTGTTATGATTGCTGTTGTTGTTCACTCGCTAAGTTGTGTCTGACTCTTTGCAAACCCATTCACTGCAGCACACCAGGCTTCCCAGTTCTTCACAATCTCCCAGAGTATGCTCAAACTCATGTCCATTGACTCTGATGCCATCCAACAATGTCATCATCTGTCATCCCCTTATCCTGTTGCCCTCGATCTTTCCCAGCGTCAGGATCTTTTCCAGTGAATCAGCTTTTTGAATCAGGTGACCAAAGTACTGAAGGTTCTGCTTCAGCACCAGTCCTTCCAATGAATATTCGGGGTTGATTTCCTTTAGGACTGACTTGCTGTCCAAGGAACTCTCAAGAGTCTTCTCCAACACCATAGTTCAAAAGGATCAATTCTTCAGCTCTCAGCCTTCTTTATAGCCCAACTCTCACATCATACCTGACTACTAGAAAAACCATAGCTTTGACTATGTGGACCTTTGTCAGCAAAATGATGTCTCTTCTTTTTAATATACTGTATAGGTTTTTCATAGCTATTCTTCCAAGGAGCAAGCGTTTTTAATTTTGTGGCTGCAGTCACCATCTGTGTTGAAGTTAAATACTAATTCTGTTGTTGTAGCTGCTTCTGAGCTTAGACTACATACAAGGGAGAACTCTTCTTTCTTATTTTCTATCATACTATTTATCATTTTAATATAATTTTAAGATAACCATGTAGTTATCCTTTCTTAATATTGTCTTCACAGTGAAAATTCAGATCCTTTATAATCTTGACTTTCTGTGTGTCCGTAGACTGTGACCCATAAAGACAATAGAAAGTGGAAATGTTTTTCTTCTTTTGCAGCAACATCTAAATATACCAGGGCTAATAACAGGACTGAAAGGGACCGAATAGAACTTCTTCAGGATGCGGAACCTTTGGATTTTAATGCAGAAACGTTCACTGATGACCCTCTTGAATCTGAATCAGGAAGGTAAGTTCCAGTTTGTCCTTTTGACTCCAGTATTCCTCTAAAAATTTGATAACATTCTGACTTGACAAGATAAAAATAAGGAAAATATTCATCTTTATTGCTAATGTAAAACGTTTTAAGCAACGTTTGATACCTTTTAACACCTGCTAATCTTTTATATTTTAAAAATTATATCATCCAGTGGTAGTAATTGAAATTAGTACTTTCATAAATTATTACTAGTAGTATGATAAATAACAAAAAATTGAAATCATTTGGTAGAATCTTAACAATATTTATATTCCTATTTCTGACAATTCCATTTATGAAATCCATCATATTTGGCAATAGTTACATAGATATGACTGGGTGGCACTGTATTCTGTGCAACAGTAATTGTATTTTATGGCTGTAAGTCCAATTGGAATTGAATCTAGAGAGGCTCAGTAACTTACCCAGGGTCACACAACTTTTAAGTAACAAAATCAGGCATTTAAACCCCAGGACTCTGGCTTCAGAGTCTGTGCTTTTAGCTATTATACCAAGTAGAAACAATTAAACAAAAGCAAAACATCATGGGCATGAAGATATTTGCTTATAAATAGCAAGAGGAATATTCTGTTTATATTCAACAATATAGAGTAGGTATTAAATCCAAAATCCATGATGTGTTTTATATCTCTCTTCTCCTTTTTTTTTAACATCTCTCATCCTGCCTTATGTGTCATATCATAGGCTATAAAACAGTTGTTGGTTGATTTACAATTATAGGTAAATCTCTTTGGGATAATATCCTTGGAGAATAAGTTTCTGATTTCAGCTACTGAGTAGATTTTACAGTTCTTAAAAATTAAGTACCCACTTCCTTTTAATGTGTCCTTGTTTTTCTCTCCTTCTTTATTTTTGATGCCTCAGATCATTTCTTTATCCACCTTTCAGGTATCAGCCTGGTGGACGATACCTCTCAATGTCTCGCAGCAGAATATTTGATGATGTTTAAAGTCTGTAGGAATTTATGGAGTAGCTAACCAAGATCAACGAACAAGTTCAGTCTTTATGAACATCCATATGCTCTAGAATTAACTACTGAACTCCCAGTGAAAAGTGTCAGGATAAAAAAGGCACGAAAAATCAATCAGATCTTAGTGATAATGGCTTATTATTCATTGAATATCATCCTTATTTCTAATAGGATTTGTTGCGTACCATTCCTGAAATGTCTGTCTTAGAAGTACAGTTACAATGGAAGGATTTAATTCATGATAAAGATCAGTATATGTTGAAAACATGTAGTTCAGTTTGTTTCAGATTAATTTTTTCAGGAAAAATTGTTTTAAAAGTTCAAGGAAGCCATAGTTATAACTGAATAATATTATAGTTTTATTATTGTGATTTACATATTCTTTCTAAAAAATATGTTGATCCTTTATTTCCCAAAGAGATGGAGACCTCAATAATAACCATATTTACAAAACCCATGTCTTAAAACAAGGCTTGCTTACCAGACATAACTGAATGTAGAAAGCCCTTTTTCAACACTGTATGCAAATTAGTTAGGTTTTTGCATGTATTTAAGACTATACTACAACTGATAGTGTTTGTGTCTTCAGCATGTGTACTTTAATCAGGTGGTGAATTATTCTTTCAGTCTTTGGTAGTAACTGGAAGTTGTCTTATGCTTTTGGTATGGCTTTGTAAAAGATGTTCGTTTCAGAGAGGAGTGTTCACCTTTACCATTTAGCATAGTGATTTAAGTGTTGATCATTCCATTCAAGGAGAGTCATAATTTTTAATGATAAATAGTGAGGTTTTGGTGGCTCAGACAGTAAAGCGTCTGCCTACAATTCGAGAGACCCGGGTTCGATCCGTGGGTCAGGAACATCCCCCTGGAGAAGGAAATGGCAACCCACTCCAGTACTCTTGCCTGGAAATCCCATGGATGGAGGAGCCTGGTCGGCTACAGTCCATGGAGTCACAAAGAGTTGGACACGACTGAGCGACTTCCCTTTAACAGCCAAAGAGTCCCGCAAAATTCTCAACTGTTAAAAGGTGCCTGTTTATTCCTTTTGAAAAAGAATATCTGGTTATTCAAAGATAAAAAGTGAGTTCATTTACTGTTACTACTCACACTTAAATTGTGATTTACAGAATACTACTTTAGAGTGGAGATATGTAAGAACTTGTTGCTTAAACATGTTGTCATTTTAAATTGAGTTTTTAAAATTTTGTTTAAGCCAAAGTTAGGTATTACATTTTAAATCATCAGTGTTTTATGCACAGTGACTATAGTTCAGCACAACATTTTGCAAAAAGAGTTGTTTATGTCCCTGAAATATTTGCAACTCTTTGAGAATCCATACCATGGATTTACCCAGTGGTGACTGGGCCACCCCACAACCGTCTTAGTTTCACCTGTTATCCTTTTAGTAGTGCTCATTTTCACTCTTAAGTATTCCAGTTTGAGGATGAATTATATAGTCACCTGACAATTTGATTATATGTTTCTTGAAGGTCATTTTTCCCTGAATCATAATTTTAAATGTTTTATTTCCCTCTTTTCTTAATGTTATCACATAAATACGTTAGAAGCCACAGTTTTAGGTAGATACTGAAAGGATAGTGTATCATCTTAGTTATCGCATTTTCTTAAATTTTTATGATTTTTTTAAGATTAGATCCCCTTTAAAATAATTATCAGTTAATAGATTTTCCTCTCAATCAAAATTATATAGACTACCCCTTTAAGAAGACAGACACACAGCCTTTTATTGTGAAGCGTGGTCAGAGAGCAATAGTCCAGGAGCAGAGATAATTTAACACTGTAATTTCATGACTGACCATTGAAACCTTGGGCAAATCATGTAACCTTTCTGTGCCTCAGTTTCTTCATTTTCAAAATGAAGAGGATACTTGCTATTTACCTACTGATCTACCTCACAAAGCAATTGTGAGGGTATTGAGTTGATGTTTATATAGTGGCGTTTAAAAAGACAAAATAAGTTGTTAGCTATGCTGGTTTTCCACACAAGTGGTATTTGAAGATATTAGATAGGAAACAGATCACCCCAGAAAGTGGTCCAGTTTCTTATTATTACAGAGAAGCTTACAAGTTCCCAAAGCAAAAACTCTTTCTGGAGTAAGTAATCAAAATCCTGTGAAAATAATATTGTTTTATTATTTAGTCTTTGAGTTTACTTTGGAATATGTTCCTTAAGTATAATGTTGTTTTTCATAGGTTTTGTCATGAAACTCAGATGCTATTGTAGAAGTAGAAGCAGAAAAAGAGAAGAAATGATCCAGTTACTTTTATAATTTATAATACTCTAAGATATGTTGATAGAAATATGTAAAAGATGTACTACTTTATTTATTATTAATTTTTAAAATTAATATAATAATTGGAGTGTATGTAATACTTCTATAAAATAGTATAGATCCCCTTTATAACTTTTGAGTTATTTCCAAAATAATTTTGGTTGTTTAAGTGATCCAGAGTATTCAATTGTTTAGGCAGAATTTATGTTACAGGATTTCATATTTGATCATATAGGAAGATTACCTGGCTGGGTAATTTTGTGTTTAGAATTTAATTATTTAATCCCTGAAGTCTTAAGAGTTTATTGCTGGGGAACTAAGTTAATATTTGTTAAGCAACTTTGTAAAAACTGTAATATGAACAAAAGGTTTCTGTTTTGAGAATCTTACTAAAATGACATCTACTGCAAAACATTACTACTAAATTCATATACTTTACATGCAAAGTACATTTCTTGAAGAATTGCTTCTGACAATTCCCTTTTGAGTGTTTCTTATATTGTAATAGATTCCTAGTTAAACTTTCTAAATTATTTTTCTAAATAATTATTAGAATACTCAGTAAGCCAGTGTTCAGTAAGCCATTGTAGAAAATAACAAGTAATCTATTAATTTCATGGATCTGTAAGTTGCTATTAACTTTTGTTATTACATCAATAATTTATTATTATTAGAACATTTTTTTAAATCATTATTAAAATAAGACTAATTATTAGAATTTGTTTTCTTACCAAATGAACAGAGGCTTTGGAATAATTTTATTATATTAGAGGCCCTCATTTCACAAGAGTCATAAGAACTAAATAAGAACTTTCAAGAGTTTTCAATTTATAAAGAATAGATCAGAGGATTGGACAATCAAAATTTTTTAAAATATTGCTGCCAATTTGTTTTTGGACACTACTCTTTGATTAGATTATCAGTTCTTAAATGTATGCTGCTTGTATACCCAAATGAAATTAGATGTGGATAGGAAAGTCAGTGTGTGTTTTTTAAAGTATATTTTAGAATATTAATGAAGGCATTCATTGACATACAGCAGCAAACCTCATTTTTGTATATGTGTAGTAGATTTAGAGAATGTTCTTGATTTTTATGTAGATTACTGTTTTAAAGGAAAAATAAACTGTCCATAATTTTAATTCACACTGTTCAGTAATGTGAGTTTTATATTTGTGATTTGTGTAGGCCATGCCTGAAAATCACAAGGATAAATATATTTGCACTAAGAGGCAGAACATATCCCTGAGAAATCTTAACGTACTTGAATCTCCAAAGTGTAATGGATCATATTTATTAATTCCTAAATGTTAATAAGTAAATGAATCTAGACTTTTATCTTTCCTTTCTTTTCTCCCTTCCTCCTTTCATTCCTTTTATATCTTCTTTCCTCTCTGAAGCCTGTCTTTATAGTATAGCTTATAATGAGCTGACATATTTTTCTTCCGTTTGTTTGGTGTATACAGTTGTTTTTGATGGTCAGTACACTCAAAAGGTAGTAGTTCTGACTACAGATCCCACTACTTGAATAGCAGTATTGCACTTAAAGTAGTACAACAGATTTTGCTAGACAACTAAGCAACATCTAGATGTAAATATGAGGGATGCTAGCTCACTGTGTTGTCTTTTTCACCACTAAGTAGGACACTTCAGTAAAATGAAATATTCTCAGTGTAAATGTTTTAACATAAAATTATATTTCTAAAACCAGTGATTATTAAAAACAAGCAAACAAACCCCAAACGTTAAAAGACTTGAGACCTCATTTTATGAAAAGGAGTTTGTAAACAACATACATCGTTGTAAAAGTTTTCATTAGAAGGGGTTGAAACAATGTAAGAGTGTTACAGAGAGCCTTCTGAAATACTAATGCCTGTTGTGTGGGTTCAATGACTTATTCAATGACTTATTTTTCTGCTCAGAGACCTGGAAGGCTAGGCAGTGTTATTCCCTTTACTAACTCCTGGAAACCAGGTTCTGTGAGCCATCTCTACCGGAAGAGCAGCTATTAGCCCTGCCCCATCCCCAGTCCTATTGCAGTGCGAACATACCCACACCCCTAATTCCTTTTCTGTTCAGCTTGGTTTTCCTAACATTTTATATCCATTGTGATAGATTGAAGCCTCATCGAAGTTTTAAATTTGTTAATGAAACAAGAATAATGGCATGTTCCTCTTCTCATAGATATCCTAAAAGACTTTTGTTTTTAACACATTCCCTGGAGAGAATTTACCTTTTTTCTATGAAAATCTTTTCTTTTGTGATTATCCTGATCTCACATCATTTTGCAAAAGGAGATTTTTACTGTACTTAGTGCAAAAGAGTAGAAAGAATGGTTTACTGTGGCAGACATATATAAAATTAAGTCATAATTTGTTAACCTGACTGTACAACACCATTTTGAGTTGGTATTATTGACACAAATCTTATCAGTCTAGTCACTTAGAGCTGTATTTCTCAAAAGAATGCTGGCTAGCATCTTCCCTACTTAATACACCAAATTGTAGGGGAGAGACTATGTATTTTTTTTTTAAACAATCCAATGGATTTGTTTTTGTCCATATTTTGTAAACAACTTGAAGAACTTTTCTCATTTTGAAGATAGAGAACACGTGGACCTGTCTTTTAAATAATTGTAATCTAATATATATATTTATAAATTATAGCATTGGAAAAAGAGCTCTAATAATGATGTTGTTACTTCCTGGTATTTAATTTTTATAAAATGTTTTTGTAAGTAACTAATTGTAGTATTGCTTTTAAGTAGTTTAAAAATCTTTCTCAAATAAGTTCTGCCCAGGACTTACTTCCTTGGGTCAATATTCTGAAGTTCAGTAGTCTAGTATGAGTTTGAAATATTCCTACATCTCTTCAGTATCTTTTTATATATACCAGTACTCAAGCAAAGTATACCAAAAGCCTAAGTTCTGTGTTGCATTAATAAAGTACTTGTTACTTACCTTATTCAGTGGATTAGGTGAAGTAGAGAGTAAGTCTTTTCAAATGTGCATCTGATCATAAATTTCAAAATGTTTATTATGTTCATTTTTGGTACATGATGCCAAATTTATCTTTAATCAGCCTCTACTACCTGATTGTTGTTTAGTTGCTATTAATAAGTTGTGTCTGACTTTTTGCAACTCCATGGACTGTAGCCTACCAGGCTCCTCTGTCCATGGAGTTCTCCAGGTAAGAATACTACCTGGTATGTAATGGCAAATGTTTCCCTTTCTGATCAATGGATTGTAGATATAACTATTTTTCTCTGCAGATTCTCACTAAATAGGTATTTGAAAAAAAACCTGCAAAGTGCTACCTATAATTAAGTTAGCATCTTTGGCCTTATCTATGCATAATGTTCTCTCAATTTGGTTTTGACAGACTCATGGACTTGGATTTGCTTTGTAGTATTTTAACTTATTGTAATGTCATGGATTTTTTGAGATGTTTATTTGATTAGCTGTTAAAATATAGGAAATCATGTAGCTTTGCATGAAATAAAGTACATTTCTACAAGTTACTAAGAACTTTGCTGGTCATTTATGTGTTTTCCTTCAACCATCTTTGAGATTATACTCTTTTTAGTAAACTAAGACTTTTTTTATTCCTTTCAAATTATTAACAGGTATCACAAAAGAAATGTTTTAAGATAAATAACTAAATACCTATACTTTAGGCTCCACCTTACTTCCTTCAGTGAAGTTGAAAACAGGAAAATCAATGAAACCAAATACTGAGTGTTTGAAAAGATCAATAAAATTGATGAAACCCTAGCCAGGCTGACAAAGAAAATAGAGAATTGCTTTTCCATACACCAAAAATAACAGTGGAAATTTGAGATTAAAAACAACATCATTTGCATCCATCCTAGTTAATAGAGTAAGAAGAAAAGGAAGTAAAATAAATAAAAGGAAAGGAAATAAAAGATATGCAGTTTTGGAAGTAAGAAATAAAACTGTGTTTGTGTGCAAATCATATGACCATCTATGTAGCAATCTAAAAGAACTGGCTAAAAAAATGAAAACAAAAAACAACAACCGCAAAAAAACCTGGAATGAGTAAATGATTATAGCAAGTTTGCAGGATATAAGGCTAATATAAAAAAGTGAGTCCTTTTCCCTTTTACCAGCAATGGAAGAGTAGAATTCAAAATTAAAGATAATACCATTTACATTAACATCCCCTAAAATGAAATACTTAGGTAATAAATTTAATAAAATATATCTAAGATCTATATGAAGAAAACTACAAACCACCGATGAAAGAAATCAAAGAACAGAATAAACAGAGATTCCATAATGAGCAGGAATGCAGGAAGACCTAATATTTCCAGGATGTCACTTCTTCCCAAACTGACCTATTGATTCAGTGTAATCCCAGTTAAAGTCCCAATAAGTTATTTTATGGATATTGACAGACTGATTATATGGAGAGGCAAAAGACCCAGAAGAGTCAACACAATACTGAAGGAGAACAAAGTTGGAGTACTGACACTAGCCAATTTCAAGTCTTCCAATAAAGCTACAATTATCAAGACATTGTGAGATTGGTGAAAGAATAGACAAGTAGACAATGAAACAGAACAGAGAGTAGAAGTACACCCACATAAATATAGTCAATTGATCTTTGACAAAAGAACAAAGGCGATTCAGTGGAGAAAGGAGTCTTTAACAAATGATGCTGGAACACTGGACATCCAAATGCAAAGATAATCTAGATACTAACTTTACACCTTTTACAAAAGTTAACAAAATGGTTCATAAACCTGAAACACAAAACTTCTAGAAGATAACATAGGGGGAAACATGGGCTTGGCAGACAATATATATATCACACAAAAATGTGGGTATATATATATGTACCCAGAGATATGTACAGGAATGGGATTATTCATATAATTTCAACCATAGATAATTCAGTCAACAGAATAGGTTTATTTATTCAACATGATGGATATATGCATGAATAAGTGGAAGTGATTAATTATTAATACAACTGTGTAACAACATGGATGAAGCAAAGATATGGAGCCAAACAAGTCAGACATGAAAATTATAGTGTGATTCTGCTTATATGAAGTTCAAAAAAAGATTAAGTTGTAGAGTTAAAAAATGAATGCTTTGTAGTAAAATCATAAAGAATAAAAAACAAGGAATTACCATACATATCAGGCTATTGCTTACCTTTAAAGAAAAGGAAGGGATTAGTGACTATGATGAGCACAAGAGAAACTTCTGGACTGCTACCTGTGTTCCCTTTCTTGGGTGGTGGTTTTACAGGTATCCACTTGGTGGTAATGAATTGCTAAACAGTACACGCATCTGGTCCCATCACTTCATGGGAAATAGATGGGGAAACAGTGGAAGCAGTGTCATACTTTATTTTGGGGGGCTCCAAAATCACTGCAGATGGTGACTGCAGCCATGAAATTAAAAGACGCTTACTCCTTGGAAGGAAAGTTATGACCAACCTAGATAGCATATTCAAAAGCAGAGACATTACTTTGCCAACAAAGGTCCGTCTAGTCAAGGATATGGTTTTTCCAGTGGTCATGTATGGATGTGAGAGTTGGACTGTGAAGAAAGCTGAGCACCAAAGAATTGATGCTTTTGAAGTGTGGTGTTGGAGAAGACTCTTGAGAGTCCCTTGGACTGCAAGGAGGTCCAACCAGTCCATTCTGAAGGAGATCAACCCTGGGATTTCTTTGGAAGGAATGATGCTAAAGCTGAAGCTCCAATACTTTGGCCACCTCATGTGAAGAGTTGACTCATTGGAAAAGACCCTGATGCTGGGAGGGATTGGGGGCAGGAGGATAAGGGAATGACAGAGGATGAGATGACTGGATGGCATCACCGACTCAATGGACATGAGTTTGAGTGAACTCTGGGAGATGGTGATGGACAGGGAGGCCTGGAGTGCTGCGATTCATTGGGTCGCAAGGAATTGGACATGACTGAGCCACTGAACTGAACATGCTTTATGTGTGCTTTGCTATGTGTACATCTTGTTTTATAATGAAGTTTAAAAATATAGAGATTTAAATTACATAGCTTAAAAGTTGGGACTGGAAGAAACTGCGTTATATAGTATTCCAAGGTCATGATAATATTCAGGAGGAGTAAAGATGTTGCTTTAAGCTAGATTTTCAATTGAGGATGCATGCTACAGTCTTCTTTGGTAATCATTAAAAGAACAGAAATAGGATATAGCAACAAATAAAGGAAAAATTAAGCGACAAAATTTTTAACTCAAAACAGCAAAAGAACAGAGCAACCCAAGACTGGAACTTTTTGTTTAGAAATGCATACATAGTTGAGAAAACTATAAGTAAAGTCATGGGAAGTGATTTAGTATAGAAATCAGAGTGTGCCTCTGATAGGGATGAACATTCAAAGGTATCACTCAGAGAGCCTCTGGGTTACTATGGGCAATGTTTTGTTCCTTATATGTGGGCATTTTGTACAAGCATTTTTCTATTTATACTTATCTACTATACATTTATATTTTATGCACTTTTCTGAATATGTCTATATTTCAAACTAGAAGTTTTCTGAAAAGAAAAATCTGTAAATCACATTAATAATCAAGAGTAAAATCACATCTCAAATAGTTGCATAAAATATTTTTGTATAATCAACACATATTAAAGTTATATTTTTAAAAAAGCATTTTTTTTCTGATAATGCATATCTGCATGCATACATAGAGACATGTATATGTGTAAGAACCTAAAACTACTGCAAAACAATCTTGGGAAAGAACAGAGCTGGAGGAATTATGCTCCCTGACTTCAGACTGTGCTACAAAGTTACAGTAATGAAAGAAGTATGGTACTGGCACAAAAGCAGACATAGATACAGTGGAAAAGAATATTTAGCTCAGAAATAAACCCATGCACTTATGGTCAGTCTATGACAAAGGAGGCAAGAATATACAGTGAAAAAAGTCCCTTCAATAACTAGTGCTGGGAAAACTAGGAAGCTACATGTAAAAGAATGAAATTGTGATTTTCTCTAACACCATATATAAAAGTAAACTCAAAAAGTATTGAAGACCTAAATGTACGACTGGAAACCATAAAACTCCAAGAAGAAATCATAGGAAGAACATTCTTTGACATAAATTGTAGCAATATTTTTTTGATCTGTCTCCTAAAGCAAAGGAAATAAAAGCAAAAATGAATAAATGGGACCTAATTAAACTTAGGTTTTGCACAGCAAAGGAAACCATAAACAAACCAAAAAGACAGCCTACAGTTTGGGAGAAAATATTTGCAAATGATGCTATTAAATACCAACAAGGGGTTAATAGCCACAGGTCATACAACTCAACATCAAAAAAAAAAAAAAGCAAAACCCAAACAACCCAATTAAACAATGAGCAGAAGACCTGAGTAGACATTTTCCCAAAGATGATATATAGATGGCCAACAGGCTCATGAAAAGATGTTCAACATTGCTAATTACAATGAGATATCACCTCACAGTTAGAATGGCTGTCATCAAAAAGAACACAAGTAATAAGTGTTGGCTAGGATGTGGAGAAAAGGGAACCCTTATAACACTGTTGGTAGGTAAATTTGTGCAGCCTTTGTGGAAAACAATGGAGGTTTCTCAAAAATCTAAAAATGGAACTACCATATGACCCAACAATTCCACTCCTGGGAATTTGAAACAATACACACACCCCAGTATTCATAGCAGCATTATTTACAATTGCCAAGATATGGAAGCAACCTAAGAGTCCATCAACAGATGAATGGATAAAGACGATGTTCTATATACATACAACAGAATACTACTCAGCCATTAAAAAGTATGAAATGTTGTCATTTGCAACAGCATGGATAGTCTTGGAGGATATCATGGTAAGTGAAATAAGTCAGGCAAAGACAAATAATGTATGATATCTTTTACATTTGGAATCTGAAAAAGACAACAAAGTAGTGAATATAACAACAACAAACAAACAACCAGATTCATAGAAAACAGACTAGTGTTTACCAGTGGGGAGGGGAAAAGGGGGAGGGGCAATATAAAGGTAGGGGATGAAGAGGTACAAACCATTATGTAGAAAATAAGCTACAAGGATACATTATACAATACAGAAAATATAGCCTATATTTTATAATAACTATAAATGAAGTATAACTTTTAAAAATTGCAAATCACTTTTATAGTATAACATGGCACATCAACTGTATTTCAATTAAAAAATAAATGAAAAAAGACAACAATGAAAAAATCTTTTCTGATAAAAGAACACATATATTCATACATATATATAGACATATATGTGTATAAATGAATGCAAAACTACTGCAAATGTCATCCTTTATGCTATAATCTTTACCTTTAAGACCCAGAGAAAGCCAAGGATACCTACCATCACCACTCTATTAACATTGTATGTTCCATAATCATAAGAGAAAAATAAAAGGCCTAAGAATGAGAAAGTTTTATTTACTCTGACATGATTATGTATGTGGAAGATCCAAAAATACACAAATTATTAGAATTGATAAGAAAGTGGCATCTCTTAATATGGTGTTTGGGGCCCCTGAGTAATTAGTTCAGAGACTCCCCAGTAAACCCAATCCTCAGACTTGTATTTATTTTAAAAAGGGGGTGGGATGAGTGAGATGGCTTATAATACAATGCTCATTAGTGTGAGGATTATAATCAAATAATGGATGTACCAAGCAAAATGCTGCCCCACAGAAGATTCTCGTTATTTAAGAAACACCAAGTATCTGTGGTTAAGTACCTCTTCCTCCAGGTCCTCATCTGGAAGTCATTTCTTAGGGAACGTCCCTGCTTAATTTTTCTTCTTAGCACTTAGCACTATCTAACATACTGTGCTTAGTTGCTCAGTCATGTCTGACTCTGCGATCCCATGAACTACAGCCCTCCAGGCTCCTCTGTCCATGGGGTTCTCCAGGCAAGAATACTGGAGTGGGTTGCCATGCTCTCCAGGGTATCTTCTCAACACAGGGATTAAACCCAGGTCTCCCTCATTTACTATCTGAGCCCCTAGGGAAGAGTATTCTGCCTGGCCAAATTCTGAAAATCATCAGAACTTAGCACTATCTAACATACTATGCTATTTCTCACCTCTTTCCTCAGACATAAGCTCCAAAAGGAATCATTTTTGTTTATAGAACCACTTGTGCCTGACCCATGATATATACTCAATTTGTGTTGAATCAGTAGATTAATTTACTCAGTTTCCATCCTGCCCTGATCTGAGCTAATGCATGATACTAGGTACTGGGGATTGTTCAATGGGATATCAATAGGAGAAGCCTTGTGCCATCTTTTAAATCTCACAGCATCTTTGTCTTTTCCCTGTGGAGGGAGTGAGGGTTGGATATTAGATGTGTGTGAGTATTAGAATTATTAAGAAAGGAGAGAGGTCCAGAAAAGGGGGCATGGGAATGCCAAAGGAAGACTCCTGGTATTCTGAGTTGGCATTTTGAGCCAGTGCTGCTCAGAGTGTCACTTGCCCACTTTGAAATGTGATTTTTGTAGAGACTCAGACCTGGATTTGTAAGCAGGATTTCTCAAAACTTTCCCATGTTACTTTAAATGTTTTTTTAAAACTTAATGAAAGCCTCCCAACTGATTTACATGAAATCGATAGTAGCATACAGACAGAATCAGCATACTAACTGCTAAACTAATTAGATTGTGTCTATAGGGCTTCCCTGGGCATCTCAGGGGTAAAGAATCCTCCTGCAATGCAGGAGACACAGGTTCAATCCCTAGGTGGGGAAGACCCCCTGGAGAAGGAAATGGCAACCCAATCCAGTATTCTTGCCTGGAAAAACCCATGGACAGAGGAACCTGGTGGGCTACAGTCCATGGGTCACAAAGAGTCAGACACAACTTAGTGACTAAACAACAACTTTCATAATACCTAGTTCTTTCCTTTGAAAGACTTAACATCTTATTTTTTAATCTGTTGTTTGTATTGATTTGTAATGTCTCTCTTTCCAGTCAAACTGCCAGCTCCATGAGGTCAAAAGTCATGTTTGCCTGCCTCACTATCAGTCCACAGAGTGTACCATAGTGTACAGCATTTAATAGATGATAAACAACTGCTTAGCTCAACATTCAGAAAACTAAGATCATGGCATCTGGTCCCATCACTTCATGGCAAATAGATGGGAAACAGTGTCAGACTTTATTTTTTGGGCTCCAAAATCACTGCAGATGGTGATTGCAGCCATGAAATTAAAAGATGCTTACTCCTTGGAAGGAAAGTTATGACCAAGCTAGATAGCATATTCAAAAGCAGAGACATTACTTTGCCAACAAAGGTCCATCTCGTCAAGGCTATGGTTTTTCCAGTGGTCATGTATGGATGTGAGAGTTGGACTGTGAAGAAAGCTGAGCACCAAAGAATTGATGCTTTTGAAGTGTGGTGTTGGAGAAGACTCTTGAGAGTCCCTTGGACTGCAAGGAGATCCAGCCATTCCATACTAAAGGAGACCAGTCCTGGGTGTTCATTGGAAGGACTGATGCTGAGGCTGAGACTCCAATACTTTGGCCACCTCATGGGAAGAGCTGACTCATTGGAAAGACCCTGATGTTGGGAGGGATTGAGGGCAAGAGGAGAAGGGGACGACAGAGGATGAGATGGCTGGATGGCATCACGGACTCGATGGACACGAGTCTGAGTGAACTCTGGGAGATGGTGATGGACAGGGAGGCCTGGCATGTTGCGATTCATGGGGTCGCAAAGAGTCAGACACGACTGAGCGACTGAACTAAATTGAAACAACTGCTGCACTATCTAAAAGTCAAGATTTATAGATACATTAAGCCAAAGTATAAATCTTTCTTGACTCGGATTTTTCAGTTAATGAAACCCTTTGAAACTGTTCCAGATATAACTTGGAAAATTATCCTCATTCAGCTATTGAATTCAAGAAGACTCCTTGCACTATTGTTTTCTGGCCTAAAGCTAGCTATCTGCTTATTTTCCCAATCTAATCAGAAGATGCTCATCAACCTACTATAGTCTAAACTGACTATGCATTTGGTCATATTTATTCTCCCCATTCATAAACTCATGCTCTTTTGGAAGAAGCCTACTGTACTTGTCTCACTGATGAAATATCAATTTCCTCTTATTTGCTCCCAATAATTATCAGTAATCATCCTCAGAGGAAGGATTTTCTCATTGAAACAGAAGTTTCAACACCATTTGTCCCAACATTAGTTCATTCCATCTTCTTTCTCCTGAAACCAATTTTAAATATACATGAACCATTTAAATATATGTGAATGGTGATATACCCTGTGTCCTTATGTATTTAGGGTAAATGCATGTTTGCTTTCTGTCTCCCTCCAGAACTGATATTCTCAACCCTGGCTTCATGTTAGAATCACTTGAGGAACTTTGAAAGCATACTTATGTCTGGGTCCTATTTCAGAATGTCTTATGTAGATTACTTATGGGGGGAGTCCAGGCAAAGATGTATTTGTACAACTCCCAGGAATTACAGTCCACAGGGTAGAGACTCTCCCTTCTATAATCACGTCTCTGTTTCCCCCAACTTCACTTACCAGAACACACAGGGCAGGGCTCTCTCCTCAGGGTTTTCTCTAAATGTCAGGCCTCTTTAGCAAAAGGAGGTCAGAGTTGACTGCTGCTCATTCAGTTTGTCAGCTGACTGCCTGATTCCTGGGCTTGAAAACTAGGAATCTCACTTTTCAGCCAATTTGTCTTGAGATTTTTAAGTGTAGAATCTCTTAGGTGGGGGCATTCCTCAAATGCTGTATAAATTAGCAAATGTTTAAACATGAAAAGAAAATGAAGCCCCAGTAAAGCAAGGTAAAACCTCAAGTGACACAGGATATTACTCCTCATCAGGGTTTTCAGAAACTATCACAGAAGAGGCCCTTGGGATGAAGAGAAATATAAAGTCCTCATTCACTGGCTCTTAAACAGGAGTCGCAGGTGAACAGTGGCGTTCTTTTTGAAGAATTTGCTGCCAATGGAATGTGAAGACATCTGTTGGCCCAACAGTTGAAAGCAGGGGAACAGCAGATGTCACTGGCACACGGCTTTTAGAGTGGTTTGTCCAATAATAATAAAAAAAAAATGCTTGAGTTTATGAGACTCTGTCATCAAGGAAACAAGTCTTATACACAGGTACATTTGAAAGCAAAGTTAGCATAGAATTGAAGGTAATGCCCAGCATCATGGATGAGCTTCAGTATTCAGCCAGTAGAGAGAGATTAGAGACACCAGCCATACCTGGTAACATCACCCAGAGCAGGAAGAGCATTAAATGATGGGTGCCATTTAGATTAGGGGAAGAATGCCAGAAGGAAGAAAGCTGCTGCTGCTGCTAAGTTGCTTCAGTCGTGTCCGACTCTGTGCGACCCCACAGACGGCAGCCTACTAGGCTCCCCCGTCCCTGGGATTCTCCAGGCAAGAACACTGGAGTGGGTTGCCATTTCCTTCTCCAATGCATGAAAGTGAAAAGCGAAAGTGAAGTCGCTCAGTCGTGCCCGACTCTTAGCGACCCCATGGACTGCAGCCTACCAGGCTCCTCCGTCCATGGGATTTTCCAGGCAAGAGTACTGGAGTGGGGTGCCATTGCCATCTCCGAGGAAGAAAGCTAGAACACTCTAAACACCAGAAAGAATGTAGCAGAGACAAAAACAGGGAAACAAATAAATGTGGGCTTATCATTTGGAGAAATTGGTAAGTAGTTCTCCAACCTTTGGCCATATGGACATCCTTGCCAACATTGGTGTTGTGAGTCTTTTTCACTTTAAACTTTCTGGTGAGAGTAACATGGTACCTCTAGTTTCAGTTTTCATTTCCTTTATGCCCAATGATGTTAAACATTTTTCCGTGTGTTAACAGCTGTTTTTATATCTTCCTTTTTGAACTGTCTGTTCATCTTTGCTCTTTCTTTTTCTTTTTTGGAGCGATCCACACATTCACATCCAGAAACCTCCACCATAGAGGAGGTCACATCGGTCCACCTCTTTCTTTCCCCCTTACCTTATAAAACAAAAACAAAGAAACAAAAAATAGCCCAATTTTTAGTTAGGTTGTTTGTCTTTTTATTCAGTTCAGTTCAGTTCAGTTGCTCTGTCATGTCTGACTCTTTGCAAACCCATGAACTGCAGCATACCAGGCCTCCCTGTTCATCACCAACTCCTGGAGTTTACTCAAACTCATGTCCATTGAGTTGGTGATGCCATCCAACCATCTCATCCTCTGTTGTCCCCTTCTTCTTCTGCCTTCAATCTTTCCCAGCATCAGGGTCTTTTCAAATGAGTCAATTCTTCGCATCAGGTGGCCAAACTATTGGAGTTTCAGCTTACACATCGGTCCTACCAATGAATATTCAGGACTGATTTCCTTTAGGATGGACTGGTTCAATTTCCTTGCTGTCCAGGGGACTCTCAAGAGTCTTCTCCAACACCACAGTTCAAAAGCATCAATTCTTCGGTGGTCAGCTTTCTTTATAGTCCAGCTCTCACAATCATACATGACTACTGGAGAAACCAAAGCTTTGACTAGATGGACCTTTGTTGGCAAAGTAATGTCTGTGCTTTTTAATATGCTATTTAGGTTGGTCATAACTTTTCTTCCAAGGAGTAAGCATCTTAATTTCATGGCTGCACTCACCATCTGCAGTGATTTTGGAGCCAAAAAAATTAAATTCTGTCTTTTTATTAATAAACTATTAATCTATTAATTGTTTTATACAAGTTATTTATATTTTCTGGAATAAAGATCTTCCATGGATAGCCTGTTCGCTTTCTTACTTGTCTTTTGATGAACAGAGGCATTTATGTTTGATGAACCCTGGTTTATCAATTTTATTGTTTAAGAAATTTTTGCTGTCTCCGAGTCATAAGGGTATTCTCCTATGCTTTCTTTTTCTTTAAGTTTTATGGTTTTAGATTTTTACATTTAGGCCATGATCCATCTTGAATTAAAGTCTGTACCTATATGATTTAGGGGACTATGGTCTTTTTAAAAAATATGAATATTAATTCTTTTCCTTCAAAGCATCTTGCTGGGAGTGTGTGAGTATTGAATTTATAGATCAATTTTTGGGAGAATAGAGATCTTAACAATTTTGAGCTTTCAGAGCCAGTAACTTTGTATATCTTTCAATTTCAATAATCCTTTGTAGAATGTAGAGGTCATGGACAATTTGTTGCTAGGTTTAATTTTAGCTGTGTAAAGTTTTTGGATTTTTTTTAGATTTTAATTCCAATAATTTCTGCTATTAGACAGAAATACAACTGATTTTTATGTATTGACCTTGAGTCCTGCAATTTTGATAATTTGACTTATTTTACTGGGAATTTTTATCACTTCAGTAGTATTTTCTATGTACACAATGGTGTCTCTGATGGATATCAGTTTTCCTCCTTTCTGATTATTTTATTTATGCATATATTTATGAATGAATGAACTGGCTAGAGTTTCTACCGTGTTGTCGAATACAAATGAAAAGAGCAGGCATTTCTACTTGTTCTTATCTTAGATGGAAAGAGTTCAATGTTTCATCATTAAGTATGATTGTAGACCAAGATTTTTAAAAATACATGCCTGTTATCACATTGAAGAAATTACTTTCAGGACTTCCTTGGTGGTCCAGTGGTTAAGACCCCAAGCTCCCAATGCAGGGGGCCCAGGATTCAACCCCTGGTCAGGGAACTAGATCTGACAGGCTGCAAGGAAGATCAAAGATCCTGCGAGCTGCAACCAAGACATGGAGCAGCTAAGTAGATATTTTTTTAAAAAATTGTTTTCTATTCCTAGTTATGTTGAGAGTTTCTATAATAAAACGGTAATGATTTTTGTCAAAATTTTTTTCTGCATCTATTGAAAAGATCATATGGTACTTCATTTTTACTCTATTATTGCAGTGAGTTACAATAATTCATTTTGTTGATGTTTCCTTTGCTATGCAGGGCTTCCCTGATAGCTCAGTTGGTAAAGAATCTGCCTGCAGTGTGGGAGACCTGGGTTCGATCCCTGGGTTGGGAAGATGCCCTGGAGAAGGGAAAGGCTACCCACTCCAGTATGCTGGCCTAGAGAAGTCCATGGACCGTGTAGTCCATGGGGTCACAGAGTCAGACACGACTGAGTGACTTTCACTTTCACTTGCTATGCAAAAGACTGTAAGTTTAGATAGGTTTATTTTTGCTTTTGTTGCCTTTGCTTTGGGTGTCAAATCCAAAAAAAGACAAAAACAAAAAAAATCATCACCCAGAACTATGTCAAGGAGCACCTAGTTTTCTTCTAGGAGTTCTCTGGTTTCGGCCTTATATGGAGGTCTTTTCTGTCTGTTTCAGAGTTGCACTAAAACCCAGCATCAAAGCCAGTCTTGTTTTGAGGGTAGAAAGTGCAAAGATATCTTCTGGAGTTTTCAGGCTCAGTCCTTCCCAGGGTTAATTTTATAAGGCAGCAAAATTACAAGATGACCTCAACTTATACATCAGTAAACTATGGAAAGACCCCTAGTCCTATTTTATGAAGCTTATTCAGAATTAGATCTCAGCTTTAGAGGTTCAGTCCTCCAGGTAAAGATGTGGGCTTCAGAGTTAGGACCCTGATACCTGTTCAGGAACAATGACCTTTTTAAGAGGCCATCACAGCAATAGTCCTGGAATGGTAGGTCAAGTTCCCCTGGGGATTTGCCTAGGGATATCTTGGGTTTCCCAGGCGGTGCTAGTGGTAAAGAATCCGCCTGCCAGTGCAGGAGACCTCAGGGTTCAATCCTTGGGTCAAGAAGATCCCCTGAAGGAGGAAATGGCAAACTGCTTCAGTATTCTTGCCTGGAGAGAATCCCATGGACAGAGAAGCCTGGTGGGCTATGGTCCACGGGGTCGTAAAGAGTCGGACACAACTGAAGGGACTTAGCACTTAGCAAGTCTTGAGTTTGCTACACTAGCAGAGATTTTAAGCCGGTACCTGGGGAAATGGAGCTTTTCTGTTCGCAACCCCATGAACTATACAGTCCATGGAATTCTCCAGGCCAGAATACTGGAGTGGGTAGCTTTTCCCTTCTCCAGGCGATCGTCCCAACCCAAGGATCAAACCCAGGTCTCCTGCATTGCAGCTGGATTCTTTACTAGCTGAGCCTCATGGGAAGCCCCCAAATACTGGAGTGGGTAGCCTATCCCTTCTCCAGCGGATCTTCGCAACCCAAGAATCAAACTGGGGTCTCCTGCATTGCAGGTGGATTTTTTTTTTTTTTAACCAACTGAGCTATCAGGGAAGCCCTGGATATGGGCAGTATGAAGTAATTAGAACCATTAGGTGGGGTACCAAAAGTCTGGGGGAAGGGTCCATAAGACAGGTGGATCCAGGTAACTTGGAGGTGACTTGGAGGTGGAGCTGTCATCCACTTGCTCTCTATACGTCCGGACCATTACTGGTTCAGAGTGTTTTCCTGGCAGGGAGGGTGGAGATGATGTGGACAGCACTGGATTAGCTCACTAACCCCTCCTTCTGCTGGCCAAGGTTAGGGAGGGTGAGGACAGGCTAGTGGTTTACTCACAGAGGGAGGAGGGGCCAGAGAGCAAGAGGTGACCAACAGAAAGGAAGACAAGGGGATACCTCATCTCTCACCAAGCTCCCAGCCAGCGCCTTTCCTTCCCTGCCTGCGTGTACTCCGGGTCTGTGTGCGAGGGCACAGGGCTCAGCTCTGTAGCCTCTATAGGAGCCAGGATGGCAGGGCAGCAGGCACTGCTTCTATTTGGATTTCTACTGCCTGGGCTCCTGTTCTCAGAGGCTGCCAAAATCCTAACTGTGTCCCTGGTGGGTAAGTGCTTGACTGAAGATCCAGAGACAGGTAAACAGCCCTTGGTGAGAGAGTCGTGTGTTTTTCCAGTCCGTCCGAGGCATGTTTTTTACCCTGGCTGGCTGATGAAGAGGTAGGAGCCATCCATGTGGGTCAGGTGTGGGGCTGGGACTAGAAGTTTGAGATCCAGCCCAGTGCAGGAGGCCCCAAGCTGCCTCCTCCAGGGGGTGAGCTGGAAATTCAGAGGCTCTCACTAAACATTTGGAGGGCACACAGTAAGGACTGTGGCTAACTAGTGGTTTGCAGGCAGGTGGGCGTGTGTGTGTCAGGGGCGGAGGGAGGGTGTAGAGGGAGAAGGAAAGGGGCCCCTGAGGGCAGCAGTAATATTAAGAATTTTCTGAGCCTGCATGAGAGCCAGAGTGGAGCAGGGAAGATATTACAACGATTATTAGAAGAGTGGAGTGTTTTACCCAGAGGAATATATCAGGATACAGGGGTAATCACAGATGGAGGTTCCCTAAGACTTCATTTTAACCCACAGTGGGCTCTCTTATTTCACTGAGAATCTTTGAGCAGGAAAGAACCATAAATTCTAACTGAGTTCCCGCTAGGTTCTCCTGAGCAGGAAATTAAGGGTCAGGAAAGTGAGGCATCTACTGCAAGAGCAAACAGAAGCCCCTAATGGAACATACCAGATATTTACTCAGGAGTTCCTATCCCCGAGACCAACTTCAAGCTTCCACTGTCACTCATTTTTCAGTGGGGAGTTTTAAAAATCACTCTTTGTCTCTATTTGAAATCTTTTTTCTTATTGGTTGTTTGTAATGATAATGCAAGACAGCTTTCTCACCCCCCCTAAGAGTACACTCTTTCCTAGCCTCAGACTCTGGGAGGGAGCTGGTGTGGTTTGTGAGGGGCTGGTAGCTCAGAACGCACTGGGGCTCCCCAGGACCCTCCATGAATGGATGCGTGTGTGGTTGCCCTTCATCTTGCCCTTTCTCCCAGGTCTAGGGATTAACACATGGGCAAGAGGTGTGGGAGATTTGTACTTATCACTTCCTGTTATGTCAGACTGTACAAGTTGGTGTTTTAAAAAAATTGAGAAATAGGTACACACTATTTCTCTAGCACCATGTCCTTCTAACCTTAGTCTCCAAATATTTGCCATTTGCCACTAACTCCTCTTCTGATTGGCTTTCTCTACTGCTGAGACCCTTAGATTCAAGCAGCATCCTTGTGTTGGTGCAGGTTCTAAGAGAAGAACTTAGTGTGATGGAGCTCCAACTTCTCCCAGGGATTAAGCTTCTCTTTCCTTAGGATACCAAGACTGTCCTTGGATAGATAGTGTTCCAGTCTCTCATGCATATAAGATTCTGCAGGCCATCCCACAGTTGTCCCACAAGTCCACCCCCAAGTCCTGATGGGTGTGAAACATTTAGGCCTCCACTGAGAAACTTCCTGCTAATTATATTAGAATCTCAAGCACTTTGACTCTAACTGATGGCTGCACATCCCTCTGCTGCAGTGGTTGCTTCCTGGACTCACATTCAAGCTCCCACAGTTCTCACTCCTACTCCAGCATACATTTCCAAAGAGAAGAATCCCAGAAATAGTTCTGATGGATTGTCCATTAGGAACTCTTCACACTCACGTGCATGGCACTGTGCCAAAATTTCTACCAGTGCAGCTATTTTTTCAGGATACGGTGTCTTCTACGCCCCTGGCTAAAAGGCAGCGTGTACCTTAAGATCAGGAACTCCTTAGGACCTAAGCACTGAGAAGCTTATCACACTGACATGGAGACCAGAGTCATAAGAGGAAATCTTTGATGGAGGTTTGCCACTTGTCAAGGAGCTGGGCCAGCAGGTTCTGGGGGGTTGGGGGGGAAAGGGGGTGGGGGTGAGTTGGACATACTCAGAATGAGATGGAGAGGCTGACTGATGGCACTCATTTCCTCCACTCCCAATCACCTCTCTGCTTCCCTACCCCTCCCCTCCTGGATTTCTCAGCCCATCAATTGTAGAATCTCGACTCTCATCATTATAAAAATGAACTTGCGCTTTGTTCCTAGGTGGAAGCCACTTTCTACTGATGAATCAGATCTCTCAGATTCTTCAAGATCATGGTCATGATGTCACCATGCTTCTCCAAAGGGGAAATTTATTGCTACCAGGTACCTTTCCCCATTAATTATTTAAAAAAAAAATTTCCCCACTAATCCTTGATTTCCTATATTCCTGGAAAGAAACTAATGCTTTTTGCATAGAAGGGCTTTTCAGATAGTTTCTTTAAATCTAACTGGATTAAAAGAAAGAAGAGTGTGTGTGTGTGTGTGTGTGTGTGTGTGTGTGTGTGTGTGTAAGTTAGGAAAGCTTCTTGGCTCTGTTCACCAGGATTCTGTATGGACTTCCCAGATGGCTCAGTGGTAAACAATCTGCCTGACGATGCAGGAGATATAAGAGATGTGGGTTCGATTCCTGGGTTGGGACGATCCCCTGGAGTAGGAAATGGCAAACCATGCCAATATTCTTGCCTGGAAAAGTCCGTGGTCAGAGGAGCCTGGTGGGCTTCAGTCCATGGGGTAGCAAAGCGTCAGACACGACTGAAGCAACTTAGCATGAGCATGAAACTCCATGTTCTGTGATCTTATGTTCTCTTCCCTTGTGTTAAGTCACTTCAGTTGTGTCTGATTCTTTGTGATCCCATGGACTGTAGCTTGTCAGGCTCCTCTGTCTATTGGATCCTCCAGGTAAGAATACTGGAATGGGTTGCCATTTCCTACTCCACGAGATCTTTCCGATCCAGGGATTGAACCCACATCTCTTTTATCTCCTGCTTTGGCAGGCAGGTTCTTTACCACTAGCACCACCTGGGAAGCCCTCTCCTCCCTTACCTGACTTCTGCATCTCAAGCAAACCCTCCATACATTCCCACAAACCATGTTGGTAAATACTACTCTTTTTTTTTTTAATTGGAGGTTAATTACTTTACAGTATTGTGGTGGTTTTTTCCATACATCGACATAAATAAGCCATGGGTGTACATGTGTTCCCCATCCTGAACCCCCCTCCCACCTCCCTCCCTATTCCATCCCTTTGGGTCACCCCAGTGCACCAGCTCTGAGCACCCTGTCTCATACATCGAACCTGGACTGGTGATCTGTTTCACATACGATAATATACATGTTTCAGTGCTATTCTCTCAGATCATCCCACCCTCGCCTTCTCCCACAGAGTCCAAAAGTCTGTTCTTTACATCTGTGTCTCTTTTGCTCTCTCGCATATAGGGTCATCATAACCATCTTTCTAAATTCCATATATATGTGTTAATATATTGTATTGGTGTTTTTCTTTCTAACTTACTTTGCTCTGTATAATAGGCTCCTGTTTCATCCACCTCATTAGAACTGATTCAAATAAGTTCATTTTAATAGCTGAGTAATATTCCATTGTGTATATGTACCACAGTTTTTCTTATCCATTCATCTGCTGATGGACATCTAGGTTGCTTCCACATCCTGGCTATTGTAAGCAGTGCTGCGATGAACATTGGGGTACACGTGTCTCTTTCAATTCTAGTTTCCTTGGTGTGTATGCCCAGCAGTGGGATTTCTGGGTTGTATGGTAGTTCTATTTCCAGTTTTTTAAGGAATCTCCACACTGTTCTCCATAGTGGCTGTACTAGTTTGCGTTCCCACCAACAGTGTAAGAGGGTTCCTTTTTCTCCACACCCTCTCCAGCATTTGTTGTTTGTAGACTTTTTGATACCACTTTATAACTTGGCTTGAAAACCTGTTGAACAGATGTGTTACCAACATATAAGATTTCTAATAGGTAAAGATCACTTTTCTTTTTCTATGGCATAGATGACTTATGTGAAATTTAAGGAAGCTTTCTCGAGGGGTTCCTTATTTATGCAGCTAAGATCAGACTCTACCGTTAAGGTGATCTTGTTTTCTTGAGAATCAGTGACTGCCCATGGATTTGTGCATGTTAACACAGAAGAGGCCTAAATCCAAAGAATTTAGCTCTAATGAGCTCCTACATTTTAGCAACTCCTCTCTGTCAACAGAAAAGGGAATAGCAACACTGAGAACTTCAGTGGTTCTCTCGCAGTTACATGACAGGTTAATAACAGTGTTGGGTGGATTTAGGACTTTAAACTCTGGATTGCTCAATCTAAAGTATTGCTCAGACTTGATTTAAAAACAGAAAATCCAGTATTAAGTGGAATCACTAAAGAACAAAATCATGAGAAATGATAAAACTTAGAAGGTGACTTCAGGCTTTGCAGTTGTTCAAACTGTATTAAAATAATTCTTTTTCTGTTGAAATTTCTTTTTTTAATTGTGATAAATATACAGAACATGAAATTGACCACTGTAACTATTTTTGTGTAGACTTTAGTGACGTTAGTGAGATTTAGTGACATCAGTACATTCCTGGTTGTGCAACTGTCTCTGCCATCCACCTCCAAAAATTTGTTATCATCACAAACTAGAACTCTGTACCAATTAATAACTGTTCACTACCTATTTCCCCAGCCCCTGGTAAACATTCCCACTTCACTTCTCTAATAATTTGACTATTCTAGATACCTGATATAGGTGAAATCACACAAAAATTGTCCTTTTGTATCTGGTATATTTCACTTAGCATAATGTCTTTTAGGTTCACTCATGTTGGAGTCTGTATCAGTATTTTGTTCTTTTTTAAGATTGAATGACATTCCATGGAATGTCTATACCATATTTTGTTTGTCTATTCATCTATTGATGGATATGTCTATTGTTTTTACCTTTTGGATATGTGAATAATGCTGCCATGAACTTTGGTGTACAAATATCTGAGTCCCTATCTAAATCCACTCTAATCACTTTCTAGATTAAGTTCTATATTTTTCAGTGAACATCTTTTATATGTATATCCATTTGCACCTATTTTTGACAGCAGATCTGATGAAATAGGTGTAATATATTAATACTTAATTTTAAAAATTATAATTTAACCTAATTAAAAATTTAAATTAATTTAAATCAAAATGTATTTTTAAAAATATTTTTTACCTTGATCTTCAAACTTGTGAAACACTTGGGAGCTACAGAGTTAAGATATGTATTTTTAGAAAATTTACCTGACTCCTTTATGGAGAATGACTGGTATGAGATCTAAAATCAAAAGAGAGAGAGTGGTAAAAGCTATTTAAAGAGTCTAGGTGAGATGTTGAAGGGGACACCTATGCCTGAGCCTGACTACAGTTAGTCTAAATGCCCTTCCATGTAATCACAAAAGCAGAAGGCCTTTCCATCATTAATTTTATTTCTTTTTAATTTCATTTAAATCAAAATTTTAGATTAAAAATAAGTTTTGCACGAACTTTGGGAAACTACTGAAATTATATTCTACCCTTTTAATAAACATATGTGCATTAAAGTCTACAAACAATTTAGGGAGTTTATGGATCCATTCAGTTTTATTCTTAGGTTTCAGGTTTAAATGTCTAGGATTTCTTTCAATATTCCCTAATCATGGGCATTCCTAAGGCTTTGAAACAGCATTTTCACTCTTCACTTTATTAGTAGAGCTAGGCTAGGTATCTGCAAATCAGGAAAATACATGATTAAATCTAAATTTCTGACCTGGTGCTCACCTCAGTGCATTGAAATGTTTGAACCATTTTCTAACTCCTAATTTGAACACACTTACCCATATTTCTTATTTATTAAAAACTTTAGTGAAAAAAATAACATCACTGGCACTAAAGAAGCAAAGATCCCTGATACATGTGCGGATTCATGTGCTGCAATCAGTGTGTGCAATCACAATTGGGTTACTGATGTAGGCTAAAGAATATTGAGGAGTATGAAAGAGAAAGCCTAGATTGCCTTGACAGACTGTTAGTGGAAATGCAGATTTAAAAAAATCTGCTAATGAGGACTGCCTCCCTGCATGCCAGCAATGGCTGCTTTGCTCTGTTCAGATGCAGGGCTGTGTCTGAGGAGGCTTCGTTCTCGCTGAGTTCTGCTTGTCGTACTTCTTGACAACAGCAGCCTTCATTCTAGTGAGGACGGCACTGGAGCAAGATGGTTTGGAACAGGTACCTAGTGTGGGCCAGGGTGCACACTGGGGTGGTTTCAGAAAACCAGCCAGGTCCCCAAGCATTGTCACATTTTCTGCTCATCTGCTTCCTCTGCTTTGTTCCTGGGGGTAAGTAAGTGTGTATGCTCACTTTTCAGGAATCTTGATCTCTTACAGGCTTTGATAATTCCCACTGGTTTTCAAACTAGGTAATGGGATTCATCTTCCTGCTTTGGACTCCAGGCTTGGGTTGCCCAATATGTGACTGGAGCCCTTCACCCCCATGGAAGATTTCCAAGTGATATCCCACTCCTCTTCTGTGTCCCCTGTTTAGAGGAGTGGGTCTTGACTCAATTGCTTCTCCTTCCTTCCTCCGTGGCTCCATGTAGTCTTCCCTTACAGCCGAGGCTGTAGAAGTCTTTCTGCCAGCCTTCAATTTGCTTTCAGTGAAACTTGCTCCACTGGTAGATGTATCTTTGATGTGTTCATCATGGGAGGTAAGCTCAGCATCCTCCTATTCCACCATCTCGATCTCCAAAATTCTCACAGAGAGCTTCTTGAAGATGAAGCGTGTGACTCATGGATCCCTTCAGACATATTGTGTGCTGTGCTTAGTTGCTCAGTCATGTCCAACTCTTTGCGACCCCATGGATTCTAGCCCGCCAGGCTCCTCTGTCCTTGGGGACTCTCCAGGCAAGAATACTGAAGTGAGTTGCCATGCTCTCCTCCAGGGGATCTACCCAACCCAGGCATTGAACCCAGGTCTCCCACATTGCAGGCAGATTCTTTACCATCTAAGCCATCAAGGAAGCCCTCAGACACATTGGCAGAAGCCAAAAGTGGAGATGAGGATATTTTTAAAGATCTGTGGGGCAGCCTCTTGTCTAATGGAGGTAACTCCCATGACATAACCAGGAGATCTACAAGGTACTTGAGATTTTTATACCATAAGAAACATGGCTAGTTTGGGATGAAAGAGACAGGGAAAGGATGAGATGGAATGAAGCCTTTGAACTCCCATAGAGGAAGAAACAAGCTGATAAACTATTCAGCTGCAAACTCATGATATTTTATGGAGGACAAAGAAGAATTCTGAAGGTGAAGAATTAGAAGTTAGAATTTCAGTCTCACAGGGCTGAGTTTCAGATAACAGAAAATTGTTTCCAGTTCTTGAAATCTAATACTATTTGCCCACTTGGATGTCAAAATTTCTTATGACCAGTGATTGATGTTTTCCTTCCAAATTGTTGCACCTAGATTAATAAAGATCAGTAACCCATGTCTTATATCTGTCCCATTACTGTTTCTTGGAAGCAGAAAACCTATTCCCCAATTTCATAGGTCCACAGATGGAAATTTTACCTCTGGATGGATCATATCCTGATTCTCACCCATACTTATTAAATTATTTGGATGCTATAATTTGGGACATTTGAGCTAATGATATTTAGATGAGATTTTGAACTATGGATTGGTGATGTAACAGTTTAAGACTTTTTGGAATGCTGGGATGGGGTGAATACATTTTGTTTGTGCGATATACTTGAGTTTGGAGGTGCAGAGAACAGAATATAATAGGCAGACTGTGTCCCCCTAAAGGTATCCCTGTTCTAATTCTTGGAACCAGTGAATATGCTACCTTACATCGTAAAGGGACTTTGCAGATGTGATTAACATCAGGGTCTTGAGATGGGGAAATTATCCTGAACTATCCAGGTGGGGTCAGTGTGGTTACTTGAGTTCTTCTAAATGAAAGAAATTAACAAGAGAGTAACAGAAATAATGTGATAGAGGAAGGAAAAGTCAGAGTGATATAATTGCCAGTTAGAAGGAGGCTATGAGCCAGGGAATGCAGGCAGCCACTGAAAGCTGGAAGAGGCAAGAAAAAGATTGTCCACTTAAGTCTCCAGAAAGAATGCAACCCTGCCCATGTCTTGCTTTTACTCCAATAAGGCCCATTTTGGATTTCTATACTATAAGATAATAAATGTTGTTTTTTGCCTCTAGGTTTGCAGTAAATTTTACAGCAGCCCTAGGAAGCTATTTTACAATCATCATAGGAGATTAGATCCCTCCTAAAGGCAGGAGAGTGGGTTGCTAAAGCCAACTTTGAGGGCCACTAATTGCAGTGGCCATTGTATTATAATTTGGATGGATTCTAGAGCTGCTCATGGGTTTTCTCTAGTTGTAGCAAGCTGGAGCTGTTCTTCATTGCAGTGTGCAGGCTTTTCATTGCGGTGGCTTCTGTTGTTGCTGAGCACTGGCTCTTGGGCACACAGGCTTCAGTAGTTGTGAAGCACCAGCTGAGTTGCCCTGTGGCACATGGAATCTTCCTGGACCAGGGACCAAACCTGTGTCCCCTGCATTGGCAGGTGGATTCTTAGCCCCTGGACCATCAGGGAAGTCCTAGAGCTTTTCTTATTTGGGCCTCTATCCAAAGTGGGCTGATTTTCAAGCACACATGAACTTAATTTATAAGTAAAACATATAAATTAGAAATATGTTGTCTCTAGAATGTAAAAAGGCCTAAAAGATGTTGGAGCCATTGAAATGTTGTGGTATTATTAGTTGTTTCTTTACCATGTGAGTGATAGAAAAGTTTTAGACCAACCAAATCCTTCTGAGAAATTTAACTTAGGTATGGGGTGGGGGTGGGGGCGTCCTTGGGGGCACAGACAGTAAAGAGTCTGCCTGTAATGCAGGAGTCCTGAGTTCAATCCCCAGGTCAGGAAGATCCCCTGGAGAAGGGACTGAAACCCACTCCAGTATTCCTGCCTGGAGAATTCCATGGACAGAGGAGTCTGGTGGGGTACAGTCCATGGAGTTGCAAAGAGTCGGACACAGCTGAGTGACTGAACACTTGCACTTTCACCAGGTCTTGAGCTTTGTGTGGGGGCAATGGCACATCCCTTCGTGTGAGCTTTTGAGAACATTTCTGTCTTGAATGAGTGTGTGGAACAAATCACCCTGGAGGAGGATATCCTCAATGTAATATAATACCTATGATCCTAGGGGAAGTTGGATGTGGTTAATATTTTGCCAGCAAAGATTGTGGCCAGTGGTAGAGCTGCTGAAGTATCCATTGGCAACCAGTCAGAGCTGTATTGTGCCTTTTCCAGTGAGAGTGTGTGAAAGTGAAAGTCACATAGTCCTGTCTGACTCTTTGTGACCCCATGGCCTATACAGTCCATGGAATTCTCTAGACCAGAATACTGGAGTGGGTAGCCTTTCCCTTCTCCAGGGAATCTTCCCAACTCAGGGATTGAACTCAGGTCTCCTGCATTGTAGGCAGATTCTTTACCAGCTGAGCCACAAGGAGGCAAACTATAGGCGAGGGCCTGCTTAAAGACGTACTGAGCAGAAGATATTAGCCAAATCTATGACTGCTAAGTATTTTCCAGTAGATCCTTGGACAGAGTCAGTCATTTTACTGACACTGAGTATGGAAGCTGTAATGTGTGGAACTGTGCATTATCTGTTCCCAAACCTTACAAGTTGGTTAGATGTCATGACTGATGTAGGCATGCAAGCATCAACAGAGTATGAAAGATTTATTACTCAAATAATAAGGCCTTTTTGAAAGAATGGGACAGGTTCCCAAATACCTGAAAAATGGCCATCCAGTGTATGGAGGGATGATTAGCTTGAGTTTTTATTGTGAGTTGTGGAGGGCGGGGTGGTGGTATGTGGTGAAAATTACCCCTCATTGACCTAACTTGCATGGTTTGAAACTTCCACTTAGGGCCATGAGAGGGAGCATGCACCTTTCTTACCAGTTTGCCCAGGAAACGGAGATAGGGACGGAAGCCCACCAGCATCAAACATCAGAAATGAACTCAGACTTTTGATTACACCTGGGTAATTGAGGGAGAAACCAAGTTAGTAAGTAGAAGTACAGAAGATTACTGAATCACAAAACTATTTGGATATATCACTTTAAATCATGAAGATGAATTTTTCTAAAACAGAACGAGCAGAGACTCTGGAACCAACCTTGACACATTATCTTAAACTAACTAACTTTGTTTTCTCAGCAGTAAAATGAGACAGACAGTGATACATTCACTTAAAGCTTTAAATGGAAGTTTCCATAACTTAAAACTAAAGAGCATTCCTGAATTGTTGCAAGGTCCTCAAGAAATATTTTCAGCATACAAGATTGAATGAGAAAGCAACCAAACGTCATAAAAATAATTCAAAAGATACAATCAAATGTTAGTATCATCATGCTAATGTTAATACATGTTGTGTGACACATTTAGTGTGTTTAACCCATTGATGTTTTTGTAGGTTTTAAAGAGGAGGAGAAATCATACAAAGTTTTTAACTGGTTTCTGCCTGAAGACTGTAATGAAGAATTTAAGAGGTCTTTTCATTCCTTTATGGAGAAAACTTTTGTGGGCAGGTAATTTTTTTAATTATTCAAACTAAATAGTCACAAGTCAGTTCAGTTCAGTTGCTCAGTCATGTCTCACTCTTTGTGACCCCATGGACTGCAGTACGCCAGGCTTCCCTGTCCATCACCAACTCCTGGAGCTTGCTCAAACTCATGGCCATGGAGTCAGTGATGCCATCCAACCACCTCATCCTCTGTTGTCCCCTTCTCCCCGAACCGTCAATCATTCCTGGCATCAGGGTCTTCTCAAATGAGTCAGTTCTTCGCATCAGGTGGCCAAAATATTGGAGTTTCAGCTTCAGCATCTGTCCTTCCAATGAATATTCAGGACTGATTTCCTTTAGGACGGACTGGTTGGATCTCCTTGTAGTCCAAGGGACTGTCAAGAGTCTTCTCTAATGCCACAGTTCAAAAGCATCAGTTCTTTGGCGCTCAGCTTTCTTTATAGTCCAACTATCATATCCATACATGATTATTGGAAAAACCATAGCTTTCACTAGATGGACCTTTGTTGGCAAAGTAATGTCCCTGCTTTTTAAAGAGTCACAATTTTGGTAATATAAGTGAATCGATAGATGCTGAGAGTACATATGTGATAAAGGATGGTTGGATGGATGGACAGAGGGATGGAGATATGGATGAATGATACTGATATTTAGGTAAATAGGTGTTTCACAGTACATCACCCATTCCAGCCACTCAAGGCTTTTCCTTGCTCTGTCCTTCCTTCTACTATAAGCATGAAGGTATTACACACACACACACACACACACACACACACATACACACACACACACATTCCTGTAGCAAGTAGGAGGTAGATAGTTTCTTCTGGGATTTCCTTACAATACTTCACTTACAATCTTTGTCTATAATTTCCCCAACACAGAAGTATATGTATCTCAACCTCTCACTGTTGGTAGGGACATTAAAGACACCTTTTTATTTATTTTTTCATTTTCTCCTCATATGTTTTTATTAAAGGAGAAGACTTTCAGACAGTGCTTTTGTAGAAGTTGAGCATCTGGCCATGTAAAGTCCTTTTAAAAAGCAGTCAACCTTGTGCAAAATAAGATGTGAAGCTGACTCCTTTTGCTTCATCTGACATGAAAAGAAACACATAACTCCTTACTCTTAATGTTAAAGGGGAAAGACAGAAATCCGTGCCCATCTTGGTTAATTACAGAGGACTCATTCCCTATTTTCTTCTTGAAAATCTACTTACTAATCAAGGTACTGCTCAAATTGACTATTTCCATAAAGCCTCTTTTCCTCACTCAGACTGGATGACCATGGTCCCTCTGGTATGTGCGTTAATCGCTCAGTCATGTCCTCTTTTTGCAACCCCATGCACTGTAGCCCACCAGGTTCTTCTATCCATGGAATTTTCTAGGCAAGAATACTCGAGTGGGTTGCCATCTCCTTCTCCAGGGGATTTTCCTGATTGAACCTGGGTCTCCTGCATTGCAGGCAGATTCTTTACTATCTGAGCCACCAGGGAAGCCCTCTGGTATAGGTCTGATCTAATCTACTCAACTGGTACTTAGTTTATATCATCTTGTGGTGTTATTTATATATTTTAAGTATGTGCTTTGTCTATTCCTCCCTACTTTAATATTTTGAAAACAGATATAAGTAAACAGGCATTCTTGATATTTTTCCTATTTGCTAGCTTAATATTAATTATGACTAATGAATTACATTCTAGGAATTTTTATAACATTACTGTGGTCCACTGGAGAAGGGAATGGCAAACCACTTCAGTATTCTTGCCTTGAGAACCCCATGAACAGTATGAAAAGATGAAATGATAGGATACTGAAAGAGGAATTCCCCAAGTCAGTAGGTGCCCAATATGCTACTGGAGATCACTGGAGAAATAACTCCAGAAAGAATGAAGGGATGGAGCCAAAGCAAAAACAATACCCAGTTGTGGATGGGACTGGTGATAGAAGCAAGGTCCAATGCTGTAAAGAGCAATATTGCATAGGAACCTGGAATGTCAGGTCCATGAATTAAGGCAAATTGGAAGTAGTCAAACAGGAGATGGCAAGAGTGAATGTCGACATTCTAGGAATCAGTGAACTAAAATGGACTGGAATGGGTGAATTTAACTCATATGACCATTATATCTACTACTGTGGGCAGGAATCCCTTAGAAGAAATGGAGTAGCCATCATGGTCAACAAGAGTCCGAAATGCAGTACTTGCAATCTCAAAAACGACAGAATGATCTCTCTTCGTTTCCAAGGCAAATCATTCAATATCACAGTAATCCAAGTCTATGCCCCAACCAGTAACACTGAAGAAGCTGAAGTTGAACGGTTCTGTGAAGACCTACAAGACCTTTTAGAACTAACACCCAAAAAAGATATCCTTTTCATTATAGGGGACTGGAATGCAAAAGGAGGAAGTGAAGAAACACCTGGAGTAACAGGCAAATTTGGCCTTGGAATACGGAATGAAGCAGGGCAAAGGCTAATAGAGTTTCGCCAAGAGAACACACTGGTCATAGCAAACACCCTCTTCCAGCAACACAAGAGAAGACTCTACACATGGACATCACCAGATGATCAACACCAAAATCAAACTGATTATATTCTTTGCAGCCAAAGATGCAGAAGCTCTATACAGTCAACAAAAACAAGACCAGGAGCTGACTGTGGCTCAGATCATGAACTCCTTATTGCCAAATTCAGACTTAAATTGAAGAAAGTGGGGAAAACCACTAGACCATTCAGGTATGACCTAAATCAAATCCCTTATGATTATACAGTGGAAGTGAGAAACAGATTTAAGGGACTAGATTTAATAGATAGAGTGCCTGATGAACTATGGAATGAGGTTCGTGACATTGTACAGGAGACAGGGATTAAGACAATCGCCATGGAAAAGAAATGCAAAAAAGCTAAATGGCTGTCTGGGGAGGCCTTACAAATAGCTGTGAAAAGAAGAGAAGTGAAAAGCAGAGGAGAAAAGGAAAGATATAAGCATCTGAATGCAGAGTTCCAAAGAATAGCAAGAAGAGATAAGAAAGCCTTCCTCGGCGATCAATGCAAAGAAATAGAGGAAAACAACAGAATGGGAAAGACTAGAGATCTCTTCAAGAAAATTAGAGATACCAAGGGAATATTTCATGCAAAGATGAGCTTGATAAAGGACAGAAATGGTATGGACCTAACAGAAGCAGAAGATATTAAGAAGAGGTGGCAAGAATACACAGAAGAACTGTACAAAAAGAACTTCACGACCAAGATAATCACGATGGTGTGATCACTCACCTAGAGCCAGACATCCTGGAAAGTGAAGTCAAGTGGGCCTTAGAAAGCATCACTATGAACACAGCTAGTGGAGGTGATGAAATTCCAGTTGAGCTATTTCAAATCCTGAAAGATGATGCTGTGAAAGTGCTGCACTCAATATGCCAGAAAATTTGGAAAACTCAGCAGTGGCCACAGGACTGGAAAAGGTCAGTTTTCATTCCAGTCCCAAAGAAAGGCAATGCCAAAGCCTGCTCAAACTACCGCACAATTGCACTCATCTCACACGCTAGTAAAGTAATGCTCAAAATTCTCCAAGCCAGGCTTCAGCAATATGTGAACCATGAACTTCCAGATGTTCAAGCTGGTTTTAGAAAAGGCAGAGGAACCAGAGATCAAATTGCCAACATCTGCTGGATCATCAAAAAAGCAAGAGAGTTCCAGAAAAATATCTACTTCTGCTTTATTGACTATGCCAAAGCCTTTGACTGTGTGGATCACAATAAACCGTGGAAAATTCTAAAAGAGATGGGCATACCAGACCACCTGACCTGCCTCTTGAGAAACCTGTATGCAGTTCAGGAAGCAAGTTAGAACTGGACATGGAACAACAGACTGGTTCCAAATACGAAAAGGAGTATGTCAAGACTGTGTATTATCACCTTGCTTATTTAACTTCTATGCAGAGTACATCATGAGAAACGCTGGGCTGGATGAAGCACAAGGAGGAATCAAGATTGCTGGGAGAAATATCAATAACCTCAGATATGCAGATGATACCACCCTTATAGCAGAAAGTGAAGAACTAAAAAGCCTCTTGATGAAAGTGAAAGAGGAGAGTGAAAAAGTTGGCTTAAATCTCAACTTACAGAAAATGAAGATCATGCCATCTGGTCCCATCACTTCATGACAAATAGATGGGGAAATGGTGGAAACAGTGTCAGACTTTATTTTTGGGGGCTCCAAAATCACTGCAGATGGTGATTGCAGCCATGAAATTAAAAGACGCGTGCTGCAATTCATGGGGTCGCAAAGAGTCGGACATGACTGAGGAACTGAACTGAACTGAACTGAAAGTTATCCAAAAGCTTTGGTAAGCTCTCCTTTGTTATATCTTAAAAAATACAGAGTAGAAGATGATGTGAGCCAATCACTTCCATTGTTGTGACTTGAAATTAACCCTAAAGATCAGACAGAGATCTGCATATTGCTAATAACTTCTTAGTCTGTGGGCAATCTCTATCTGAGGCAGAATGGTGCAGTGGCGGACAGTTATAACTATACCAAGGTACCAATTCTCTTGGTTGTCCATGCAGTCAGGAAGCCTCTCATGTCTCGAGGCCTTGCATTTGTTACCTCTGGTATCTCAGAGAGAGTGCAGATGGATATCCTACTTCCCTTTGTATTGTACAAACAGGAAACAGAATCATAATCTATTTAGGCAGTGGTGGGAAAGCATGGCAAGAAGATAGCTTGCTGGGATAACCCCATAGGCGATGTCTTAATTACATGTCAGCAAAATCACTGCAGATGGTGATTGCAGCCATGAAATTAAAAGACACTTACTCCTTGGAAGGAAACTTATGACCAACCTAGATAGCATATTAAAAAGCAGAGACATTACTTTGCCAACAAAGGTCCGTCTAGTCAAGGCTATGGATTTTCCAGTGATCATGTATGGATGTGAGAGTTGGACTGTGAAGAAAGCTGAGCACCAAAGAATTGATGCTTTTGAACTGTGGTGTTGGAGAAGACTCTTGAGAGTCCCTTGGACTGCAAGGAGATCCAATCAGTCCATTCTAAAAGAGATCAGTCCTGGGTGTTCATTGGAAGGACTGATGCTAAAGCTGAAACTCCAATACTTTGGCCACCTCATGTGAAGAGTTGACTCATTGGAAAAGACTCTGATGCTGGGAGGGATTGAGGGCAAGAGGAGAAGGGGACGACAGATGATGAGACGGCTGGATGGCATCACCGACTCGATGGACATGAGTTTGAATAAACTCCTGGAGTTGGTGATGGACAGGGAGGCTTGGCATGCTGCTATTCATGGGGTTGCAAAGAGTCAGGCACGACTGAGCGACTGAACTTAACTGAACTGAAGCTTTTCTTCTCTGGATCCGTTAGCCTGCAGTGCAGTGGAAAGGCTAATCATGTGTTTCAAAATCAGACTTTTCCCCTTTGTTTAGTGTAGACATAGAAAGATACTTTCCATTTTTAACTGAGATTTTGGGTTCTAGTATGATCCGATAACCTCTTGGATGAGGAAATCTGTCATATGCGAATACACAGTGATTTTAAAAAATAGTCTGTATTGTCAATATTTATGGGATTTGTCATCAAGTGATTCCCACAGTTTTGCTGAGTAAACAAAGAAACCACTCATCAAGGTTCAGTATGTAAGTAAAGTTTAAGGAGAGTGTCACAGAATTCATCAAGCAGAAAGAGAACCTGTGAGGCCTGCTATGGTCAAAGAAGCCTCCCAGAGCAGAAGTCCCAAGGATGGGAATTCCTTTTCCATTAACATAATTCATCTATGCCCAACGACTTCTGGAATTACTGTCTGAGAAGTGTTGTGGAGAGTGCTAGGGATTTGTAGCAGTGAGGAAAGGGAGTAGGGGACGGAAGGGAACACTCTCAAGAGCAGAACGTCTGCCTGGACTGCCTGAAGGAATGTTTGCATGGACAGTGGTGGAGTAGGGTGGCTGCTGCTGGGTGTGGGCTTACTTTCCTGGAATATTTTCTTTGTAGCCCAAGATTTTTCAATTCACGTTTTTAAATTTTGGCTGCCCTGGGTCTTTGCTGCATTGTGAGGGCTTTTCTGTAGCTGTGGCGTGAAGGCTTAGTTGCTCCACAGCATGTGAGCTCTTAGTTCCCTGACCAGGGATCAAACCCAAGTCCCCTGCACTAGAATGCAGATTTCTAACCACTGGACCGCCAGGGAATTCCCAAGATCCTTTTTAAAAAATTGAAATATAGTTCATTTACATGTTTCAGGTGAACAGCAAAGTGATTCAGTTCATATATATACACACATATATATCTGTGTTTATATATATATATATATATATGTATGTATAAATAAGTAAGTGAAGTCGCTCAGTCGTGTCCAACTCTTTGCGACCCCATGGACTGTAGCCTAATAGGCTCCTCTGTCCATGGGATTTTCCAGGCAATAGTACTGGAGTGGATTGCCATTTCCTTCTCCAGTGGATCTTCCCGACCCAGGGACTGAACTCGAGTCTCCCGCATTGTAGACAGACGTTTTACCATCTGAGCCCTACACACATTTATAGGTTTCCCCAGTGGCTCAGTGGTAAAGAATCTGCCTGTAATGCAGGAGTTGCAGGAGGCTTGGGTTCAGTCCTGGGTTGGAAAAGCTCCCCTGGAGGAGGGCACGGCAACCCACTCCAGTATTCTTGCCTGGAGAATCCCGTGAACAGGGGAGCCTAGCCAGCTATAGTCGTAGGGTCACAAAGATTCAGACATGACTGAAATGACTTAGCACGCATGCACACACACACACACACGTATTCTTTTTCAGATTATTTTCCCTTATAAGTTATTACAAGATATTGAATATAGTTCCCTGCGCTCTACAGTAGATCTTTGTTGGTTATCTATTTTATATATCGTAGTGTGCATATGGGAGAAGAAAATGACAACCCACTCCAGTATTCTTGTCTGGAGAATCCCATGGACAGAGGAGCTACAGTCCAGTCCATAGAGTTGCAGAGTCGGACATGACTAAAGCAACTTAGCGAGCAAGCGAGTGTGTATATGTTAATCCCAAATTCCCAATTTATCCCTTCTCCACTTTCCCTTTTGGTAGCCATGTTTGTTTTCTATGTCTGTGAGTCTATTTCTGGATTATAAATAGGCTCATTTGCATTATTTTCTAAGATTCCATATATAAGTGATGTCATATGGTATTTGTCTTTCTCTCTCTGACTTACTTCATTTAGTGTGATAATCTCAAGTTCCATACATGTAGCTGCAAATGACATTATTTCATTCTTTTTTTTTTACAGCTGAGTAATATTCCACTGTATATGTATACCATATCTTCTTTATCCATTCATCTGTTGATGGACCAAGGTTCTTTTATATATTGTGATGTAAACACTTTCAACAAATATTTATCATTTATTTATTTTTCTTGCAGATGCAGATTTGAACACTTTTTAAATATTATGAAACTACTAGGGCACCACTGCAGTCATTTGCTAAGGAGAAATGATGTCATGAATTCTTTAAAGGATGAGAACTTCGACCTGGTGATTGTGGAAATGTTTGACTACTGTCCTTTCTTGGTTGCTGAGAAGCTTGGGAAGCCATTTGTGGCCGTTCTCCCTTCCCCACTGGGCACTGTGGACTTTGGGCTGCCAAGTCCTCTGTCTTATGTGCCAGTATTCTATTCCTTGTTAACTGACCAGATGGACTTCTGGGGCCGAGTAAAGAATTTCCTGATGTTCTTTGAGTTCTTCAAGAAGCAGTGGAAAATCCAGTCTGCATATGATGACACCATCAAGGAGCATTTTCCGGATGACTCTAGGCCAGTTTTGTCTCATCTGCTAACAAAAGCAGAGCTGTGGTTTGTTAACTCTGACTTTGCCTTTGATTTTGCTCGGCCCCTGCTTCCCAACACTGTGTGTATTGGAGGTTTAATGTCCAAACCTGTTAAACCAGTACCACAGGTAAGTAAATGCTGAGGGTGAGGATTCATGCAGAAGTCCTCAGTGCAGAGCTGGTGGCCACCGTGTCACTGGGATCCTGGGAGTGCGTAAGGTGAGGCAAGTGAGGCTCCAGGGGACCCTCTGAAAGGAAAGACTCACTTTCAGGATCATGAAAGTACAGAGATTGACCTCCTTAAATACTATATCCAAAGTCTTTTCTCTTGCCTCACCTTAGTCCTGGTGCTGGTAGAAAAAGACTTTCAGTAACTTGAAGTTTCCATTTTAATTCTATGCTCATATTTTCAGTAAGCATCACATGCAAGAATCATGAAGGGGATGAATTACTCACATGGAAATACAAAACAGCATGACGATGGAGGTGGTGTGTGGGACTGACAGTGAGAGTGCAGGCTTTATCACCAGCATCCTGAGGCAGTAGCGCCCTAACTCTGCCTATACCTCCTGATTTGATTGATGTGGGGTCAAGCCTGGAAAGTGTAAGTTATAAAAGCTGCCCAATCAGTTTGGCTGCATCGACTCAGAACCACTGCTGTAGAAGTTTTCAAAATGGAGGGGAGTTAAGACCAGATGGTAAAGAATTTGCTTGCAATGCAGGAGACCCAGGTTCAATCGCTGGAGAAGAGAATGGTAACCTGCTCCAGTATTCTTGCCTGGAAAATTCCATGGACAGAAGAGCCTGTCGGGCTACAGTTCCTGGGGTCACAAAGAATCAGGCATGACTGAGTGACTAACACTTTAAGATGAGTGCGTTGCTTGTCATCTAACAGTACAGGCTTGCGATTTTATGAAATTTATCTTATATAATCTCTTGCCACCTAGAAGGAGGTGTGATGACCTCCATTTTAATTTTTTTTAAATTTTTTAAAATTTGAATATTTGTTTATTTATTTGGCTGAGTCGGGTCTTAGTTGCAACATGCAGGATCTTCGCTGCATCATGTGGGATCTTTCTTTGTGGCACAGACTCTCTAGTTGTAGCACACAGGCTCCAAAGCACTCAGGATCAGTAGTTGCAGAGTGTGGGTTAGTTGCTCTGCGGCATGTGGAATCTTAGTTCCCTGACCAGGAATTGAACCCATGTCCCCTGCATTGCAAGGCAGATTCTTAACTGCTGGACCACCAGGGAAGTCCCATGACCTCCATCTTTATAAAGAAGGGGACAGGCCTCTGGTGGTGTAAGTGGCTGTCCCACTTTCATTCATTTTAAAGCCAGAGAGAGTCCTGATTTGGCCTGGGCCTTTTAGGAATGAAGCTATCTATCCATCCCCTACTGAACTTGCATCAGGTGAGCAGGAAGAGTTGGGGAATGATGCTTGAGTTATGTGGGTTTTGAGTTGGCAGAAGAATTTTTTAGGAATGAAGCTGGGATGGAAGATGTTCCCAGGTAGAGAGAATAGGAGGCCCATAGTGTGAAGATGAAGTGAGATGTCTCTGGGTTCCCTGATGACTTCAGCTGGACCAGAAAGAGGAAAATGCAGTTGCACAAAGATGCCCAGGCCAGACTGCAGGAAGTTTCACTGGATAGGTGGGTGGATCAGCCCTGGCCACAAGACTGCAGAAGGGAATTTTTAAGCAGGAGTGTGATGGGAGGAAGGATTGTGAGATAACAGTAACTTTTTCAAAAATTTTTCTCCTTCGCATTTTCCAGTTTTTTATATAATGATTTTACATTGCTTTTTAATTATAACAGATTGACAAAACTGTTGTCAAAGTGGTCCTCTGAAGCAGTAAATCAGGCAATGTTATGCTAAATGAAATCAGCCCAATAGGGTGAAGGTCTAGGAGCTGGATGAGATGGATGAGGTGGTTGGATGGCATCACCAAGTCAATGAACATGTGTTTGAGAAAACTCTGGGAGATGGTGAAGGACAGGGAAGGCTGGTGTGCTGCAGTCCATGGGGTCAAAAAGAGTCGGGCACAGCTGAGAGACTGAACAATAACAACTAGGATCTGGGATTGGGGGAGTCACAAGAAATCCAGAGAGAGTCAGGGTCCAAAGAAATATTTGGAAGAATTGACAAAAACGTGTTAAAACCAAGATTACAGCATTAGATCAGAACAGTTTTTCAGAACTGCCTCGGGGATTTGAAGAAAAGAACTGCTGAGGTCTGAGACTTGGTGCAGCATTGCTACTTTTAAAAAATCTTCCCATGTGAATATAATGTGCAGTCATGTGGGTGAACTACTGAGACAGGAGATAAACTGCAAAGATCAGTGACTAAGAACATCATGGGATATCAGAAGAATGCACACTACATGGTGGATGGGGTGTGGGGGGCCAGTCACCTCCCCATTCTGCCTCCATTTCTTCTCAGCTTCTCCATCTACCCTCCAGATAGCCCACCTCCCTCTGCTGGGCCCTGAGTCCCTATGAGGTTATTCCTTACATTCCACTTCTGGTCTGGCTTTATCTTCATGGACCTACAATGAGTAGAGTGTCTATGATTGCCTTGACAGTAGGGTCAAGGTTTCAAAAGTGAAAGATGTTCCTACCAACACAGTGGGCATGAGCACAACTGAGAGTGCTGAGCTGTCTCAGGACAGTGAACTCCACGAAAGACAGGAGAGTGTGTTCAGTGAATAACCAACTTCATTTCATGACCATCTAGTCTTTTGTGAACATATTTCTCCTCTTTCCTTCCTTATTTCTCTCTAGGAATTTGAGAATTTCATCACCAAATTTGGAGACTCTGGTTTTGTCCTTGTAAGCCTGGGGTCCATGGTGAGTTTCATTCGGTCCCAGGAGGTTCTCAAAGAGATGAATGCTGCCTTTGCTCATCTCCCTCAAGGGGTGATATGGAAGTATAATCCTTCTCGTTGGCCCAAAGACATCAAATTGGCCCCAAATGTGAAAATTGTGCACTGGCTTCCTCAGAATGACCTCCTGGGTAAGGACTGCCCAGGATTGCTTTTTTCTTCTCATTTACATGTCTTGGGGAGCATTGGGCTTCTGATCTCTAGCTGGATTATTTCATCAGCACAAGGTAAGTCTTTCAATGACAGAAATGGAGCAGCGAGCTGGAGCCCTTGGGGAATCAGGCTATAATGAGCTCAGATGCCAAAACAGCTATCTGCCCTTCATTTTCTATCTCAGACCTCATGTCTGAAACCACTGAAGTCACGTTCACCTACTGCCTTTGGTCTTGAACAAGATCACCACAAAATAATCCTAAGCAATCTGTGAACTCTGAGAACACATACCAGGAGATACACTGCCACTGTCTTCAGTGGCTTCAAGAGCACCTGTTCACTTATGTTCCCTTACACATTCACATACACACACACACATATAGATATATCTTCCTTAGCTACTAAGGTGTAAGCAATTCATAGATTCACAACATTGATGCCAATATACCTGAGTCCCAAGCTGAGCAACCTCCTAGCCAGTTACTTGACACATTGAGTCTCTGATACCAGAGAATTTCCTCACCCCCAACAGAGTATCTCTATGGCTAGCACTGCTTCTTAGAGACCCCTCACTGCCATAGCCACTGACTGGATCAGAGGCTTATAACCAAGTAATCTGTAGAATTAAAAAAAAAAAACATATTCTTATTTCTATGTCTGCAAATGTGTTTCTTTATATCTTGGGTGTGGGACATGATTCTCATTTGAAAAAAGAAATGAGGAGGCTCTGATGCACATCCCAGTAGACCAGCACAGGCTGAGATGAACTCTTCATTATCATTAATCATTTTAGTTATTGCTACATAAAGATGGGATACAAAGGCTAGAACTGCAAATACTGATGGGCAGAGTCCAGTCTCTTATCTCAAGGAGCTTCTTATATATTTAAAGAGCACAACACATACTGTATAAGTTTTATGAGTGTTATATGTGTTGTGATGTCAATGAATGTGATGTCCAGGAATTTATAGGAGAGGGTTATTATTTGGTGAGTGAGAGAGGTTTTCTCAAGGAAAAGAAGGAAAACAAAGATAGACATAGGGAAACATAAAGAGAAAACAGATGAGAGAAGAAGAGACTTGAGGGGATAGAGAGAAGAATAGATGGAATGTTGGGTGGATGGATGGATGGAGATAGTTGCCTTGATTAGCACTAGCGCTATTCTCTATAGAATTCCCTGGGTTCTGAGTCTTCCCCCAGTTATGACCGAGTTAAGGAGTCTCTACAAAGGCAAGATTTGAAATCCTTGAATGTGTAGCAAGCAAAATCATCTTTACAGTGGCTCCAACACCCCTTGAGTTCCCACTGGTATCTTCTTCTGCCTTTTCTGCTTTCCTTGTTGTCCTGAAAACTTTCATCCTGAGATGTCCCGTTCTCTTTATTTACAACAGGGCACCCTCGCATCCGCCTCTTTGTCAGCCATGGCGGGATGAATAGTATCATGGAGGCCATCCAACATGGTGTGCCCATGGTGGGGATTCCCCTCTTTGGAGACCAACATGAAAACCTGCTCCGAGTTAAAGCCAAAAAGTTTGGTGTCTCTATCCAATTAAAGCAGATCAAGGCTGAGACACTGGCTCTGAAGATGAAGCAAGTCATAGAGGATAAGAGGTGTGCAGTTCTCTGGGCTTGTGGTTGCTTATGATGAGGGAAGACATAAACCATGATGGGCACCATGTGGGTCTTTTTGCAGTAAAAGCAGAAACTTCCAGGACATGAAATCATATGTGTATGATGCTAATAGCTGACTTATTTCCTCTGAGAAGAAGACTAAGGCAATTTAGGTTAGATGTTGGTTTTCTACCTTCTAGCTGTGAGGAACTGGAACTATTGACACAGTCTGTCTTTGAGAAGTCTTCTATTTTGGAGGTGTTTGTAGTAGAATTCCAACAGAGGCAGGAGGTTGCCTTTCTATTCCCAATATCCCACACTGTTCCCCACCTCAGGCCCCTTGCCTGTGCAGCTCCCTAGAACACTCCTTTCCTTCTCTTCACAAGACTGGCTCCTTCATGACACTGAGGTCTCATCCCAATGTCAACTGCTCAGAGAGACCGTTCTCTGATAGTCTCAAAGCTTCCTCTCTTTTCCACCCCAATCGTAACACATTACTTTTTTCTTGATGTACCTCAAAATCTGTGATCACCTCATTTCTTTATGTTTTAATTTATTGTCTGTCCCTACATGAAGGGCTTCCCAGGTGGTGGTAGTGGAAAAGAATCCACCTGCCAGTGCAGGAGATATAAGAGATGTGGGTTCCATCCCTAGGTCGGGAAGATCCTCTGGAGGAGGGCATGGCAACCCACTCAAGTATTCCTGCCTGGAGAATTCCATGGACAGAGCAGCCTGCTGGGCTACAGTCCATGGGTCGCAAAGAGTCAGACACACCTGAAGTGACTTTCCATGCATGCATGCACCCTACACGAGAAGATAAAGAGTATCTTCCAGCATAACAGCATGAGTCTCTTGCTGTGTCCTCAGGGTCCAGCTCAGGGTCTGCATAAAGTAAGTCTGAATGGATTTCTGTTAAGTGAATCAATACAAAGGGATCCATTCATCTCTTAAGAAACTTTCCAACCAGTGCAATAATCTCATGTGTGAAGAGAAATAAATATATATTTTCTTTCTTACAATGAAGACTGAAAAACTTACAGCTTCAGGGACACACACTTGAAGCATATCTCAAGACTTAGCATTACTGTACAACAGTATATAAGTAGTTAGATGACCGAATAATAACCACATTACATGTGATGCCAACCCCAGAAAAGTTAAACTCTGGGGATCAGATAACCCAGAAACTGTATATATATTTGGTATCTCATGTGTTTAAAATGTTCATTTCGTAATGAATGGATTTGTAAGTTTCATTATATTTTCAAAGACTTAGACCCAAATGTGCGTGATCCATCAGCCCTATGAAGCAATCATCTGGGCTGGAATGGTCCACAGACATTGGACATCAGGGCTGGCCACAGAATTCATGTGCCCTTATGTGAAATGGAAATGTGGAGCCCCTTGTCATAATGCATAAGGATTTTAAGAAGGTGACAGCAGATAATTAAATCAAGCATGTCTGATTTAAAAGGGCTTCCTAGGTAGCTCAGTGGAGAAGGCGATGGCACCCGACTCCAGTACTCTTGCCTGGAAAATCCCGTGGACGGAGGAGCCTGGTGGGCTGTAGTCCATGGGGTCGCTGAGAGTTGAACATGACTGAGTGACTTCACTTTCACCTTTCACTTTCATGCATTGAAGAAGGAAATGGCAACCCACTCCAGTGTTCTTGCCTGGAGAATCCCAGGGATGGGGGAGCCTGGTGGGCTGCTGTCTATGGGGTCACACAGAGTCGGACACGACTGAAGTGACTTGGCAGCAGCAGCAGCAGGTGGCTCAGTGGTAAAGAATCTGCCTGCAATGTGGGAGAGCCAGGTTCAATCCCAGGGAGACCCAGGTTAGATCCCTGGGTTGGAAAAAATCCTCCGGAGAAGGAAGTGGCAACCCACTCCAGTATTCTTGCAGGAAATCCCATGGACAGAGAAGCCTGGCAGGCAGCAGTCCATGGGGTCACAAAGAGTCAGACCCGACTTAGTGAGTAAACAATAAGGCTGATTTAAGGGTGAAGCCCTCTGGAAATAGGCAGGCTTACAGCCCAGGAAGCCAGTGCTGGTCAACATGATGCTTTGAAAGGGGCAGGGAAATGCAGGTGTCTTCCTGGGCTGTGGTTCTCAGAGTCATGTATTATCTAGCCCAGACACCAGCACAAAGTAGACACTCGATAAATATAATGGTTTCTGTAGTATATATCATGAACCTCCTGTGGGAGAGACTAGTCCTTATAGATGTAGTCACTTTTTTGTAGTTTAGCACTTCCAGCACCAAGCATGGATCTTTGCGTGCATATATCAGTTTGAACTTTTAAAAGAGACCCAACTAGACAATAGTAAGGCCAGGTCAACAACTTTTCCTTGAAAGGAAGTCTTTTGTGCCTATGGTAGAAAGTGTGTGTGCGCATGTGTGTGTGATACAAGGTCTCTAAGAATTCTGAGACCACTTGAGTTAACACCTCCCCTCTGTCTGTGTCAACAGGTACAAATCTGCCGCAGAGGCTGCCAGCATCATCAGACGCTCACAGCCCCTGACCCCTGCCCAGCGGCTGGTGGGCTGGATCGACCACATCCTCCAGACAGGGGGTGCAGCCCACCTCAAGCCCCATGCCTTCCAGCAGCCGTGGTATGAGCAGTACCTACTGGACGTCCTCTTGTTCCTGCTGATGGTCACCCTGGGCACTGTGTGGCTCTGTGGGAAGCTACTGGGCCTGGTGGCCAGGTGGCTGTGTGGGGCCAGGAAGCTGAAGAAGGCTTGAGGCCAAATGGAGCCTAGGAAGGTGGAGTGTTTGGACAGACTCAGCATTTCTTGGCATCTCCAGCCAGTTTTGGCAACCGTGGTTCTCCACATCTTATCCACTTGCTATTTTGCTACAAATTCCTGCTCACTGGCTTCTTCTCATGACTGCAATTTTTTACTGAGCCCTTGTAGCCTTGATTGCCAGTCAGCAAGGGTTTTTCTGTGATTCTGTCCCTAGGTAATTTGGATATGTGACCATCAGATCTGAAGCCTAGAAACTGCCTTCTGTATCACTCTTCTTCCTGGCACTGAGCCTAGACCATTTCAGTCTCCATTCCCTTGCATCTTCTCAGCCTCCTTCCCTCACGCCTCCTCCACCACTTGTCATGGAATAACCCCTAAGGCAGGTGCTTTGTTGTTTCTTTTGCTTTCTGTTTGCTTGTCCCAAAAACTCTTGTCAAAGCTCAGGAAGCCTATCCTGGGCACGAGCATTTGGGGCCAGACACACCCTTGCTTGTGTGCGTGGTCTCTGCCTTGGTTTCTGCAGATCAATCCTTTGCAGTGGAGACTGAAGGTTACTCATGGGCTGAAGTGTCCCTGGTCTTTGCTCTTCATAGCTGTGAGCTATCTTCTCAACCTTCCTATTTAAAAAACGAAGTCATGAGAAAGAAGATAATTTCTTTATAAACTAAGAGGAGCCTCTACATAGCTGAGCCTTTCTGTACCTGACATACTGTTGGAAATTGTGTTCAGTTCAGTTCAGTTGCTCAGTCATGTCCGACTCTTTGCGACCCCATGGACTGCAGCACATCAGTCTTCCCTGTCCATCACCAACTCCTGGAGCTTGCTCAAACTCATGTCCATCGAGTCAGTGATGCCATCCAACCACCTCATCCTCTGTTGTGCTTTCTCCTCTTGCCCCCAACCTTCCCAGCATCAGGGTCTTTTCCGAAGAGTCAGCTCTTCACATCAGGTGGTCAAAGAATTGGAGCTTCAGCTTCAGCACCAATGAATATCTTTCCAATGAATATTTAGGGTTGATTTCCTTTAGGATTGACTGGTTTGATTTCCTTCCTGTGCAAAGGATTCTCAAGAGCCTTCTCCAGCACCGCAATTCAAAAGCATCAATTCTTTGGTGCTCAGCCTTTTTTATAGTCCAACTTTCACATCTGTACATGACTACTGGAAAAACCATGACTATGCGGATATTTGTTGGCAAAGTGATATCTCTGATTTGTAATATGCTGTCTAGATTTGTCATAACTTTCCTTCCAAGGAGCAAGTGTCTTTTAATTTCATGGCTGCTGTCACTGTCTGCAGTGATATTGGAGCCCCCCAAAATAAAATCTGCCAGTTTCCACTTTTCCCCATTCTATTTGCCATGAAATGATGGGACCAGATGCCATGATCATACTTTTTTGAATGTTGAGTTTTAAGCCAGCTTTTTCACTCTCCTCTTTCACCCTCATCAAGAGGCTTTTGAATTCCTCTTCACTTTCTGTCATTAGAGTAGCATCATCTGCACATCTCAGGTTGCTGGTATTTCTCCCGGTGATCTTGATAGTAATGGAAACCAGAAAAAAAAAAGTGACTGGAACTGCTTAGGGTTTTCTTTTTTTTCTTGTTTTTCTCATGTAAAAGAAAGTGTAGTGGAATTCCTGGTGGTCCAGTGGTTAGGACTCTGAGCTTTCACTACAGAGGGTGAGAATTCAGTCCCTAATCAGGGAACTAAGATCCCACAAACTGGTAGCATGGCTGAAAAAAAACAAAACAAAACAGTGTAGTGTTGGTAGGCAGGCCGTCCAGAGCTGGTGTGGTAGTGCCATGATGTCATCAATAGTCCAGATTTCTTGTCTGATTGATCTGCCTTCCTTAATGAGTGGCTTCAGCCTTAAGGTCATCCTGATTTTCCAGGTAGTCATTTTGGATCCAGTCAGCACATGGAATTTTAGGCAAGAAAAGGGAAACTCAAGGAAAGGGAATAAAGCAGGTTCATGCTAGCTGAGTTAGTGTCTTTAAAGAGGTTTCCCAAAGAATTCCAGTTAAATCTCATTGAGAGACGTGGGTCATGTGACCATTCCTAGCTACATAAATATTCTCCAGCTCTGACTGCAATGCTGGGTACACTACTACTCCAAGTAATTGGGGGGTGAGGGGTGGTGAATAGGTGTTAGAAAGAAAAAAAAAAAGAGTGGATAATGGAGGAAACTAGATCCTCGGTCACATGTGGAGGGTAGGGAAGGGCTGGATTGAATGTATGTTTCACCTGTGACCTGGTGACTTAGTGACCTCAGGGACAGCCTTAACTGCCTTTCTGGGTGAAACATTCAAAATAAGAATAGCAATCTTTTACCAATGTGATGTGTTATTCGTTCCAAGTTCTTTCATCTTCCTTTCTGCCATTTAATGGGACACCTGTGTCTAATCCATTCACCTGGAAAGAAACAGGAACCACAGGGGCAACCACAGAGGGAGAGGAGAGTCATTGTGTAAATTAAGACTATAGCAGTAAAACTTGTTGCCACCTCATCCCTGATGCCTGCTCCAGCCAGGGTACATGGCTTGGAGAATGGATGGGCTGGTTTTAGCTCCCACTGGCCCCCTCTTGTGAGCATGAGTTTGCCAAGAATAATCTGCCCTCCCACCCAGGGCAATTTCATGCTCATGCAGACAGAAGGCACTGGGATTTGCTAAGGAATTCCCTTGGGAAATTTTGTGTTTTTGTTTTTGTCTTTTTTTTTTTTTTGCCCCTAAGATCCAGGAAGGCTCCTTTCTCCATTCCACGCTTTAAATTAGTTAATTATATCTTTTTAATAAGTTCTTAAATGAAAGTTCCAAATTTAGAGACACACACATCTGCCAGAGTGGATTTTAAACTAACTTCTTCAAATTTCATCTCAAGATAACAGTAAGTGATATCAATTAATAGTTGATAACTGGTGATTGAGTCCCCCTGGGTTTTATTTATTTTTTTCTGATTTAAAAATTCAAGATGAATTTTGAGGTATCTTTTTGTGTTACACAAAGAAAGGAAGGTTCCACAAACAAGGCCTGTGAACCCTCCAGGTGGTGGGGCCACCTCCCTGACTATAGATCCCTGACTACAAGATCATTGAGAATGATGACACTGGGTGACAACTCTTGCTTTCTCATTTGTGTTATTGAGAGCTGAGCTTCATCTATCTTCTAATTGGTTTTACAGATGAGTAAGCCTAAAAAATATAACAGAAAAGAGTGCCATCACTCCTTCCCCTTTTTGTAGTTTATTCCATCTCGTGGAATATTACTAAGCTAAAGCCTGCAGTTCCATATTCCTTTAGTGACCATTGATGAACTTGGCATCATCTCAGATGAGAGTTACTGTTGCTAGGAAACCAATTAGCAAGCAGTAGCAGAAAGCCTCAGTAGAACAACCTAAGCCAGTTGCCTTCAAACTAGGCTACCTTCAGTATCATGCATACATGAAAACTTCCCAAGGGCTTCATGACACAGTTTGGAGGTGATAAATTTCCACCTTTGTGTACTCTAGTTTTCTAAAACTGATCTTCCTAACAAGGTGTTGTGTTTAGTTGACAGATCCTCTTTCTTACTACACTTTTCACAATTGCCTGACTTTTATTTTACAGAATAAATGGACACCTGTCACCCACTCCCATTCTTCCCTTGGTGCATTGCCTGGGGGTGGAAAAGTAGAGGTGACTGAGCCAGAAAGTCCTTGTAACTCAGATGATTTGTAATTCTTTGTTTTAACAAAATCCAAAGATGAACTGTGATTTTTTTTCAGCTGACAGACCTTTAAAGACAGTAACTTTTGGTAATAGATTGCTGTGAGAATGGCGTATTTATGTAGCACATTATTCTGAAGTCGTTCCAAGAATGGAGGGACATCATTTTCAAGACAGTTCATAACAAAACTCTTAGTGCTCCTGTTATTTATGTGAATAGTTTTTCAGTGTTTGCATAACTAATCTTTAGAACTAGGTAACACAGTATTGGAAATGTTGCATTTTTTTTTTGAAACTTACCTGTGATGATACGCAGTTCTTCCAGTTAGAAACATACTGTATCGTAATATAATTCTTCGAGAGCAAAGTTATAAAATAGGAAACAGCACATTAATTTTATATTAAGTTTCACTCACCCTATAGTATCTATGTATATTTTATACTTTTATGACATGCCTAAATTTTCCTTATTAAATAAATCATGCACTGTTATATATGAATTCTGAAGTATAAATGATTTATAACGTTGATTTCGGGAGTACAGCACAGTGATTCAGTTATATATGTGTATTTTTGGATTCTTTTCTCCTACAGGTTATTACAAGATATTGAGTATAGTTCCCTGTGCTATACAATAGGTCTGTTTTGCTTGTCTGTTTTTCATATAGTGATGTGTATATATTGATGCCAGCCAACTAATTCAGCCCTCTCCTCCAACTTTTTCTCAAATTTTTAGAGATTTCTGGGTCATGCAGCTCAATTGTATTTTTAAATTGTAATCTCCCCCTCAAATTTCCAATAAATTGAAAAAAATCCACATATAAGTGAACCCGGGCAGTTCAAGCCCGTGTTCAAAGGTCAACAGTATTTGTCTTTTGGACATTGGTCACAGCTCACAAAGAATGCCATTAATATCCTTCCGTTTGGCATAGAGGAAAATACATACTGTTTTCCAGGATTAATTTTGTGATCACAAAGTTAATTTACATATACTAGCCTCTAGGGAGAAATTCAAGACCAGAGAAGACAGTCCTGGTAAATTCAAGCCATTCAAATGCAGGTGAAGTTTTCAGGTGAGTGGGGTCATAGAGAATGAATTAGCCATTATAATGTGTGAATCACAAGTTAAATTTCCTGCACAAGCATCCTACTAAGAATGGGCTGAGTAAATTCAATTACCTATTTCAAACAGATAAAACAAGTTGAAGGTTCAGTGTTAATTTCTTGCAAAGTAGTCAGGACTCAGTATTATCGTAACAATACATAGACACAAAGAACTTTCTACCCCAACCTGGCTAATCCTTAGGTTGAGTGTCTTCAATAGGTAGGTATTATCCAGAACTCAGCTGTATCCTCATAACAGTGTAATGGTGCTTCATATTCACAAGGTATTGAGTACATGAGTTCAACAGTCTTACCTATGGGTTTCTTGTTAAATACTGTTGAAAATGTTGGCCTGTGTTTTCAACTATGTGGCCGGTTTTCAGAGTGTTTGCTGTAATCTGAACCAGGGCTGACTGGAAGTAAGTTTGGGCTTTTTTTCTTTTTCTGAATAGACAGTTGTCCCATGTTTTTGCGAGTCCCTTGGTGGAGTGTCTCTCTGTGCAGACAGCTGAGACACTAGAGGGCGCTCTTCCCAACTTGCTGTGAGACTTGTGAGTTGTCTAAGCAGCTGACGGTCTGATCTTTCCTGGGCATGGAACGGAGGAGCCTGGTAGGCTGCAGTCCATGGGGTCGCAAAGAGTCACGACTGAGCGGCTTCACTTTCACTTTTCACTTTTCTGCATTAGAGGACATGGCAACCCACTCCAGTGTTCTTGCCTGGAGAATCCCAGGTACGGGGGAACCTGGTGGGCTGCTGTCTATGGGGTCGCACAGAGTTGGACACGACTGAAGTGACTTAGCAGCAGCAGCAGTAGGGTCCATGGGGTCGCTAAGAGTCGGACTCGATTGAGGGACTTCGCTTTCAGTTTTCACTTTCCAGCATTGGAGAAGGAAATGGCAGCCCGCTCCAGTGTTCTTGTCTGGAGAATCCCAGGGACGGGGGAGCCTGGTGGGCTGCCGTCTATGGGGTTGCATAGAGTCAGACACGACTGAAGTGACTTAGCAGCAGCAGCAACAACATTGATTTTTAGATACATAAATTAAGTTTTTGAAAGTTGAAAAAACAGCCCCTTTCTCATTGTAAGATATGTTTCCAATAAAATTTTATGTTTTGTTAGGTGATTATGTTTATGTAGCTTTGACCAAGTGAATGCAAGTATTAAAAGAAAGTGATAATTTAGTAAAAATATTGGGTTCTTATAGGAACTATAAATATTAACTTGAATAATATTTGTGATGTTCAAAGTTATGAGAGAATACTCAGTACAGTGCTTTCATGCATAAAGATACATAGATTAGAATTAAATTCTCTGGAGAAAGTGGAATATAAATAAAAACTCAAGAAGAAAATGGAACAAGATAAAATTTCCCACTGAAAGTTGACAGCTCATTATCTATATTAAGAATGAATGATGGTATCAATGCTGACATGCTGAGATTTTATAACTCACTGCATACATTTAACAGAATGATGCAACTGTTTATTGTTAAATGATACAATGACTAGAAATGGCATCCTATTCAGTTATTTAAACTTAGACATTTTAGATGTCAATTAAAAAATTTATTCTTACAAAGTATAAATTAGTTGAGAAGATCACCTTTTTTTTGTCAGTGGCTTTCACAAAAAGAGGATTGTTTTTCCTTCATGAGAAGTAGATGGGAGGGAAGCAGGCAACTGCTGGCAATGGTTCCATAGCTCTACAATGTCAGGAAGAACATGTTTATAATTCCCCCTCATGGTTTCAAGATGGCTGCCCAGCTCCAAATATTATTCATGTCCATGTCCCAAGGAGGACAAAAACGGAGAAGGGGAAATATGAGCTAGTAAACATTTTCACAGAATTACCTTCCCTCCTCCTCTTACCAAGAGGCTTCTTTCCTCTTGCCTAGAATCTTGTCACTGAACCAGTCAAGATTGTAAGAGAAGCTATGAAAAATTTCTGCATTGGCAGCTGGTGAGGATTAACAGCTATAAGTGGGTGATGGGTTAAACAACCTGTAGTGTTTGATGCACGTGGCAAAGGGCCAAAAAACTCTCCCAAATGCTTGACTCATAGAAGATTAATTTTTTGTGTTTTGAAATTTTGTCCTAGTCTGTATTTATCCAGTTCAGTTCCAGTTCAGTCGCTCAGTCGTGTCTGACTCTTTGCAACCCCATGAATCACAGCACACCAGGCCTCCCTGTCCATCACCAACTCCTGGAGTCGGTGATGCCATCCAGCCATCTCATCCTCTGTCATCCTCTTCTCCTTCTGCCCTCAATCCCTCCCAGCATCAGGGTCTTTTCCAATGAGTCAACTCTTTGCATGAGGTGGCCAAAGTATTGGAGTTGCAGCTTTAGCATCAGTCCTTCCAATGAACACCCAGGACTGATCTCTTTTAGAATGGACTGGTTGGATCTCCTTGCAGTCCAAGGGACTCTCAAGAGTCTTCTCCAACACCACAGTTCGAAAGTATCAATTCTTCAGCACTCAGCTTTCTTCACAGTCCATCTCTCACATCCATACATGACCACTGGAAAAACCATAGCCTTGACTAGAGGAACCTTTGTTGGCAAAGTACTGTCTCTGCTTTTCAATATGCTATCTAGGTTGGTCATAACTTTCCTTCCAAGGAGTAAGCGTCTTTTAATTTCATGGCTGCAATCACCATCTGCAGTGATTTTGGAGCCCCCAAAATAAAGTCTGACACTGTTTCCACTGTTTCCCCATCTATTTGCCATGAAGTGATGGGACCAGTTCCTCTTCACTTTCTGCCATAAGGGTGGTGTCATCTGCATATCTGAGGTTATTGATATTTATAGTGTTGACTAAAACAGATTCACAATGTGAGAGTTGCGAGTTAAGTTTTATTTGGGGCAAAATGAGGACTGTGACCTGGGAGACAGCACCTTAGATAGCTCTGAGAGACTGTCCCAGACAGGTAGTGGTGGAAGGTCAATATATAAGATTTTGGTGAAGGAGAAGTTCAATGCAACTAAGCACTGACTTTACAAAAAGTTTTCTGCTAGTCCCGAGGAGCTCATGCCACCATGAAGGGATTTAGTGCTTTTCTAGATATGAAAAGATGTAAAGATTGGGATCATGAAATCAGTTCCTAAACATATCTGACTATCAAATCATCAGACAATCTTGGCACAATAAAAAGAATAACCTTTGTCTCTTGGTTACCATCTCTGACTGGGACTGAGGAGACATCTGGCTCAGAGTTGACCTCAATGACTTTCTCAGTGTGCTGGGGACCACAGTCAGGGTAAGGGAGGCAGTGGTTTCCTTCACAGAGCCCCAGCCTCGATCCCTGTGCAGATGAGAAGGGGATGGAATTGTGACTGTTGATTCCAAGGACAGTACGGAGAGGAAGATATGCTGCCCATCAAGGGATTATTTCCACAAATGAGTGGGAACTAAGTTTCGTGGTTTCAGAAGGATGAAAGTCATCTTATTTAGAGTTCTGTGGAACATGTGATTTGCAAATGGATTCTCTTGTCAATTAGCATAACTCTGAAAACTTCTGTGCAGAAGACTTTATACAATTGACTGAAGGTTAAAAAGAGCAAAATGTCCCTCCATGTGTGGGAGTATGTGGATATTAGACCCATTAACAGGTGTCAGTTTCAACCTGAGCATTCATGCATACTGTCCCCAAACTGTTCATTAAGCCTACCCAATTCTTTGCTAATCTTCTTCCCTTTGCCTGGCATTAAGGTTTATAAAACGCTGGTAGTAGGGAACAGGACTGAGGAGGTGGAGCATGACACAGGGACTTTTCTCCTGGCTTTGCCCTCCACAAGCTACAGAGAATCCAATGCTATTTACAGTCGAAAGAAGTTCAAGCAACAAGAGCAAATAAAACCCACACCTTCCCATAAGTGGAAACTACAAAGCTCTAGAGGGTAAGTCCAGAGGAATAATATAAAAAAGAGAAAAAGGCCATAGAAGGCCCAAGGATGAGTTAAAACTGCACCCAGAAGGAGAATAACTACATTTTGTATAAAAATCTTGAAAAAAAGTCCTGGTAGATCAAAGCTATGACAACAGGAAAGGGCCATGACAACAGGAGGGGACCCAAGGTAACGGTCTTGCAAACACTTCATTTCTGAAGAAGGAGAGGGCAAAAGGGAACGAAAGCTCTCTTTGGGTATTGGGTAGGAAAAACAAAAAAAAAGCAACCAAGGGAAACATGAGTCCTGAAAGACAGCAGGAAGCTAGAAGATTGGACAATACAAATCCTTAAATCCATCACCAAAAAATAAGTCATATATTAACGAGACTGTAGTTGCAGATTATTTATAGAATTCTGTATATTATTAGACATCGACATCTGTCCATCACTGGATAGCTATATCATTCAACACGTTAAGAACAGGAACATGAATGAAGTAGTGACTTTTTCCACAATTAAAAAGATTTAATTAAAATATGTATGTACGGTATAGATAGAGACTCACACGGCTGATATGTTTCCTACCTGTCCACAAAGAGCAAATTTAGAGTATTTGGCCTGACATTTTCTTTCTGATCCAATGTGAAATGGTATATTGAAGTCATGGTAAGTGGCTGCATTAACTGGTCCCCAGTTGCACTGGGATTATGGAAACTAGGGAATTATGGAAATCGACTACTTAGAACACTTCCTAAGACCAATTATTAACTAGATATCTCTTTGTTTTTTATAAAGTTTATCGGCTGCCCTAGGTCTTCATAGCTGTGTGTGGGCTTTCTCTAGAGTTGCAGAGAGCAGGAGCTACTCTCTAGTTAGGGTACATGAGCTCTAGAGTGCATGGGTTTCAGTAGCTGGGGTACCCGGTTGCTCTGTGGCATATGGGATCTTCCCAGAGCAGAGAGTGAACCTGTGTTCTCTGCGTTGGCAGGCAAATTCTTAACCACTGGACCACCAGGGAAGTTCATTTTTTTTAAAAAATAATCTTATCCAATAGTTTTGTAAATAAAAAATGTATTTGAACTTTTTGTCATGTTCAAATGCAAATACAGTCAAGAAAACTACATTTTCAAGATATTGATATAGAAATAACAGTTATTTGCTAATACAACTGTGAGACCAGGAATGAGGCAGTTGGATTTCTGGTTCCAGAAACGGCAGGCCAGGTATACCAGTTATGAAGCTGTTGTTTCTCAGCTTCGAGAAACTTTGCCCTGCCTTGTGACACTGGCAATCTGCCAAATGCATGCCCAGCTCCCTTCCTCTGGGACTCTGCAAACAGGCGACACCAGCGGAAGGCCACAGGGACAGGTGGGGACTGGGACATCCTGTGTGCTCCCTGCTTATGCCAGCAACACCACAGGATGGTTTTTCATGGGGGCAGTGATGGTTTTAGTGCCAGGAGTGCTTTTCTGTTTGCAGCCTTTCCGAAATACTGGAGTCAGCCTCACTGGGCCCCTCACAGATATTAGCACTGGCAGATACTGGCAGGCTGGTGACTGCCCCTCCCAGGTCTGGGTTTCAGTTCCTTCTGTGGTCCTAAAGCATCAGCACCAGATGAGCAAGACACTCCTCCCTTCTTCCAAGCTTTGCATGGCTCTCACCACCAAGACTCAAAGTGAAAGTCGCTCAGTCATGTCTCTTTGTGACCCCATGGACTGCACAGTCTATGGAATTCTCCAGGCCAGAATACAGGAGTGGGTAGCCATTCCCTTCTCTAGGGGATCTTCCCAACCCAGGGATTGAACCCATGTCTCCCACATTGCAGGTGGATTCTTTACCAGCTGAGCCACCAGGGAAGCTCAAGAATACTGGAGTGGGTAGCCTATCCATTCTCCAGCAGACCTTCCCAACCCAGGAATCAAACGGGGGTCTCTTGCGTGGCAGGCAGATTCTTTACCAAGGCTCTAAATTTTAGTAATTCTCACTTCTTTCCTTTGTTCCCGTAGCACAAGGGGTGGTGGCGGCCTTCCATAGCTACTAACTCTGTAATGCCTCAGTATCTCTCATTTACTTACTGAGTTCTCTGAAATCTGGTGTAAAGTCTTTGATAAATACAATTAATAATTAAAGTAAAAAATAATATTTCCTGAGGTTAAAAATATAGACTCCAAATGTGTGACAAAAATAGCATGTAAGTCAGGAGGGGGAAAATAGAACTTCTAAGGTCCTTGTGTTGCCCAGAAGTAGGTAAAGATAAGGATTAATTTTTGTCCTTGATAAGTGATAAAGGCATGCTGTGAATCTGGGATACTTTATTTGGAGAAAAGAGACAAGAGGGGAATAATTAGAGAGAGAAAATGGAGTAACAAAAAGTATTCCAAGCTGAAAAGGAAGACAAAACAGAGAAGAAAAGAAAGAATAAGAGGGAGAAATAAGAACATGGTTGATGTAAACCTATACACTTCAGTTCAGATACAAAGACTGACTGGCTTGGTTAACAACAAGCTAATTGCCATTTCAAGAGATGTGCTAATTGCACATCCAAAACGTGGGAATACAGGAGGGTTGAGTATAAAAGGATAGAAAAAGACAGGCCATGAGTGCTATGGAAAAGAAGACTTGAATAAGTAGGAATAACATGAGACAGACTCGAGGTGAAGAGCTTTAGTAGAGACAAAATTGTTATTTTTGTAATGAAGGTGAGTTATTTCACTGGGACTGTGTGAAACTATGAAAATGTATGCACACTACTGGTGTGACCTCAAAAACTGGAACAGCAAGAAAAATTAGAATCATAGTGGGAGAGTTAAAAAAAATTTTTAATGACAAATGTCTAATTATTTGTGAAATCAGAATTTTCCCATGTCCAACATTTAAGATTATAAACTCCTGGAAAATTTTCTTTCCTCTATATTCCCACCTATTTTCAACATTACCTCCATCCCCTGCCCCAAATTATTCTGAAGCAAATCCAAAACACCCTGATACTTCATCTGTCTTCCAGAACGGATCTGAAAAGCCAAGGTATCTCTTTTTAAATAAATAGCCACAATAACATCATGATGCTTTTCCAAATGAATAGTAACTATTTAATATCATCAAATATTATGCTCCTATTTCTCTAATATTCATAAATTTTTAGAGTTCATTTGAATCATGCCATCTAAAATTTTTATACTCCCAATACCCCCCACCCCTTCCTCTGGTAACCACAAATCTGATCTCACAATTGCCGTATACACCCGTGGTGGATTCATGTCAATGTATGGCAAAACCAATACAGTATTGCAAAGTAAAATAAAGTAAAAATAAAATTAAAAAAAAATTGCCGTTTGAACACAATACTTTAAAAACTGTGCTGTCAGTACAAAAAAAAGAGAACTGCAAAAAATTGTGTGGTCTATTAAGTAGATTTGTTGTTCACAGTTGGTGGATTAGTATATTGGCACCTTCTTTCAGTGCTCAGTATGATTGAGCAAAGGAGTAAATATCAAAACACCAAAGAGGTTGAGAGTCAGATGTTTTAACTTTAAAAAGGAAATTACAAGTGTGAAAGTGGCAAAGATTAGAATCATCACTGGTTTGTATTGAAATTGAAGGTATCAGTGTGAATGCATGCTTTTTAAATAAACTGGATATAAACCTGACTATATAGAGAGATACACGTATGTAATATTTATGTCTATATCTATATATTTCACAGGTTTCCCCAGTGGCTCAGCAGTAAAGAATCCACCTGCGATGCAGAAGCTGCAGGAGACATGGGTTCAATCCCTGGGCTGGGGAGACTTCCTGGAGGAGGGCATGGCAACCCACTCCAGTATTCTTGCCTGGAGAATCCCATGGACAGAGGAGCCTAGTGGGCTACAGTTCATAGGGTTGCAAAGGGTTGGACATGACTGAAGCGACTGAGCACTATATATTTCATAACTGTCCATTTGGGGGATATAAACAGCGGTGCTTCAATAGCAGTGAGTACTTCTAGTGCCATATCCAGGGTTCTAAACACCAATTCCTACTAAAAGGTTCCTAAAGGAATGGATAAATGTAAAACAGAGGAAGGCAAAGTACAAGATGAGTCTAGAAATCATGTGCAAGCAAGAAAGAAAAGTCTCCAAAATAATGATGGTAAGAGAGTATATCCCATTGGAGAAATGTGGATCCAGGAGTAAAGGCTGATAGTAAATGAATAGAGGCAGATAGATAGGTAGAGAGATAATTAAATAGATGGGGCAGAAGGCAAAACTTTTTTTAGCAACAGTATTTGCTGTTTATACACCAAGTTGTGTCTGACTTTTTGCGACCCCATGGACTGAAGCACACCAGGCTTCCTTGTTCTTCCCTATCTCCCAGAGTTTGCTCAAACTCATGTCCATACAACAGAATGCTGTATGATAAATGAAGAAAGAAAATGGAGTTAAAATCATTAATTTGTCACAAAAGGAATAATTGAATCAGGTAAAAATAGAAAACATAATAAAATGAGTGAGTGAAATTTGATGAAGAACAGAATTTACAGTTTCAAAAGGTCTCCCTAAAACTTATTTCCTAATTTGGGCCAAAAAATAGTAGTTTTACAGTTGGGAATCTCACTGGACACCACCTTCAACAAGTGATCAAAGTTCTTATCACTAGCATTAGGATAGACTGACATCATGGGCTTCCTGCTGTGAGTCACTGAGATGGAATCAACACAGCTTTTGTGATATTCCTGCTAAAACTCTGTAATGTGAAGTAGAATGAGAAAACATCAGATAAACCCAAATTGAGAGCCATTTTACAAAATAAATGTCAGACATGAAAGAAAAACAGAAAGGCTGAGAAATCAATCCTTACTAAAGGGGATGAAACAGACATGAAAGCTAAATGCAGTGTGTGATCCCAGACTGATTCCTGCATCAGAAATATTACAGGACAGGATATCTATTGAGACAGTTGATCGAATTTGAATAAGTTTGTAGATAAGGTAATGTGGTTACACTAATGTCAAATAGTACCTTCATATTGCAGATCAATTTGTTTTCCCCCACTGAGAAGACATAGCTGAAAAGATGACAGTTGTCAATGTGTATGCTTGTAATCTGGCTTCCCTGGTGGCTCAGCAGTAAAGAATCCACCTGTAGTGCAAGAGACATGGGTTCAATCCTAGGATGTGGAAGCTCTCCTGGAGAAAGAAATGGCAACCCACTCCAGTGTTCTTTTCTGGGAAATCCTGGCGGGCTACAGTCCATGGGCTGCAAGAGTTGGACCTGACTGAGAGACTAAACCGCAACAACAACACATATACTCACATAGCCTCAAACAATATAGCCCAAACACAGAGGGAGGGACTCGGAAGGGGAAAAAGTGAAATAATTATTAGGAGAGTTTAAAATATTTTCTAAAGAAAAATTTCATACTCTTAAAAAAATAGAACATCATTGATGCTCACCAATCCTATTTTATGATTCTCATTCAGAATTATAGTTTCAACTTTTAGAGGTTCAGTCTTCTGAACCTGGACTTCCAGAGGTGTTTAAATCACGACATTAGCAATTTTCATGAGTGAGTTACTCAGTACTTTCCAAAGAAACTCTGAGCAATAAAGAAAGGTAAGTCACTTTCCTTTGGTAATCAGTTTCTGAGATCCTGAGCGTGAGACAATCAGAGATTTTAAGCAGGTACCAGGGAAATGGAGCGTTCCGATGGCCCTAGGAGATCTTTAGAGCAGTTTGTAAGATGGGGTCCTATAACTTCTGGATGGATCCCTGAAAGGGAGTTGGATCGGCACCATCTGGAGGTATAACTTTCTTCGATATGATTTCCTAAGGTCCCTACCATTACTGGTTCAGAGTGTTTTTCTATCCGGAAAGTGTGGTGATTACGTGGACTGAGAGGGTTAAACACACTTATCTCTCCTTCCCCCTGCCCAGATTTAGGGAGGGTGAGGACAGAATATCCAATGGTGTACTTTCCTGGGGAGCAGAGTCCAAAGGGCCAGACGAAGCAAAGACGCACAGGGTCTCTGTCCCCGGCTCCCGGCCTGCGTATTTCCTTCCCTGCCTGCGCGCTGCGCGTGCGGAGGGCGCGCGGGTTCCGGGACGCCGGGCGTGCAGCCTAGGGCTCGGCTCCGCAGCCTCTCCGGAGCGAGGATGGGGGCTCAGCGGGTGCTTCTTCTAGTCATATATTTACTGCCTGCGCTCCTGCTCTCAGAGGCCGCCAAAATCCTGACTATATCCTCACTGGGTGAGTGCTTGGCCGGAGAATCAGGACAGGCTTGTCCCAGGCTCCTGGCCAGGAGTCATGCCAACAGCCCCCTTAATCAGAGGGGCTTTTCATATGGTTTTCCAGGCTGGACTTGGGTCCTGGGCTGGAGGAGGGAGAGGCTGGCGAGGGTTGTGGGGCAGAGAGAGGTCTCTACTACCAAGGTGAAATTATTGATAGCCCTGGAGAAGAGGAGCAGTTTCCTATCCTCTCTTTTAATTTGCTCTGGATGCGCTTCCCTGTGGGTACCGCGGGAACCAGAAGTTTTGGTCTGTTTCTGAGCTTGAGACCCCAGGCCATCTCCTCCACCTCCGCAGTACCTGCGGGATTTTGAAAGGGTCACGTTGAACTTCTGGGGGGTGTGCAGCAGATGCCAGTAGAAAGTAGAAGGCGGAGTCCATATCAGGCTCTGGGGACAGGTGCTCCTGGGACAGCAGCACGAACTGTTTCCTAACTGGAAAACTGAGTGGGCGGGCAGACGGGAGGACCCCAGGGCAGTGGCGCATTTGGGAGCCCCTCTCTCACCCGTGCTGACGGAAGCTTTTGAAGAAGAGTGGAGCCGTTGATTCTGCGCATTGTGGACCGAGTTTTATTTCCATTACTTTTTCCCCTTAGAGAACAGAAGACAAAAGGGGAAATTTTATCAGGACAAGGAGTCCTCAGAGGATGGAGTTTCTCCAAGAGTTTTATTTGACCCATCCTGAAAAGATGGTGGGCTCCCTAGATTGCTTTTAGATCCCAGAAAACCTGGGGATCCTAGAACTGGGAGAAATCACAGAATCCCTCTTACTGGGCCTCCCCTTTTATTTCCTGAGAGGAAGGCGGAGGGTCAGGGAAATGAGGTGCCTTTTACAAGAGCACAACAGACCTCTCTCTTGGCACGCACTGGGAATTCACTTAAGATTTCTTACCTCAAAACCATCCTCTTCCACAGATTCCACTCTTTTCCTTTTTTACAGTGGGGATTTCTAAAAAGCCTATTATAAACCTATTTTTAAATGATAGAAGTAATGGAGAAAAAGTTTCCTCTTTTAAAAGTACACTGTCCTCCAGCCTCAACTCCAAGGACAGAGCTGGGGCAGTTAACTGGGTGCCGGAAGCCCCACCTTTGCCCCTTATGAAGAGCCATGTGAACAGCTGTGTCTATGCCAACCTCTTCCTCGCAACCATTTCTTCTAACAGTTAATGTGAACAACAGCAGGCAGTCTAAGCAGGGGTACTATGTTTTGGGTAATTTGTGTTACCTCAGGCAACACAAGTATGGATATACAATACTAGAGTAACTCCCACAGATATACACTATGTAGCGCTGTACCACTCTCTGGGTTTCCAGGTGTCTCAGTGGTAAAGAGTCCACCTGCCCATTCAGGAGACCAGGGTTTCCATCCCTGGGTTGGGACGATCCCCAGAGAAGGAAATGGCAATCCACAGCAGTATTCTTGGCTGGGCAATTCCTTGGACAGAGGAGCCTGATGGGCTATATAGTCCATGGGGTCACACAGAGTCAGACATGACTTATCAACTGAGCCCTGCACGTACTACTCACCACTGACCTGATGATTGTGGGACTTTCCTCTAACGACCCCCACTTCCCAACTTTGGCAAGTCTGTTCCTTCCCTGGAGATCTGGCTTTCTCTGCTGCTGAGACTCACAGATGCAAGAAAAATGCCCTATGATAGTACGTAATTTTAGATAGGATATTGGTGTAATGGAGCGCACATCTCTCCCAAGGATTAAGCCTCCTCTTTCTTAAAGATCCCAGGATTGTCCTAGGATGGATGTCCTGTTTCTCATGCATATAAGATACTGCAAGCCCATCCTATGGAGCCCACAGTTTTCCTGCTTGTCTTAATGGATATGAGACATTCAACTGAGAAACTTCCTATGAAATATATTTCAATCTCAAGCATTTTGGCTCTAAGTGGTGGCTCCACATCTTTTCTTCCAATGGCTGTTTCTTAGAACCAAATTCAAGCTTCCATATTTCTGGCTCCTACTCTAGCATTCATGTCCAAAGAGAAGAATTTCAGAAACAGCTTGGATTGCCTGCTTGTTAGGAACACTTCACACCCACATGCATGGCACTGGGCCAGAATATCTACCAGTGCAGTTATTTCTTTTGGCTATGGCATCTCCATAAGCCCCCAGCTAAAATGCAGTGTGTGCCTTAGGATCAGGAACTCCAAAGACTTAAACACCAAAATTATATTACATTATTGCAAAGACCAAAAGTCATAAGAGGGAATCTTTAGTGGAGGATTGCCCTAGGTCAAAGATCTGGGCAGGCAGAATATAGGTATCCAGTTTGGGGCTTAACCAGAGTGAGAAACTCATCTTTCTCTACTCACTGTCAACTTTCTGTTATCTTACCCTGGTTTGCCCCACACTTCCACATCAATTTCATACCCTCGGTTCTCATCTTCACAAAAATGATATATATTGTTCCTAGGTGGAAGCCATATTCTACTAATGCAGCGGGTGTCTCAGATTCTTCAGGATCACGGTCATAATGTCACTGTGCTTTCTCATAGAGGGAGAAGTCTAGCCTCAGGTATCTTTTTTCATAATTATTGAATTCTTCAATTCCAGCCAAAAAGAGGCAATGCCCTTTGTATGTACTGCTTAACACAAAACTTTTTTGAATCTAGTATTGAAATAATGGACAAAATGTGTGTGGGGTGTGTGTGTGTTTATGTTAAGTGCTGGATATCGTTTTTTATTTTTTTTAAGAAATGTTCCTTCTTCATTTTTTGGAAGCATTTAATTTTTGACCTATTTATTTTTAATTGAAGGATACTTGCTTTACACTATTGAGGTTTCTACCAAACATCAACACAAATCAGCCATAGGTCTACCCATGTCCCCTCCCACTTGAATATCCCTCCCACCTTCGTCCCCATTCTACCCCTCTAGGTTGTTGTCAAGCCCCGGTTTGAGTTCCCCGAGTCATACAAGTGCTGGATATCCCAATAACCTCTACATTTTATTTGTCTATAGTTTACCCCTTTATCTGGATATCACTTTATTTCAGGCAAGCCTCCATACATTATTATTGCAAAATCAGTCGTCTCATGAGTTGTATATAGCAATGTCAGAAGTTCTTGAGTTACTGAATCTAGTGACACTGGTTGAAAGAGTTTCAGCTAAAATGAAGTTATCAATCTGATCAGCTTTTCTCTGTTGACAGATAAGGATACAGAGGCTCAGGGAACTTGAATGATTTGTTTGAGTTCACAAAGCAAGTTAATCAGTTCAGTTCAGTTCAGTTCAGTCACTCAGTCATGTCCGACTCTTTGTGACCCCATGAATTGCAGCATGCCAGGCCTCCCTGTCCATCACCAACTCCCGGAGTTCACTCAGACTCACATCCATTGAGTCGGTGATGCTATCCAGCCATCTCATCCTCTGTCGTCCCCTCTGTTGGGTGAATCTGGGACTTTAAGCTCTGGGTTTCTCCATCAGAGTTGCTAAAACTTAAATTTAAAAAAAAATTGCAAAATTAAGCAGCTTTGTTGGAAAAAATAAGTCTGAGAATTATAAAATTCTGAAGATGAATTTCCAGTTTTGCTCTTGTTTAGACTGTTCTAAAGAGCTCCCTGGTGGCTCCAACGGTAAGGCATCTGCCTACAACGCAGGAGACCCGGGTTCAATCCCTGGGTCAGGAAGATCTCCTGGAGAAGGAAATGGCAACCCCCTCCAGTATTCTTGCTTGGAAAATCCCATGGACAGAGGAGCCTGGTAGGCTACAGTCCATGGGGTCACTAAGAGTCAGACATGACTAAGTGACTTCACTTTCACTTTTCGCTTTCATGCATTGGAGAAGGAAATGGCAACCCACTCCAGTATTCTTGCCTGGAGAATCCCAGGGACAGAGGAGCCTGGTGGGCTGCCGTTTGTGGGGTTGCACAGAGTCGGACACAACTGATGTGACTTAGCAGCAGCAGCAGCAGCAGAGATTTCAAAGGAGTTTTAAGATGGATTTTTTTTTTCTATTACTGCAAAAGACATCATTGGGATTTTGATAGAGATTGCATTGAATCTGTAGATTATTTTGGGTGGTATTGACATCTTAACAACTGACTCTTCCAATTCATGAATATGGAATGTATTTACATTTATTTGTCTTCTCTAATTTCCTTCAGCATTGCTTTGCAGTTTTCACTTCACAAATCTTTCAACTCTTTGGCTAAACTAAATCCCAAGTAGTTTATTCTTTTTGATGCTATTGTATTTGGAATTATTTTGGAAAATATTTTAGAGTATTCATTTATAGTATAGAAAGGGAACTGATTTTTATGTGTGAACTTTTTATCTTGCTACTTTGATGAATTCATTTTTTAGTTCTAACATTTTTTGTGTGTGAAATCTTTAGGGTTTTTAACATGTAAGATTACATCATCTGTGAACAGAGATTCTTTTACTTCTTCCTTTCCAATTTGGATGCCCTTTTTCCCTTCCTTGCTTCCTTTGCCTGGCTACTCTGGCTACATCTTCCATAACTATATTGAATAGAAATAGTTAAGAAGTCTCCTTGCCTTGTTACTGACCTTAGTGGAAAGTTTTCAGTCTTTCTTCACTGAGTATAATTTTTGCTATTGGTTTTTCATATATGGTTTTTATTATGGTGAGGTTCAGTTCAGTTCAGCTCAGTTGCTCAGTCGTGTCCAATGCTTTGCGACCCCATGAACCGCAGCACGCCAGGCCTCCCTGTCCATCACCAATTCCCGGAGTTCACTCAGACTCATGATCATCGAGTCAGCGATGCCATCCAGCCATCTCATCCTCTGTCGTCCCCTTCTCCTCCGGCCCTCAATCTTTCCCACATCAGGGTCTTTTCAAATGAGTCAGCCCTTCGCACGAGGTGGCCAAAGTATTGGAGTTTCAACCTCAACATCAGTCCTTCCAGTGAACACCCAGGACTGATCTCCTTTAGGATGGACTGGTTGGATCTCCTTGCAGTCCAAGGGACTCTCAACAGTTGAGATAGTTTCCTTCTATTCCTAGTTTGTTGAGTTTTTTTAAAAAATTATGAATGGATGTTGAATTTTATCAAGTGCTTTTTCTGCATCAGTTTAATTGGTCATGTGATTTTTATCCTTCATTCTATTAATCTGGTATCTTTTATCAATTGGTTTTTGTTTACTGAGCTATCTTTGCCTTCGAGGAATAAATCATCATGTATAATCCTCTTCATATTCTGTTGAATTTGATTTGCTGCTTTTTTGTTGAGGGCTTTTGAATCAATGTTCATAAAGGGCATTAGTCTATATGTTTCCGTTTTTCATAGTGTGCTTGTCTGACTTTCCCAGATTGGGAAAGGAGTACATCAAGGCTGTATATTGTCACCCTGCTTGTTTAACTTATATGCAGAGTACATCATGTGAAATGCCAGGCTGGATGAAGCACAAGCTGGAATCAAGATTGCCGGGAGAAACATCAATAACTTCAGATATGCAGATGATACCACACTTAGCAGAAAGCAAAGAGAAACTAAAGAGCCTCTTGATAAAGGTGAAAGAGAAGAATGAAAAAGCTGGTTTAAAACTCAGCATTCAAAAAACAAAGATCATGGCGTCTGATCCCATCACTTCGTGGCAAACAGATGGGGGAAACGATGGAAACAGAGATATATTTTATTTCCTTGGGCTCCAAAATCATGGCAGATGGTGACTGCAGCCATGAAATTAAAAGATGCTTGCTCTTTGGAAGAAAAGCTATGACCAACCTAGACAGCATATTAAAAAGCAGAGATATTACTTTGCCAACAAAGGTCCATCTGGTCAAGGCTATGGTTTTTCCAGTAGTCATGTATGGATATGAGAATTGGACTATAAAGAAAGATGAACGCTGAAGAATTGATGCTTTCAAACTGTGCTGTTGGAGAAGACTCTTGAGAGCCCCTTGGACTGTAAGGAGATCAAACCAGTCAATTGTAAAGGAAATCAGTTTTGAATATTCATTGGAAGGACTGATGCTGAAGCTGAAACTCAATACTTTGGCTACCTGAGGCGAAGAACTGACTCCTTAGAAAAGACCCTGGTGTTGAGAAAGATTGAAGACAGGAGGAGAAGGGGATGACAGAAGATGGGATGGTTTGATGGCATCACTGACTCGATGGACATGAATTTGAGCAAGCTCCAGGAATTGGTGATGGACACGGAAGCCTGGTGTGTTGCAGTCCATAGGGTTGCAAATAGTTGGACACGAGTGCATGACTGAACTGTACTGAACTGTCTGGCTTTGGTAGGAGGGAAATGCTGGCTTCATAAAATGAGTTTGGAAGTGTTTCCATCTGTTCAACTCTGGAACAATTTGAGAAGGAGTAGGATGGAGGAGCCTGGTAGGCTGCAGTCCATGAGGTTGCTAAGAGTCAGACACGACTGAGCGACTTCACTTTGACTTTTCACTTTCATGCATTGGAGAAGGAAATGGCAACCCACTCCAGTATTCTTGCCTAGAGAATCCCAGGAATGGGGGAGCCGTCTTTGGGGTCACACAGAGTCGGACACGACTGAAGCGACTTAGCAGCAGCAGCAGCATATTGAGAAGAGGCATTTCTTCTTTAAATGTTTGGTAGGATTTACTAGTGAAACTTTTGGATCCAGGACTTGATTTTATTGAGAGGTTTTGACTGCTGATTTAATTTCCTTATGACTTATAAATCTATTCAAATTTTCTATTTCTTTGTGATTTACTATTAATTGGTTTTATGTCTCTAGGAATTTTAAAATTTCATCTAGATTATCCAATTTGTTGGTGTACAGTTGTTCACAATATTTCTTATAATACTAATTTCTGTATAATTGGCAATGACACCATTTTCAATTTGGATTTTAGTAATTTGAGTATTCACTCTCTTTTTTTTTCTTAGTATTTCTAGCTAAATATTTGTCAATTTTATTGATCTTTTCACCCTGGAAGTTGCAAGCCCTCCATGGACTATGAGTTCCAAAATACTTATTTTAGAAGATTCTGTCAGTACATTTGTTATTTAGGTGGAGAGACAGATTTTTATTGCTTCCTACTCTATCATCTTCCCAGAATCCTCCCCACTGTATGTTGACCTAATTTTTTTTCATAGCATATATGTGTGCACAAATATATGTATATATATTATATACACATTTATATATAACTTAAATACAAGAAGTATACTACTTACCACGTGTGCATCCTTGACAGTTTGTTTGACACCCCAGTCATCTTTGTTTTCTCACCCATAAAATGAGGAATACCTTTAACCAAAGGCTTTAAATGGAAACTCTAGCACTTTAAATCGAATAAAAGTGACTGAATATTTGTAAAGTTCTTAATAAGTATTGTCATATGATTAAAGGAATGAGAGGGCAAGAACAAATTGAAAAAGCAAATGTCTAAATATATATAAAATTATTGCAATAAGTAGACTATGATATCATGCTAATATTGATCTGAGTTATGTGACATATTAAATACTTCCCTGTTGGTGTTTTCTTAGATTTAGAAAAAGAGGAACACTCATTCCAGGTCATCAGTTGGCATTCATCTGGAGATCTTGAAAATGAAGTAAGGAAACGTCTGGATTTGTTTGTGACAGAAGCTTTGCACAACAGGTAATTTACTCTCTCAATGAAAGACCTACTATTTTAGTGATACAAATAAATGGATGGATACATGGATACTGGGAACAAGTTTAAGAGCAATAGGTGAGTTGATGGATAAATGGATGGAGAGAAGGGTGAATGATATGGGGTGGTGGGTGGATGGATGGAGCAGATGATTTTCATACTATCTAGTCTAGTATACTGTCCTTTTTCCATGAAAAGCATGAATTTCTGCTTTTAGTTGTGCCAGATAATTGTGAGGAATTGTTGCTCCTGGATCTTGTTGGTGATACATCACTTATAGACTTTGTGTGTACTCTCCCCAACACAGAAGGAGGGATAGACAACTTAATTTCTCACTGTTGATAAACAAACCCTGCCCACCATTTTATACTTATTTTTTCTCCATTCCTTATATAAATTCAAGAATGGAAAAACACTCATCATGAACACTGATGTTTTTTCATACCTTAAAATGCTTCTCTTTTAAATACATTAAAAATACCTCAAATACCTTGATGAAGCACAGTGAGAGATGAGTCTGAGAGTTTTTGTCATCATCTGGGATATATAAAAAGTTCTTTATCTTTGACATGTAAGAGGAAAGACAAAATCCATGCCTCAGTTGGCTAATTGTAGTGGCTTAACCCACCCCCCCCTTCTTTCTTTTAAAATTCTACTCATTATCAAGGTTGTGTTCAAATCTGACTTTTTCTTAAAACTTCCTTACTTTCTAAAACTAGAAGGTCAAATTCTCTCCACTTTAAGAGATCTGATCTAAAGTACTCATTTGAAACTTTGTGTTGTCTTGTGTTGTTAGGCCTATGTTTTTTAAGTCTTGTTTCTTGTTTCTTGTCTTGTTTCTTCTCTTACAAATTGATTCATTTGAAGACTGGTTCTACACACACACACATGTTAAATATGGTGGAGCACAAGGCTTCCCTGATGGCTCAGACTGTAAAGAATCCGCCTGCAATGCAGGAGACTTGGGTTCAATCCCTGGGTCAAGAAGATCCTCTGGAGAAGGGAATGGTTACCCTCTCCAGTTTTCTTGCCTGGAGAATTCCATGGAAAGAGGAGCCTGGTGGGCTATAGTTCATGGGGACACCACACAGTGTCGTCTTATAATCTTTTTCAATGAATCAACTTAATTTCAGATAGGATTAATGTTCTGCTTTTGAGGACTTTGTACTTCCTATTTTGAATTTACCCTGATATTTGGCAATCATTCTTTATGTAGAATCTTTAAAAAATATAATAGAGGATAATTTCAGCTAATCACCATAACTCAACGTTGATTCTAAAGAGCAGGTAGAGATCTATTGCTAAGGCAATAGATCTAATAGATCTAATGCATATTGCTAATGAATTATCAAGCTTATTGGTCTTCTTTAAGTGGGCTGACATGGTGTAGTATTGTACAGGTTATGGGTTTGCCGAGCCATTGATTCTTTCAGTCCTTTGCTAGACTAGGAGGCCCACGGGTCTTCAAAACACCTGTACATGTGATCTCTGGCCACAAACATTCTTGTCTATTTTTCCCTGGACTATACAAAAAGGATCATTTTCTTTGCAGGCAGCGGTGGAAAAACATTGATGGAGAATAGTTCCTGGAATAGGGTAATAAATGAGACTTAATTTGGGTTCAGTAAAAATTGAGCATTAACTTCTATAAATACCCCAGTGAGCATAAAGCAGAAAGACTGTTAACAAGTTTCAAAAAAAGTTTCATTTTTGTTTGTTCTAAATCATTTAACTTTACATTAGAAGGATATAAATCTCATGTTCAGTTTAGAATTTGGATTCTAATATTAGTATCAGGAAGTTCTTTGTGTGAGACAAACTATCAGATGCAGGATATATAAGATGGTTTAAAAAAAAGCAAAATCATCATCAGTATTGATGGACTCTGTCGTGAAGTTACTTCCACAGCTTGGTTGGGAAATAAGACAGTCGCTCATAAGTCAGTATGCAGGTGAAAATAAAACAGAACATCACAGAATATATCAAATAGACATGGAACCATGAGATTTGCTACAGTCAGAGATGGCTCCCAAAGCAGAAGGACCTTGAATTGGCATGATGGTGGGTGAATTTGGATTGGTCAAAGAAAGGAGAGGGGAAGAAGTGAGTATATTTTAGGAAGTAGAAATACCTGGACCAGAGTGGTAGAGTAGAGGATATTTCTTGGACAGTAGTAAAATTGGTGGGTAAAAATAGGCTGTCAGATATGGTCTTTCTTAACTGGGATGTTTTCTTTGAGCTGAAGATTATCCTAAATATTGTGAAATTAAGACCTTCAGTGAGTATTTGTTATTAATTTTTTTTTCTTACAGAAAAGAATCTGAACACTTTGTAAATTTAATGGAAATACTTGGGACTCGATGCAGTTATTTGCTAAGGAGACGTGATATCATGGATTCCTTAAAGAATGAGAACTTCGACCTGATATTTGTTGACACCTTTGACTTATGTTCATTTCTAATTGCTGAGAAACTTGGGAAGCTGTTTGTGTCCATTCTTCCCACAGTAGTTAGCAGACTGGACTTTGGCCTGCCAAGCCCCTTGTCTTATGTTCCAGTATTCCAGTCTTTCCTAACTGACCGTATGGACTTCTGGGGTAGAGTAAAGAATTTCCTGATGTCACTTGTTTTCTCTGTGGAGCAGTGGCAAATACACTCTACCTTTGACAACACCATCAAAGAGCATTTCCAGGAAGGTTCTAGGCCAGTTTTATCTCATCTTCTAAAGAAAGCAGAGCTGTGGTTTGTCAATTCTGACTTTGCCTTTGAATTTGCTCGGCCTCTGTTTCCCAACACTGTGAATGTTGGAGGCTTAATGGTCAAACCTATTAAACCAGTACCACAGGTAAGTAAAACCTGAGAGTGTGGATTTCATGCAGAGGTCTTCAGTGCAGAGTTGGGGTCTGCTCCTGCCACTGGGATCCTGGAATTTGAGTAGAGTAAGATAGGCAAAACACCTAGTATATACCTTTTAATTTCATTTTTCTATTTTGTATTTTATTTTTCTGTTGTAAGACACTTAATATGAGATTTACCCTCTTAACAAGTATTTAACAGTGCAACACATTATTATTGACTATAGGTGCCATGCTATATAGCAGCTTTCTAGATCCTATTCTTTCTGGTTCACTGAAACCCTGCCTCCATTGGAAAGTAGCTACCCATTTCCCCCTCCTCCAGTCCCTGGAAACCAGCTTCCACTTTTTGATTCTATGAATTTGGCTATTTTAGATACTTTATTTATTTATTTATTTTTAAAATTTAAATTTATTTATTTTAATTGGAGGCTAATTACTTTGCAATATTGTATTGGTTTTGCCATACATCAACAAGAATCCGCCACGGGTGTACACGTGTTTCCCATCCTGAACCCCATACCAGTGAAATCCTGCAGTATTTGCCCTTCTGTGACTGACATTTCATTTAGCATGAAATGAACCTCAAGGTTCATTCATGTTTTCACATATTGAAAAATTTCCTTGTTTACAAAGCTAAATAATACAAGCTAATTGTATGTTTATACTGTTGTTGTTCAGTCACCAAGTCATGCCCAACTCTTTGTGACCCCATGGACTGAAGGCAGGTTGCAGGCAGAAGGGAAAGAGGGCGTTTATACTACAGAGGATGTTTATACTACAGTTGCTTTAAGCATTCATCTTTTGATGGAAATTTAGGTTGTTTCCACATCTTGGCTATTGTGTAGAGTTCTTCAGTGAGCATGGGAATATAGATATCTCTTTCAGATTGTAATTCCCATTCATTTATGTATATACACAAAACTAGGATTGTTGGGTTATTTTATTAGTTCTAATTTTTTGATGATTCTCTGTATTATTTTACATAGTGACTGCACAGTTTTGCATTCCTGACAATAGTGTGTAAGTGTTGCAACTTTCCCACATCTTCAACATATGTTGGTTAATACATGCTTTATGTATTTAAGTGGAAGATCCCCCCTGGAGAAGGAAATGGGAACCCACTCCAGTATTCTTGTCTGGGAAATCCCATGGACAGAGGATCCTGGCAGGCTACAGTCCATGGGGTTGCAAAGAGTCATACACGGCTTAGTGACTAAACAACAAAACAACAACATCATGTTGGCTGCATATATATTTATAATTTTGTATCTTCTTCTTGGATTAATTCCTCGATCATTATGTGATGTCCTCCTTTTCCTCTTATTCTAGTTTTTGTTTTAAAGTCTATTTTGTCTGATGTAAGTATTGCTACCCTGGTTTTCTTTTGATTTCCATTTTCATGGAATACCTTTTCCCATTCTCTCACTTTCAGTCTGTGTGTGGTTTTAGATCTGAAGTAAGTCTCTTATAGGAAGAATATATATGGGTCTTGTTTTTGTGTCCATTCAGCCACTCTATGTCTTTTGTTTGGAGTATTTCATTCATTTACATTCAAAGTAATTGTTGATAGGTATGTCCTTATTGCTATTTTGTTGTTTTAAGGTTGTTTTTGTAGTTTTTTGTTCCTTTCTTCTTTTTTTGTTCTCTTCCATTATAATTTGATGACTATCTTTAGTGTTATGTGTAAATTTCTTACTCTTTGTGTGTGTATCTATTATAGATTTTTGATTTTTGATTACTGTGAGGTTTGTATATAGCAATCCATTTACGTGGTTATTTTAAGTTGCTAGTCTTAATTCCAAATGCATTTTATCAAGTCTGATTTTTTACTCCCTCCCCTCATAACCGTTTTCTTGCAATATATTTTACTTCTTTTTTGGTTTTATGTACATCTTAACTGCTTCTTGTGGAAATAGATGATTTTACTACTTTTGTCCTTTAGCATTCATACTAGCTTTGCATGTGGTTGATTTACTACCTTTACTGTGTATTTGCTTTCACCAATGTGTTTTTCCTTTTATAATTTACATGTTTCTAATTGTGGCCTATTCCTTTCTGTTTTGAGAGGCCCTGTTAACATTTCTTGTAAAGCTGGGCTGGTAGTGCTGAACTCTCTTAGCTTTTTGCTTGTCTGTAAAACTTTTGATTTCTCCATCAAATCTAAATGAAAGTATTCTTGTCTGTAGATTTTTCCCTTTCATCACTTTAAATATGTTGTGCCACTCCTTTCAGGCTTGCAGAGTTTCTGCTGACAAATCAGCGGATACTGTTATGGGAGTTCCTTTGTACATAACTTGTTGCTTTTCCCTTGATGCATTTATTATTCTCTCCTTAACTTTTGCCATTTTAATTACAGTGTGCGTGGGTATGGTCCTCTTTGGGTTAATCCTGTTTGGGACTCTCTGTGATTTCTGTACCTGGATGTCTATTTCATTTCCCAGGTTAGGGAAGTTTTCAGCTATTATATCCTCATAAATGTTCTCTGCCCCTTTCTCTCTCTCTTTTCCTTCTGGACCACTGCAAAGTGTTAGGATGTTTGATATTGTCCCCAGGGTCTCTCAAACTCTCTTCACTTCTTTTGATTCTTTTTCCTTTCCCATTCAGCTTCAGTGATTTCCTTTACTCTGTCTTCCAGTTCACTGATCGATCCCTCTGTATCATCTACTCTGTCAGTTCCTTCTAGTGCATTTTCCACTTCAGTTAGTGTATTTTTCACCGCTATTTGGTACTTCTTCATATTTTCTAACTTTTTGTTAAAAACTTCTAACTTCTCACTTTGTTTATGCATTCTTCTCCTGAATTCTTTGATCATCTCTATGGTCATCATCTTGAATTCTTTTCCTTATTTTGGTAGATTGCTTATATTTACTTCACTTAACTCTTCTGGTATTTTATCTTATTTATGAATGCTTGCTTGGATCATATTCTTCTGAAACTCCATTTTGCCTAATTTGCTATTTTCATTTCTATGTAGTTGTTAGGTTGGTTACTTTTCCTGACCTTGGAGAAGGGATCTTTTGTAGGAATCATCCTATATGTCACAGCAGTGCACGCCCCCTTCCCTGCTTACCAGAGCTATATTTTCTAGGACTGTGCCTTATGTGGGCTGCATGGATTCTTCTGTTGTGCCAGGTTGACTACTGTGGATGGTCTGGTAGGTGTGACTTGACCCTGGTCCAGTTGGTTGCCAGGCCTTGCTTTGTGGGGCAGTTGGCAAGCTGCTGGTTAGCAAGGTTGGATCATGATGCCATTGACTACAGAACCCCAGGGGATCCTGGAGCTAATGCTGGCTGACTCGCCACAACCAGTTCTTTTTAACTTCTAGTGAAAGTCCTGGTTAAAGAAGTAAGACCAAAAAAGAAAAAAAAAAAAAGGAACAAAAATCATATATATTAGGAAGGAAGAAATGAAACTGTTTTTATTTACAGATAAAGGATGGTCCATGTAAAAATCGAAAAAAGTCAAGAAAAAATTGATTGGAACTAGTTAGTAGTTATAGGAATGTCACAGAATATATGTTTAATGTACCTTTCCTATATACTAGCAATGTACAGGGGGAATGTGAAATTTAAAACATAATCTTATATGTTGTGTGTATGCTCAGTTATGTCCGACTCTTTGAAACCCCATGAACTGTAGCCCACCAGGCCCTTCTGTCCATGGGATTATTCAGGCAAGAATAATCATTTTCCTTCTCTAGGGAATATTCTTGACCCAGGGATCGAACTTGTATCTCCTGTATCATCAGGCAGATTCTTTACCATTGCACTACCTATATTAGTATTCTGCAAAATGAAATACTTAAAAATAAATCTAATAAAATACACACAAAATTTATATGAGAAGACATACAAGACTCAGATGGCAAAAATCAAAGAACTAAATAAATGGAGAGATATTCCATGTTAATGGATAGGAAGACTCAATGTTGTCAAGATGTCAGTTCTCTTCAGTTTGATCTAAAGATTCATTGTAAATCCCAATCAAAATCTCAGTAAGTTATTTTGTGAATATTGACAAACTGATCCTCAAATTTATATGGAGAGGCAAAAAGCTTGAAGAGCTAATGCAATATTGAAGACAGAACAAAGTTGAAGAACTGACATTACTCAGCTTTACCACTTACTGTGAAGGATAGTAATCAAGACAGTGTGGTCTTAGAAAAAGAACAGACAAATAAGATGCACATGAATTTAGTCAGCTGATCTTTGACAGTGGATTAAAGGCAATACCATGGAGAAAAGATACTTTCCAACAATCAGTGCTGAAGCAACTGAACATTTACTTGCAAAAAAATTGAATCTAGACCCAGACCTTACCTGCTCAACAAAAATTAACAAAAAATGGGTAATATACTTAAATATAAAATGGAAAAGTATAAAATGCCTGCTGCTGCTAAGTCACTTCACTTGTGTCCAACTCTGTGCAACCCCATAGACGGCAGCCTACCAGGCTCCCTCGTCTCTGGGATTCTCCAAGCAAGAACCCTGGAGTGAGTTGGTATTTCCTTCTCCAATGCATGAAAGTAAAAAGTGAAAGTGAAGTCGCTCAGTCGTGTCTGACTCTTAGCGACCCCATGGACTGCAGCCTACCAGGTTCCTCAATCCATGCGATTTTCCAGGCAAGAGTACTGGAGTGGATTGCCATTGCCTTCTCCAATAAAATGCCTAGAAGATAACATAGGAAAAACTCTAAGAAATAGAGTCTGGTGATTACTTTTTAGACATAAAACCTAGGATATATTCTATGAAAGAAAGAGTTAATAGGTACATTAGAAGAGTTAATAAGTATGTTAAATTGAAATTAAAATTATCTGTCCTGAGAAAGACCTTATCAAGAGAATCAGGAGAGAAACCACAGATTGGAAAGAAATATTTGCCAAAAACCTACCTGGTAAAGACTGATGTTAAGAATATACAAAGAATACTTAGAACTCAACAACACACAAAAAAATCAATCAAAAAATGGTCCACAAACCTTAAAACATACCTCAACAAAGAAGCTATACAGGTTTCTAAAAAGAATATGAAGAAGACACACAGCAGAATATTCTCCCAGCATGTCTACCTCAGTCCCCAGAAGGCCCACCAGGCCCTAATGGGCCAGGACGGCAGACTGCACTCCCCCAGGCTCTAGCTCCTCTGATTTGACATTGGAATACTCCTAAATGACCATATCTGCCTGGATCTAGAATGAGGGTTGAGGATGACTCTGGTACTGGGGTCATGTTTTCAATGAAGAAAGAGATTGCCACCACTTCAACTTTCCTCTTTCATAAAACATTGTGATACATGAAAGCTCTGGGTCTAGACATTGGTGCTACAGTCTTAAGGACCTCATGTGCAACGTGCACCATTATGCTGGCTGGTTACCTAAAGCTCTCTTCACATCCATTTGTGAGTATTTAAAGTATTTATATGGGAAAATGTGTCCCAAGGTTTCACAAAAATTTCTTCAAGGCTATCTATCCAGAGGATCTGAGCCTGGTGCAGAGGGCACTGAGCTGTCGTAGAGGCTACGGGAACAGTTTCAAGGCAGTGAACTCTAACTGTTAACAGGAGAGTATGTTCAGTAAATAGATGATTTTCATCTTTTCGCTGTCTAGGCTTTTATTGACCACAGTATTCACCTCCTTTCCTTTCCTACCTCTCTCCAGGAACTTGAGAATTTCATTGCCAAATTTGGAGACTCTGGTTTTGTCCTTGTGGCCTTGGGCTCCATCGTGAGCAGATATCAGTCCCAGGAGATTCTCAAGGAGATGCATACTGCCTTTGCTCGTCTCCCTCAAGGGGTGATATGGAAGTGTAAGCCTTCTCACTGGCCCAAAGATGTCAAATTGGCAGCAAACATAAAAATCATGGACTGGCTTCCTCAGAACGACCTCTTGGGTAAGGATTTTCCAAGTCTATTTCTCTTGTCCTTATGTATCTTTGGGGTTCATTAAGGCTCTGACCTCTAGTTAGGCAGTCCTGTTCATATGAGAAGAAGCAGCTGATAAATGAAGGTAAGTATTCCAAGGAATGGAACAGCCAAACTGGAGTTGTTGAGAAATCAGGCTATACTTCCAAAATGCCCCAAACAGCATTTCCTTTTCTTTTCCATTTCTGATACCTGCAGCCAGAAGTGATATCACTTTCAGTTTATTTTGACCATACCTTATCTGGCACTAAAGAGGGTTGCTCAAACACAATCCAAGAAGATCTGTCAACAGTTTGTCTGAGAACTCATATAAGGGGGCACACTGTCACTGTTTCCCCTGGTCTCTTGAGCCCTTGTTCAGCCACGTTTTTTGTTGTTGCTCAATTGCTACGTCATGTCCAACTGTTTGCAATCCCAAAGACTGCAGCATGCCAGGTTCCTCTGTCCTCCACTATCTCCCAGAGTTTTATCAAATTCATGTCCATTGACTTGGTGATGCTATTGAACTACCCTCTGCCACCCCATTCTCCTTTTCAGCCATGTGCCATTATACAAACATATGTCCATACATATTGATACATTCTCCTTAGTACCACAGGTGTGAGCAACTCATACCTTTACAAAGTTGATGCTGGTGGTGTCTGAAGGGTGTGCCATAATGTCTACATGCCGTACTGAGTAATCTCACAGCTGGTTATTTGGTTCATCAAATCCTTTGGTAGTAGAGAGATCATTACATCCAAAAAGGTTTTCTTTGTCTCTTTACTGTTTTTTGGACACTCTTCACTGTCACACTGACTGAATCAGAGGGTCATAGCCAAAATTGTGGTTCAAAAACATATTGGGGAATTTAAGATAGAGAGTTCTGAACACTGAATTAAGAAGGCATGGGGTAGGGAAAAGAAGTCCCCCTTCCAAAGAAACCAAGTGGATTCTGATTCACATCCCTATTGAGAGGCAGAGTTTGAAATGAACTCTTCACTAACATTTTGTTTTAGTTTTCTGTTAATAAGGGTACAGACTCAAAAATGACAGAATGATCTCAGTTTGTTTCCAATACAAACCATTCAGTATCCCAGTAATCCAAGTCTATGCCCCAACCACTAATGCCAAAGAAGCTAAAGTTGAACGGTTCTATGATAACCTATAAGAATTTTTAAAACTAACACCAAACAAAGATGTTTTTTTCATCTTAGGGGATTGGAATGCAAAAGTAGGAAGTCAACAGATACCTGGAGTAAAAGGCAAGTTTGGCCTTGAAGAACAAACCGAAGCAGGGCAAAGGATAGCAGAATTTTGTTAAGAGAATGCACTGGTGATAACAAACATCCTCTTCCAGCAACACAAGAGACAACTCTGCACATGGACATCACCAGATGGTCAATACCGAAATCAGATTGATTATATTCTTTGCAGCCAAAGATAGAGAAAATCTAAACAGTCAGCAAAAACAAGACTGGGACCTGACTGTGGCTCAGATCAGAAACTCCTTATTGCCAAATTCAGTCTTAAATTGAAGAAAGTAGGGAAAGCCACCAGACCATTCAGCTATATCCTAAATCAAATCCCTTACGATTATACAGTGGAAGTGACAAATAGATTAAAGGGACTAGGTCTAATAGAGTGCCTGAAGAACTCTGGATGGAGGTTCGTGACATTGTACAGGAGATGGTGATCAAAAGCATCCCCAAGAAAAAGAAATGCAAAAAGGCAAAATGGTTGTATGAGGAGGACTTACAAATAGCTGACAGGCAAAGGAGGAAAGGAAAGCCATATCCAACCGAATGCAGAGTTCCAAAGAAAAACAAGGAGAGATAAGAAAGCCTTCCTCAGTGATCAGTGCAAAGAAATAGAAGAACACAATAGAAAAGGAAAGACTAGAGAGCTCTTCAAGAAAATTTGAGATACCAAGGGAACATTTCATGCAAAGATGGGCACAATAAGGACAGAAATAGTATGGACCTAAGAGAAGCAGAAGACATTAAGAAGAGGTGGCAAGAATACACAGAAGAACTATACAAAAAAGATCTTCATGACTCAGATAACCACGATGGTGTGATCTCTCACCTAGAGCCAGACATCCTGGAACATGAAGTCAAGTGGGCCTTAGGAAGCATCACTAGGAGCAAAGCCAGTAGAGGTGATGAAATTCCAGCTGAACTATTTCAAATCCTAAAAGATGATTCTGTGAAAGTGCTGCACTCAATATGTCAGCAAATTTGGAAAACTCAGCAGTGGCCACAGGACTGGGAAATGTCAGTTTCATTCCAATCCCAAAGAAGGGCAATGCCAAAGAACGTTCAAATTACCACACAGTTGCACTCATTTCACACACTAGCAAAGTAATGCTCAGAATCCTTCAAGCTCGGCTTCAACAGTACATGAACCAAGAACTTCCAGATGTTTAAGTTGGATTTAGAAAAGGCAGAGGAACCAGAGATCAAATTGCCAACATCTGTTGGATCATAGAAAAAGCAAAAGAGTTTCAGAAAACATCTACTTCTGCTTCATTGACTACACTAAAGCCTTTGACTGTGTGGCTCACAATAAACTGTGGAAAATTCTTAAGGAGATGGGAATATCAGATCACCTTACCTTCCCCCCCTGAGAAACCTGTATGCAGGTCAAGAAGCAACAGTTAGAACTGGACAAGGGAAAACAGACTGGCTCAAAAGAGGAAAGAAGTAGGTCAAGGCTGTATATTGTTACCCTGCTTATTTAACTTATATGCAGAGTACATATGAAATTCCAGGATGGATGCAGCACAAGGAGGAATCAAGATTGCTGGGAGAAATATCAATAACCTCAGATATGCCGATGATACCACTCTTATGGCACAAAGCAAAGAGGAACTAAAGAGCCTCCTGATGAAGGTGAAAGAGGAGAATGAAAAAGCTTGCTTAAAACTCAGCATTCGGAAAACCTAAGATCATGGCATCCAATCCCATTATGTTATGGCAAACAGATGGCTAAACAATGGAAACAGTGACAGACTTTATTTTCTTGGGCTCCAAAATCACTGCAGATGGTGACCATGACCATGAAATTAAAAGATGCTTGCTCCTTGGAAGGAAAGCTTTGACAGACCTAGGCAGCATATAAAAAAGCAGAGACATCACTTTGCCTACAAATGTCCATATATGGTTTTTCTGGTGGTCTTGTATGGATGTGAGAATTGTACCGTAAAGAAGGCTGAGCACCCAAGAATTGATGCTTTTGAACTGTGGTGTTGGAGATGACTCTGAGAGCCCCTTGGACTGCAAGCATATCAGTCCATCCTAAAGGAAATCAATGGTAAATATTCATTGGAAGGACTGGTGCTGAAGCTGAGGCTCCAAAGCTTTGTTTACCTGATGCGAAGAGCCGACTCATTAGAAAAGACACTGATGCTGGGAAGGATTGAAGGCAGGAGGAAAAGGGGCAACAGAGGACAAGATGATTGGATGGTATCACCAACTTGATGGATATGAGTCTGAGCAAGCTGTGGGAGATGGTGAAGGACAGGGAAGCCTGGCATGCTGCAGTCCATGGCATCGCACCGAGTTGTATGTGACTGAGTGACTGAACAACGGCAAAAATAAGGGTGAGGTAGGCAAAGAGGAACTGGAAATAATGAAATGTATGGTCCATTATTCCCTACCTTAAAGATTTCTCATAAAATTGAAGAGAAAATACTTGTAGTGTTAAGTTTTATAAATGCCACATGAGTTGTTATATCAATGATAGTGTTAAGAATTCAGATAAATGAGAAATGAATGGGTAGTGGAGAAGAGAGGGAGAGACCCAGAGAGAAAAAAGATCAAGTGAGCTAAAGACAAAGAGACAGAAAGAGAGAGAGAGAGAAACAGAGGCATAGAGAATGACTGTGTGAGAAAGTAATAGAGAGGGAACAGAGATGAGAAGCAGAGAGACAGGGTAGAGATGGATGGATGGATGGATGGATGGATGGATGGATGAATAGATGGGGGGAGGAATATGCCTTGCTTTTCACGCTTCTCTGCAGCTTTCCCTGGGTTCTGAGTCTTAGATGGATTAGGGCTGAGGTGAGATGTTTCTGTACAGAGACGAGAGCAGAATCTGTGTCTTAAAATATTCACCCTTGAATGTGTCCTGAGATAAGTCAGTAAATTCATTTTTTTCACAGCATGTTGAGACCCCTTTTTACATTCTTTTTGCCCTTGTTGCTTTCCTTGTTGTCCTGAAACTTTCATCCTGAGGTGTCCTGCTCTCTTTCTAATTTGCAACAGCGCACCCTCGCATCCGCCTTTTTGTCACTCATGGTGGGATGAATAGTATCATGGAGGCCATCCAGCATGGCGTGCCCATGGTGGGGATTCCTGTCTTTGAAGACCAGGATGAAAACCTGCTCCGAGTAGAAACCAGAAAGTTTGGTGTCTCTATCAAGTTAGAGCAGATGAAGGCTGAGACGTTGGCTCTGAAGATGAAGCAAGTCATGGAAGACAAGAGGTGTGCAGCTCTCGGGGCTTGTGGTTCCTTAAAGCTTGATGGAGGCATAAGCCATGATGGGCACCACGTGGGTCTTATTGCAGTAAAAGCTGAAACTTCCAGGACACAGAATAATATGGGTGTACTTTTATATGTTAGCACTTTCAGCACTAAGCATGGGTCTTTGCATGCAGGAATCAATTTGAACTTTTCAAGCGGACCCAGTTGGATAATGGCAAGACCAGGCCAACAATTTTCCTTGAAAGGAAGTCTTCTGTGCCTATGGTAGAAAGTATGTGTGTGCATGTGTGTGTGATACAAGGTCTCTAAGACTTCTGAGACCACTTGAGTTAACACCTCCCCTCTGTCTCTGTTGACAGGTACAAATCTGCCGCAGAGGCTGCCAGCATCATCGCACGCTCGCAGCCCCTGACCCCTGCCCAGCGGCTGGTGGGCTGGATCGACCACATCCTCCAGACAGGGGGTGCAGCCCACCTCAAGCCCTATGCCTTCCAGCAGCCGTGGTATGAGCAGTACCTACTGGACGTCCTCTTGTTCCTGCTGATGGTCACCCTGGGCACTGTGTGGCTCTGTGGGAAGCTACTGGGCCTGGTGGCCAAGTGGCTGTGTGGGGCCAGGAAACTAAAGAAAGCCTGAGGCCAAGTGGAGCCTTGGAGAGGGTGTGCTGGGGAGCCACTGGTTCTTTGAAGTCTTCCCCCAGCACTGTACTTGCCTCCTCCCCTTCACTTTTACTTGATGATAGAACATGCATTTCCCCTACTTTTTGTCTCTGTTTAGAAATCTTTCTGAAGAACTCTTGGGGTGCTTTTTAAAGGTACTGTGGTAAAGAATACATCACAGGCAATTTACCATTTTAACCATTAAATAGTAGTTCAGTGGCATGAAGTACATTCACTCAGCTGCGCAAACATCATTATCCTCCAATTCCAGAACTCTACTCATCTTTCCAAACTAACATTCCACACAGGTTAAATGATACCGCACCCCACCCCCGCCCCCGCCACCAGCTTTCCCTTAACCACCATCAAGGTTCTAGCAGCCCATGTCTACTTTTGTGTCTGAATCTACACTTGAGTTTCTAGATTGCCCCTGACCAAGGGACGCCTCTCCTCAGCCCAGCCTGCTCCCTGCTCCCTTGTGATCCCGGCACATGGTGCTCTGACGACTCCCTTGTCCAGGAGCCTTCTCAGGCTCTTTCCCCATTTCTCTTTCACTTTTCATAAAACTCACTCGAGCTGTTTGGTCAGTTCTTCCTTGTCAGCCTTCCTCTTGCGTTTCCTTTTCATCTCACCTCACAGCTCAGGAAGCCTGGCCTCCGTCCTGCAGGTTAGCAGGGACACCCCTGTGAGGACTTGGTCCCCTCCTGCGCAGAGCACTTCCTTCACTCTTAGGCCTGGAGCCTGTCCTTTGGTCCACAGCTGAGGCCACCTGTTGCCCACGTTTCAATGTTCCATCCTCAAGATCCCCACTTGAATAATTAGGGTTACGAAAACCTAAGTGGAGAAATGGAACCTCCATGCAAGGCTTAGGGCCTTAGGTCCAGGAGCTATGGCTGGCCCAAACCTCTTGATACAGGAAACATTCCATCTGCCATCCCACCTAGCAAAGAACATCCCTACATGTGGTAAACCCTTAGGGATGACATTCAGTTCCTAGTAACAGAAGCTAGAAAAAGAGTGGCTTAAATACTCCGGAGTTTTAAAGTGTTTTTTTTTATTTCCTGGACACAGCCTGGAGACAGGTGGTGGAGGGCTGGGGTGTTGACTCATCCTGCTGTCTGTAGCTTAAAAAAAATTTTTTTTTGAACACCTGTCCTGTACTGTTCTTCTAAGTTGCCTCTCTGGTTTGTTGCTCTCATGAAATATTTTACCTTTGGTGATCCTGTCTTCCTGTTTGCTTTTGCATTCTGAAATGGAATTAAATTCCTCCTTAAAAGTTTCATCATGTGGTATCCAGTGGATTAAAACATGATGAAGAAAATGTTAGAAACAAGAGATAGCCCTGGCAACTGCAATTTTGGGTTGCTTAATTCTGGGTTGTTAATCACATGTCAAAATAGTTCAAAGGAAAACATGAAGCAGTTACTACAAACGCTCCCTGCAGAGACAGGAAAAGACCACACCTGCTAATGTTGGGATGGGGTCTGCCTGGTTGTATGGAGAAGTGGGTGCCCAGTGTCTACCAGTTCTGTGAGTTCTTACGCTGCAAGGGAGTCCCACACAGTCAGGAGCATGTCAGATGCAGAAGTGAGTGTGTCTCTGTGTGTGAGAGATAAGGTTTTATTTCTATAATTCTTAATGAAATCTCGTAAACTGGTCTCTGACGTAAATTTCTTGAGGGACAGACATGCAGCCCTATCTGGGTTGTCACTGGAATGAATGACCAGAGTTTCATTCCCCTCATAGGCAACACAGGGACCTAAGGGTGAGGCTCCCTGGATGGTAACTCCCTTTTTCCTGCTCTCACCACAAAATCCTCCCTGACGATCAGGTAACTCAGTGAAGCCAACCCTTTCTGCTGCTTTCTAGGCTCTGTCCCAGTCCAGGAAATCTGACCAATGGCAGTCACTGAGCCAGAATGAGGTCTCCAGCTTGTTCCCTTCAAGTACCCTCTGCAGGGCTGGCTGCCAGCACGGTCTTGATGGCACGGAAATCTGATCCCATCACTCTCTGATCACAGGCCTTTGTTGGCCCCCATTGCAGGGAATACAAGGTCTCTGTGATCTATTTATGGCAACTGCAGCAGGCACATCTTGAAAATTCTGAAATAGACCCACTGAATATGTTCTGTTGATTTTTGACAAAAGTGCAAAGGCTATTCAATGGAAAAAGAAAAATCTTTTCAGCAAACTGTACTGGAACAATTGTATATCTGAATGGGATTGGCCTTAATTTAATATACACAAAGGATATTTTTATAAATGTATTTCATTGAAATATAGTTGATTTACAGTGTTGTGTTGATTTCTGCTGGACATCAAAGTAGTTCAGTTATTTATTTATGTATATATATGTGTGTATATATATATATATATACATATATACATATATTCTTTTTCATAGTCTTTTCCAAAATGGTTTATCACAGGATATTGAATATAGTGCCCTGTGCTAGACAGTAGGACCTTGTTGTTTATCCGTTCTCTATATATAATAGTTTGCATCTGCTAATTCCAAACTCCTGATTCCTCTCTTCCCCAACCCTGCATACCCCTGCTGCTGCTGCTGCTACTGCTAAGTCGCTTCAGTCATGTCCGACTCTGTGCGACCCCACAGACGGCAGCCCACTAGGCTCCTCTGTCCCTGGGGATTCTCCAGGCAAGAACACTGGAGTGGGTTGCCATTGCCTTCTCCAATGCATGAAAGTGAAAAGCGAAAGTGAAGTCGCTCAGTCGTGCCCGACTCTTAGCGACCCCATGGACTGCATCCCACCAGGCTTCTCCATCCATGGGATTTTCCAGGCAAGAGTACTGGAGTGGGGTGCCATTGCTCTACTCCTACCCTCTTTGAAAACTACGTCTTCCTCTATGTCTGTGAGTCTGTTTCTGTTTCAGACAGGTTTATTTGTGTCGTATTTTAGATTTTGCATATAAGCAGGATCATATGGCATTTTTCTCTTTGTCTTTCTGACTTATTTCACTTAGTATGATAATCTCTAGTTTCATCTATGTTGCTGCCAATAGCATTATTTCATTCTTTTTCATGGCTGAGCAGTATTCCATGGTACGTGTGCACCACATCTCCTTATCCGTTCATCTGTCAATAGACATTCAGGTTGTTTCCTGTGCTGCTATGAACATAAGGGTACATGTATCTCACAAAAGGATTTTGACTGGACTCCATACCACACAAAATGAACTCAAAGTGTATCAAAAAGGCCTAAACATAAATGTTGAGAATATGAAAGTTCCAAAAGAAAGTCTTCGTAGTGCAGGTAGTTATTGAATTACGACTCTTATTCAAAACATTGACAATACCAATAGTTGGCAAGGAGATAGGGCTGCTGGAATCCATATGTTTCATTGCTGATGGGAACATAAAGTGATTCAGCTACTTAGGAAAGTTGCTCTACAGATTCCCAAACAGTTAAGTATCCACTTACCATTTGACTGAGCCATTCCAATTCCAGGTATTTATTTAAATTAAATGAAAACATGTGTCCACCTGAAAACTTGAACATAAATATTCACAGTGGCTTTATTTGTAACAGCTTCAGCTTAAGAAAATTGGTGAATGGATTAACACGTTGTGGAACATCCATAAAAGAACTATGGCTCAGCAATAGAAAGGAACATGCTACTGATGTACCCAACTGTATACATGAATCTCAAAATGATCTTGCTGAGCAAAAGAAGCCAGACTTCAAAGAAATATGTATCCACATGATTCACTTATATAAATTCAAGAAAATGTAAACCAACTTCTGCTGACAAAAGGTAGACTATAGGTTGCATGGGGCTATAGGCTGTGGGAAGGTGGACTGTAAATGGGGTGATGGAAGTGTTTTGTATCTTGATTTCAGTGGTGGCTTTGTATCTGGGTACACCCATCAAAAGTGGATGTCATTTTTTATACACAGATTAGGCTTTAAAATTGATTTGAAAATCTCTATGGATAATACATGTTTTTAAGTGTTTTTCTATTTGAGTACCTCAAATTTTAGTATTTGGGAGTTATTGTTGCATTCAAATATAACTGAAAATGCAAATACATTATAATTTCCAAATTTTGAAAAAGGAGGAGATATCTGTGTGCAAGAAGTAGGGCAATTTTCTGGAGAGGACTAATTATAAAAGCCTTGGTCAGATTAGGGGTCAAGTTCACATACTCAGACCTAATCCATGTCTATTTTATGAGTGGTTTCCTGGGTTCTTCCATAATTATGACATAGAATTACACATTTGAGAAATTATAAGCACAGGAAAATATTTAATTTTGAGCTTTAGTGGATATTAAACATGATATAAACTAAGGATTTATGCATTAAATACCTATTTTTGGAGGTTCGTTTTAAGATTCTGAGATGAAGTTCAAGATGTCATGTACATTTCCTTTCATTGTTGTTGTGCTTACCTGTTTTTGCATCACCTCCAGCTGTGACCTCATATTGATACTTTTGTGTATTGATGTATACCAATGCTCTGTAGATGTGATTTTCCCTTATGTCAACCTCTCTTTTTTAAAAAATTAATTAATTTATTTTAATTGAAAGATAATTACTTTACAATATTGTAGCGATTTTTTGCCATACATTGACATGAATCAGCCATGTGTGTACAAGTGTCTCCCATCCTGAACCCCCCTCCCATCTCCCTCCACATCCCATCCCTCAGGGTCATCCCAGTGGACTGGCCCTGAGCACCCTGTCTCATGCATCGAACCTGGACTGGCGATCTGTTTCACATATGGTAATATACATGTTTCAGTTTTGTTCTCTCAAATCATCCCACACTTGCCTTCTCCCACAGAGTCCAAAAGTCTGTTCTTTACATCTGTGTCACTTTTGCTGTCTCGCATATAGGGTTATTGTTACCATCTTTCTAAAGTCCATTTATATGTGTTAATATGCTGTATTGGTGGTTTTCTTTCTGACTTACTTCACTCTGTATAATAGGCTCCAGTTTCATCTACCTCATTAGAACTGATTCAAATATATTCTTTTTAATAGCTGAGTAATATTCCATTGTGTATATGTACCGCAGCTTTCTCATCCATTCATCTGCTGATGGACATCTAGGTTGCTTCCATGTCCTGGCTATTATAATCAGTGCTGAGATGAACACTGGGGTACACATGTCTCTTTCAATTTTGGTTTCCTTGGTGTGTATGCCCAGCAGTGGGATTGCTGTGTCATATAGCAGTTCTATTTCTAGTTTTTAAAGTAATCTCCACACTGTTCTCCATAGTGGCTGTACTAGTTTGCATTCCCACCAACAGTGTAAAAGGATTCCCTTTTCTCCACACCCTCTCCAGCATTTATTGTTTGTAGACTTTTTGATAGCAGCCATTCTGACTGGCATGAGATGGTACCTCATTTTGGTTTTGATTTGCATTTCTCTGATAATGAGTGATGTTGAGCATCTTTTCATGCATTTGTTAGCCATCTGTATGTCTTTGGAGAAATGTCTGTTTAGTTCTTTGGCCCATATTTTGATTGGGTCATTTATTTTTCTGAAATTGAGCTGCAGGAGTTGCTTGTATATTTTTGAGATTAATTCTTTGTCAGTTGCTTCATTTGTTATTATTTTCTCCCATTCTGAAGGTTGCCTTTTCATATTGCTTATAGTTTCCTACATTGTGCAAAAGCTTTTAATTTTAACTAAGTCCCATTTATTTATTTTTGCTTTTATTTCCATTACTCTGGGAGGTGGGTCATAGAGGATCCTGCTGTGGTTTATGTCAGAGCGAGTTTTGCCAATGTTTCCCTCTAGGAGTTTTATAGTTTCTGGTCTTACATGTAGATCTTTAACCCATTTTGAGTTTACTTTTGTTTATGGTGTTAGAAAGTATCCTAGTTTCATTTTTTTTTTACAAGTGGTTGACCAGTTTCCCCAGCACCACTTGTTAAAGAGATTATCTTTTCTCCATTGTATATTCTGGCCTACTTTGTCAAAGATAAGGTGTCCATAGGTGTGTGGATTTATCTCTGGGCTTTCTATTTTGTTCCATTGATCTATATTTCTGTCTTTGTGTCAGTACCATACTGTCTTAATGTATGTCAACCTTTCTTTGTTTGGTTTATCATGCCCTAATTGCAAGTTATTGCAAAGTGGTTACATTATTTATTTAAATGTCAACCAATTATTCAAGTGGAAGGAAGTAAATGAAATGTATGTGGTCTTACACAAACTCTTAGTACAGGACTTAACTTCTTCTGAAAAGCAGCCTTTATATAAATGTATTTAATCCAGGTCAACAATTTGATTCAACCAACACTGAATGATTTCATCTCTGTACAGTGTACCGTGCTGAGCACCTTGGAATGTGCAAAGATGATCCAGACTTTCCTGGCCCTCTACTGGCTCTCAGTCAGTTTCCCATTATCTTACTGATTAATTAAAAGGCAGATGTATCTGTTATTGGTGGTGCATCTTCTCTAAGTGATTGCTCCCTAAGAGTTTATTAGTTTGGCTTATAATTTCAGTAATTTCACATTGTTGTGTTAGTCACTCAGTTGTGTCTGACTCTTTGCAGCCCCATGGACTGTAGCCTGCCATGCCCCTATGTTCATGGAATTCTCCAGGCAAGGATACTGGAGTGGGTTGCCATGCCCTCCTCCAGGGGGATCTTCCCAACCTAGGGATTGAACCTGGGTCTCCTGCACTGCAGGCAGATTCTTTACCATTTGAGCCACCAGGGAAGCCCAATTTCACTTAGTGAAAGTCAGACAGACAGCTTGATGCCGTGAGGTCAGCTGCTGCAAGAAGGGGTATTTCTGGATGAAATGGCTAGTGGTGTGTGGAGAAGACACTCAGAACAACCCTGCAGTGGAGGTGGGGAGCGCATCTAATCCCTGTCAGTGTCAGCACCAGCTTAGTGCTTAATCAGAGTCATGACCATAGGCAGAGGTTCTCAGCATCTAACCCCCAAAGAGAGAAAAGGACTTATTTTCAAACAAGCGGCTTTTTTTCTTTTTTTGGCCCCTCAATTTACATCCTGCTGGAAATCCCCTTGACCAAGACAAACCTCCATTAAAATCCACAGAGAACACACCCCCTTGACCTCCAGGGTAATTCTGAGAAATTGACAAGGTAGATTTAGAGTCTGCTCTAGAGACTGTAGAAATCAATGGCCACAGTTGCCTGAGAATACATATAATGTAAGATAAGAACAGATCTTCATGGTTCTAGTCTTCCAATCTTTGTGTCACTTCATTATGGAAGCAGGAAAAGTGGCAGAGATGATGAAGGTAGGAGAGATGCCATAGATACAATGAGAGAGAACATGATTTAAGGGTTCTTTTTCTAAACAGGGCCACTTCTCCTCTGGCAAACTTACTGTTAGGGAACAAGTATAAAAAGAGATGAGAAGTGAAAAAAAAAAAAGAGGAGAAAGGGAAAAAAACAGACAACAGGGATGGAAACAGTGGGAAATGACATCTTCTCTGTGTGTCTGTGAGAACGTGGGAGAACTTTGAGTCACCTGTAATTATACCTGCCTGCTCCCTTGTGTTGTGATTTTAAGTCTCACCTGATAATTAGACACTCTAGCAGCAAGTCATCTGGAGACAACAGAAGGGCAGGAAAGATTTGCCTAAAGAAGGAAGAGAATTTGCTTAACCCTTATCTTCTAAAACCTAGGAGGCAAGTTTGCCCTTCTAGAAACCAAACAATCGCTAGTCAACTTCTGGCTGGCTTCTCTCCTAGAGTAAACAGCCCAGGTTTTGACAGTCACTGCATTTCCTAGGCAACAGAAGTGTAAACTCAAGAAAAGGCAGGGCTGGGATCAGGATTGACAATAAGTTGAGCCAATGAGACTGTAAATTTGCAGTAGTGATTCCAAGATATCCAATTGGCAGGAAGAAGGCAGATCAGGAGGGGTGAGGATGGAAGGTAAGAGGGAGGGGCAAAGGGGGATGGGAGGGGACCAGTCTTCCCAGTTGCAGGAGAGAGCGTCCATAGTTTCAGTTCAAAGCAACTGGTGGCAACAGGTTAGCATTTAAGGTAAATCAAAGGTTTTTTTTTCCATTAATACTATATTGATTTGATCACTTTTGTTTCACTTTAGCTAAAAAGGAAAGAAGACAGTAGATGTGACTTTCTAAAAAGAAAATCAAAATGTTTATGAGCATTCTTGGCTGTCTGGCTAGCATGGAAATGGCTTGGTACTGGGAGAGGTTTTTGTCATCTTTGTGTAGAGGTGCTCAGATAAACATGTAGAAAATCAATTTCCTTCAGTAAAGGAGAAGGAAACAACCATCAGTGAGCAGTCACTAGGTCCTGGGTGCTTGAGTGTGAAGTGTTTGGGTAAGTTGCTGTAAGCAGCCTGGATGACATTGATAAAACAGCTTCAGGAAGGTCAAATATCTCCAAATTAAAAACAATGAAAAGATTGAGCTTTGCTTTAGACTTTGGTTTGTCTAACATTCTAAGTTATGTTATTTCTGTGACACCTTGCCTGCTGAACTGACCACTTAGAATCAGATAAGAATCAGAATTCTTATTAAACTGACACAATATGTTAAAAATTATATTAAAGAGTTGATTCGATTGGTCATGAAGTTGAAAAGAACCTTAGCAAATGGTAATACCATTTATCCAGGTGTCCAGTCCCCTGGCCTCCAGTCTGGGGCGCAGTTAAGCCATACTTAGTAGATAGAATTCCTCTTGTTTTTGAATCTCTTACTTTTTCCTCAAAATCTTACAACTACAGAAATGTTTTAATTTTGTCATTGTGTATTTTAAATAGTGAGATTTAAATTGTGAACATTCATTTGTATTTCCATTCAAATAGTAATTATCTAATAATACTAATGATGAATTCCAGTAGTAGTCTGTAGTATTCTGTTAAGTGTTGATAATATGATAACAGGAAACTTAAAGGTCTATGCCTTTAAGGACCTAGTAGGAGAGGCAGTCCTGAAAGAGAAGAGTTATGTCATGGTGCAGTGTGGATGTCTGTGGGCTTTGCACAGATTATACCAAGGAAGATGGAGGCTGTTTCACTCTGAAGAGAGTGGTTATATGAGGCCTCACCATAGTGGTTTTGCAAGGAAGAGTAGGATTTCCCTAGACCAACAAGGGAGGGAGGGTGTTCCTGAATATGGGAGTTCATGTACAAAGGCACAGAGATCCAGAACACCATGATGTGTTTGTGGAGTATGAGTGAGTATGGATGCAGAAAAGATAGTGAAGGGATGGAGATTAGTAGAAAAAAGACTGGAGAGATAGGCAGGGCCAATGTACACAACAAATGCTAAGATGTTTGCTCTTTAGCTGTACACTGTGGGCAGCAACCAAAGGATCTTAGACTTGAGTATGCAATTCGGATTTCCATGTTATGAAGATCACTTGGCCAGTCATCTGAACGATAGATTGGAAGGACAAGATTGGAGGCTGGGAACCAGTTGAGGGGAAATTTCCACAATGGAAATAGGAGAAAACCAGGTCCTGGGCTAAAGTGGTATCCATGGCAATGGAGGCAGGGGAAGGAACAGATTCAGGAGGTGTCAAAATGGTGATATTTTACGGGAATTGGCTGCTAATTCAAGGCAGAGGGTGAAAAGAAGTCTAGGATGATGTTCAGTTAATGACCTGGAAAATGGTGTTGCCATTTCCTGAGGCAAGGAATAATAAGGAGGCAAGGATAATGAGTTTGGTTCTGGTACATTAAACTCACAATGTTTGTAGGTTATTAAAGTACACGTTTTGTGTGGAAATTTGAGATCTGGCTCTGGGGCTGAGGAGAGTGAACGAGTTGGAATAAAGATATGGGATGAGTTGTAATAAACAGTGGATGAGGCTGAGATTGCTGCAGGATATATGAGAGTGAGAAGAGGATAAATCATGGAATCCTGGAAAATAGTAGCATTTAAAGACAAGGGAGACACCAAAGAGATCAGACCTGAGAGGAAGGGAGATAGGAAGTTAGATTCATAGACATTGAGAGCAAAGAGTTTCAAGAAGGATTGAAAAAGGTCTTGCTGGGCGGAGTCAGGCTGGTAATGGCTTCCTGAGTGTATGTTCTCTGGAGTGACAGAGTGAAGACCAGCCTGCTGTGGACTGAAGTAGGAACGGGGCATGAGAAAGTTAAAAACAGAGTCTCTTCCAAGTAGTTTGGCCTTGAAGGGTGAGAGCTGGGGGGAGTCTAGGGCTATGGGACCACAGCAGATTCATGAATGAAAGGGAGCAGTTGGTTACAGATATAGAGAGGGAGGGGGGATATGAGAATGGGGGAGTGAGAGGCATAAACTGTTGGGTATAAGAGGTCGAAAAGAGTTGAACATGACTGAGCCACTAACACTTTCTCTGCTTGCCGTCTGATCTCCCTGCTGGTGCCTCCCGTGAGCTGAATTCACCTGAAGGCTTAAAGCAAAGAAATCTGGTTAATGCAGTTCATAGAGGTCAACCTCCTGTAGCACAGATGTGGGTGGAGACTGGGGCAGGGGAGGGGCTGGGCAAACAGAATATTGAGCTCAGCGTCCCTGGTGACTCATGGTAAAGAATCTGCCTGCAGTGCAGGAGACCCGGGTATGATCCCTGGGTTGGGAAGATCCCCTGGAAGAGGGCATGTCAACCCATTCCAGTATTCTTGCCTGGAGAATCCCATGGACAGAGAGACCTGGCAGGCTACAGTCCTTGGGGTCACAGAGTCAGACACAACTGAGTGACTAACACTTTCACTTTCAGTGAAAGATAACCCAGATAATCCAGAGGCTGAGGAGATTTAGGAGATTGATAGTAGAATAAGGGATTGAGGAAAGTCTGGTGTCTCTGCATGAGAGGAGCTCTTGGTCTCAACGGACATGCCTCGCCTGGTAACTTGTAGTTGTGATGGGTGCGCAGGTGCAAAGAGCAGTGTTTAGTTTCTTGCATCAGCTTTTTCTTTCATTTCTTTAATTAATACATTCAACAGATTTTACCCTATTGAATTTTCCTTACAAATTTTTGATCTTCATTCTGGTCTCAGTTTTGTATATTAAAAAGTATCAAGGTGCGTAGAAGCAGTTTTCTGTGTTCCAGAAACAAACAAGCTGGCATTTGGGAGAAGACAGTGTTACGGGAATGATTGCTGTGGTGCAGAAAGGCCACGGCTGCCTCCACGGGACACTAATGTCCGTGAACGTTCCCACCATCCGTGATGTTCTTGCACACCTCCAGGCATGCTTCCATTGCTACCCAGGACCCTGCTTTCCCTCCAGTGCTCCTACATATTTTCAAAACCTGAAGCCGAATAGAATTAAGATTTCCCCAATGCTTCAAAGTGTACAGTGTCATTTGTGTGAGCAGGGCAGTACTTACGGCTGATTCACGTGGCTGTAAGGCAGAAACCAACACAGAATTGTAAAGCAACTGTGTGTGTGTGTGTGTTAGTGGCTCAGGTGTGTCCGACTCTTTGCAAACCCATGAACCGTAGCCCACCAGGCTCCTCTGTCTATGGACTTCTCTAGGCAAGAATACTTGAGTGGGTTGCCATTTCCTTCTCCAGAGGATCTTTCCCATCCAGGAATCGAACCTGGGTCTCCCACATTGCAGGCAGATTCTTTACTGACTGAGCTATCAGGGAAGCTCCTGTAAAGCAATTATCCTCCAACTAAAACTAAATTTTACAGAATGCTCTTACTTTCTCTGGAAGCTGTTTTGTGTGTATCACCTCTGCGGTTGTCCTTGACCTCAACAAGAGCTCTTCACATAGAAGAAGGGACAGGCAAAAGTGCTCCAGGAACTTCCAAGGCCAGTTGTCCTCACTAAGTGTGCTTTGGCTGTAATACTGCTAATAAGCTCGTCTCAGGTTTAATATATGAATGATTTATGATGACTACAGTGGTTCCTTGTTTAAAAAAGAAATAATTTCTGAAATGTTGTGGGTAATTTACAAAAGCCCCCTGGGGAAGTGGCAGGTGCAGAAGACCCCATTCAGAACTTTGGTTCTGCTACTTATGTCTGAACTTAATCTCTTTGTACCTATCTCTTTATTTTGTGAAATAGAAATGTGTATGCGTGCTAAGTCGCTTCAGTTGTGTCTGACTCTTTGGAACCCTATGGACTGTAGCCTGCCCAGCTTCTCCGTCCCTGCCATTCTCCAGGCAAGAATGCTGGAGTGGGTTGCTATGCCCTCCTCCAGGGGATCTTCCTGACCCAGGGATCAAACTTGTGTCTCCTATGTCTCCTGAATTGGGAGGCAGATTCTTTACCACTAGTGTGACCTGGGAAATAGGAATAGTTCTCTTTAATGTACGAAAAACACTTACAGCAGAGAGCCTGACAGAGCGCGTCCTCAATAAATGACCTCTCTTCTAGTATGATGTTTCCTGTGTGAGGTCGCTAGGGGCTGCACGCTATTTCTATATCAGTCACCCAGTGGTGTTCAACTCTTTGTGACCCTATGGACTGTAGCCAGCCAGGCTCCCCTGTCCTTGGGATTCTCCAGGCAAGAATGCTGGAGTGGGTTGCCATTTCCTCCTCCAGGGGATCTTCTCCACCCAGGGACTGAACCCACATCTTCTGCTTCTCCTGCATTGGCAGACAGATTCTTTACCACTGAGCCACCGGGAAACCCTTCTTCTGTATATGATCAGATGCTGAATAGTTAAAGCTTTGTAGGCCAGAAAGTCTCTGTAGCAGCTATCCAGCTTGGCAGTTGTGGGTTGAAAACAGCCACAGGTAACACATAAGCAAGCATATGTGGCTATTTTCTAATAAAACTATTTACCAAACTAGGCAGAGGAGCAAATCAGCCCACAACCCGTGGGCTGTGATTTGATGTCCTCAGGCCTAGTTCATCTTAGGCAATGTTTGCCGAAACTCAGAGTATGCTTGATAACAGCGTATGTTAAGATGACCTTATTCGTTTTGGAAGAACAGAGTTTGAGGAATGAGAAATCACCAAGGTGCTAACTTCTGCTCCCAAGACTTGGCTTAGTGTCTTCCATCAGGGTGGTCTTATGGCCCCATCTGCCTCCAAAAACCTCAGGCTGCAGGTGAGATTGTGGAATAAATTGATTTAGAAGTTCTTACACTGTTACTTTCTGGAGGGACTCTGTTATCTCTACCGGTCTATTCTTTGTAAACAGAACCTGGAGCATGGCAAAGTCTCCAGCTTAACATTAGGTTTCCCAGCTGTCTTAGTTCATCTGGGCTGCTGTAAAAAAATACTACAGACTGGGCAGCTTATGAATAACAGATAGTCATTTCTCATAGTCTTGGAGGCTAGAAAGTCTAAGGTCAAGCACCCAGCATGGTTGGGTCAAGGCCCTGTAACTGGTACAAGGATGGCTTCTCACTGGTGGCAGAAAGGGTGAGGGGTCTCTGCAGAGCATCTTTTATAAGGTACTAATTTGCTCTCAAAACCTAAGCACCTCCCAAAGGCCCCAACTCCTAATCCTATCATCTTTGGGAATTAGGATTTAATCATATGAATTTGGGGGGACACAAACATTGAGACCACAGAACCAGCCTCTTTTGCAGGAGTGACCAGTGAGATTTAAATGGAAGGAGGTGGGTAGAGTCTTCTGGGAACCATTTAATAAAAGGCTGATTGAGCTGGGAAGTGCATTCTTCTTGCCTTCACATCTGTCTCTTTCTGGTTACCTGGAGGGTGATATGATGGCTGGCACTGCTGTACTTATTTTGTAACTTTAGGCATCTCTGAGAAAAAACAACAATGGTAAGGTAAAAGGTAGTAGTTTTTCTGGACCTTGATGACTACTTGAACTGCCTCCAGACTTCTTTGATATGAAAGAAAAGTCTACCTTTACCATTTTTAGAAAAAGTCTAGCTGTTTCTGTTATGAGTAGCTGGACACAATCCTGACACTGAAGGTGGCATTCTGATATTGAATTTCTATCCATTAACACTTTTTTGGCTTTCTAGAAGTATCAGTTAAGAGCACACAGGTTGCAAATAAAGTGGCTATAAAATAAACATTAAATAGACAATTCCAAAAAGAGCATTTTAAGTAAATGTAAAATAATTATTAAGTAGGTGATTTTGGCGACTAATGTTGCAAAAGGGCAAGTGGTGACCACATCTGATGCTTTACTCCCATCTAAAAGTGGAGGAAAATGTACACTTGGGCTTGGTTGTTGCAGCGGGTTTGAAATCACTGTGGCCAAGGTCTTATGGCACCTGAAAAATGGGACATTTAGAAGTTACATGGTTGGTTCTTAGGGTGTCTTCATTAAAACCAGGGAGTTTGGAAGAAATGTTTATTTCAGTTCAGTTCAGTCGCTCTGTCAAGTTCTAATCTTTGCAACCCCTGGCAGCACGCCAGGCTTCCCTGTCTATCACCAGCTCCCAGAGTTTGCTCAAATTCATATCCATTGAGCCAGAGATTCCATCCAACCATCTGATCCCTTCTCCAACTGCCTTCAGTCTTTCCAAGTATCAGGGTTTTTTTCCAGTGAGTCAGTTCTTCATGTCAGTTGGTCAAAGTATTGGAGTTTCAGCTTCAGCATCAGTCCTTCCAATGAATATTCAGGACTGATTTCCTTTAGCATGGACTGGTTGGATCTCTTTGCATTCCAAGGGACTCTAAAGAGTCTTCTACAACACCACAGTTCAAAAGCATCAGTTATTCAGCGCTCAGCTTTCTTTATAGTCAAACTCTCACATCCATACGTGACTATGACTGCAAGGAGATCCAACCAGTCCATTCTGAAGGAGATCAGTCCTGGGTGTTCTTTGGAAGGAATGAAGCTAAAGCTGAAGCTCCAGTACTTTGGACACCTCATGCGAAGAGTTGACTCACTGGAAAAGACTCTGATGCTGGGAGGGATTGGGGGCAGGAGGAGAAGGGGACGACAGGGGATGAGATGGCTGGATGGCATCACTGACTCAATGGACGTGAGTCTGAGTGAACTCCGGGAGATGGTGATGGACAGGGAGGCCTGGCGTGCTGCGATTCATGGGGTCGCAAAGAGTTGGACATGACTGAGTGACTGAACTGAACTGAACTGACTGACTCAATGGACCTTTGTTGGTAGAGTAATGTCTTGGCTTTTTAATATATTGTCTAGATTGGTTTTCTTCCAAGGAGCTTTTCTTCCAAGGAGCAAGACTCTTTTATTTTCATGGCCACAGTCACCATCTGCAGTGATTTTGGAACCATCCCCGCCCCCTGCCAAAATAAAATCACTCACTGTTTCCATTATTTCCCATCTGTTTGCCGTGACATGATGAGACCAGATGCCATGATCTTAGTGTTCTGAATGTTGAGTTTTTAGCCAGCTTTTTCACTCTCCTCTTTCACTTTCATCAAGAGGCTCTTTAGATCTTCTTCACTTTCTGCCATAAGGGTGGTGTCATCTGCACATCTGAGGTTATTGATATTTCTCCCGGCAATCTTGATTCCAGCTTGTGCTTCTTCCAGCCTGACATTTTGCATGATGTAGTATGCATATAAGTTAAATAAGGAGGATGGCAGTGTACAGCCTTGACGTACCCTTTTCCCAATTTGGAACCAGTCTGTTATTCTATGCCCAGTTCTAACTGTTGCTGCTTGACCTTCATACAGATTTCTCAGGAGGCAGGTAAGGTGGTCTGGTATTTCCATCTCTTTAAGAATTTTCCACAGTCTGTTGTGATCCACATAATCAAAGGCATTGGCATGGTTAAAACTTTGGGCTTCCTTCATAGCTCAGTTGGTAAAGAATCTGCCTGCAATGCAGGAGAACTGGGTTTGATTCCTGGGTTGGGAAGATTCCCTGGAGAAGGAAATGGTAACCCACTCCAGCATTCTTGCCTGGAGAATCCCATGGACAGAAGGGCCTGGCAGGCTACAGTCCATGGAGTCACAAGAGTCGGACATAGTGACTAAAGAGAGAGATGTTTTTCTGGAACTGTCTTGCTTTTTCAATGATCCAATGGATGTTGGCAATTTGATTTCTTGTTCCTCTAGATTTTCTAAATCCAGCTTGAACATTGGGGAGTTCACAGTTCATGTAATATTGAAGCCTGACTTGGAGAATTTTGAGAATTGCTTTGCTAGTGTGTGAGATGAGTGCAGTAGTGCAGTAGTTTGAACATTCTTTGGCATTGCCTTTCTTTGGGATTGGAATGAAAACTGACCTTTTCCAGTCCTGTGGCCATTGGTCTTTTTCAAATTTGCTGGCATATTGAGTGCAGCACTTTCACAGCATCATCTTTTAATATTTTCAAACAGCTCAGCTGTAATTCCATCACCTCCACTAGCTTTGTTTGTAGCGATGCTTCCTAAGGCCCACTTGACTTTGCATTCCAGGATGTCTGGCTCTAGTTGAGTGATCACACCATCATGATTATCTGGGTCATGAAGATCTTTTTTGCATAGTTCTTCTGTGTTTTCTTGCCACCTCTTCTTAATATCTTCTGCTTCTCTTAGGTCCATACCACTTCTGTCCTTTATTGTGCCCATCTTTGAATGAAATGTTTCCTTGGTATCTCTAATTTTCTTGAAGAGATCTCTAGTCTTTCCCATTCTATTGTTTTCATTTATTTTGCTTTGATCATTGAGGAATGCTTTCTTATCTCTCTTTGCTATTCTTTGAAACTCTGCATTCAAATGTGTATATCTTTCTTTTTCTCCTTTGCCTTTCACTTTTCTTGTAAGGCCTCCTCAAACAACCATTTTGCCTTTTAGCATTTATTTTCCTTGGGGATGGTCTTGATCCATGCCTCCTGTACAATGTCATGAACCTCTGTCCATAGTTCTTCAGGCACTCTGTCAATCAGATCTAATCCCTTGAATCTATTTCTCACTTCCACTGTATAATTATAAGGAATTTTATTTGGGTCATACCTGAGTGGTCTAGTGGTTTTCCCTACTTTCTTCAATTTAAGTCTGAATTTGGCAATAAGGAGTTCATGATCTGAGCCACAGTCAGCTCCTGGTCTTGTTTTTGCTGAATGTATAGAGCTTCTCTGTCTTTGGCTGCAAAGAAGGCTGCACCATCTGGTGATGTCCATGTGTAGAGTTGTCTCTTGTCTTATTGGGAGAGGGTGTTTGCTGTGACCAGTGCATTCTCTTGGCAAAACTCTGTTAGCCTTTGCCTGCTTCATTTTGTACTCCAAGGGCAAATTTGCCTGTTGCTCCAAAGTATCTCTTGACTTTCTACTTTTGTATTCCAGTCCCCAATAATGAAAAATACATCTTTTGGGGATGTTAGTTCTAGAGGGTCTTGTAGGTCTTCATAGAACCATTCAACTTCAGCTTCTTCAGCATTACTAGTCAGGGCATAAACTGGAATTACTATAATATTGAATGGTTTGCCTTGGAAACGAACAGAGATCTTTGTCATTTTTGAGACTGCACCCAAGTATTGCATTTTGGACTCTTTTGTTGACTATGAGGGCTACTCCATTTCTTCTAAGGGATTCTTGTCCACAGTAGTAGATACAATGGTCATCTGAGTTAAATTCACCCATTCCTCTCCATTTTATTTCACTGATTCCTAAAATGTCGATGTTCACTCTTGCCATCTCCTATTTGACCACTTCCAATATGCCTTGATTCATTTACATTTTGTACACAAATCCAGCCAAAGCCTTGCTTACCTTTGGGTAGTTTAGATATTTTCTTACTCTGCTTCTTTAAGATCTGGCAGGTTGTCTGACTAGAATAGATTGCAAGCAATTTCCTGGTAAAACCCCAGAGGCTCAAGACAGAGTGGAGGGGAAGAGTCAGATGGAGAAGGAACCAGGAGACTGCTGTTAAGATAGCTCCTGCCTCTAGAGATTCCCAGGGGATACTCATGACAAGGACCCCTTAACCCTGGTGCCTCTGTGCCTATCAAACCTGGGCTCATATTACATTGTGTTAGTTACTTGTTGTTGCTGTTCATTTGCTAAGTTGTGTCTGACTTTTTGTGACCCATGGTCCCATCACTTCATGGGAAATAGATGGGGAAACAGTGGAAACAGTGTCAGACTTTATTTTTTGGGGTCCAAAATCACTGCAAGATGGTGACTGCAGCCATGAAATTAAAAGACGCTTACTCCTTGGAAGACAAGTTATGACCAACCTAGACAGTATATTCAAAAGCCAGAGACATTACTTTGCTGACTAAGGTCCGTCTAGTCAAGGCTATGGTTTTTCCTATGGTCATGTATGGATGTGAGAGTTGGACTGTGAAGAAGGCTGAGGGCTGAAGAATTGATGCTTTTGAAGTGTGGTGTTGGAGAAGACTCTTGAGAGTCCCTTGGACTGCAAGGAGATCTAACCAGTCCATTCTGAAGGAGATCAGTCCTGGGTATTCATTGGAAATACTGATGTTGAAGCTGAAACTCCAGTACTTTGGCCACCTCATGCGAAGAGTTGACTCATTGGAAAAGACTCTGATGCTGGGAGGGATTAGGGGCAGGAGGAGAAGGGGACGACCGAGGATGAGATGGCTGGATGGCATCATGGACTCGATGGACGTGAGTCTGAGTGAACTCCAGGAGATGGTGATGGACAGGGAGGCCTGGCATGCTGCGATTCATGGGGTCGTGGAGAGTCAGACACAACTGAGTGACTGAACTGAACTGAGCTGATGGACTGCAGCATGCCAGGCTTCTCCATCCTTCACTATCTCCCAGAGTTTGCTCAAACTCATGTCCATTGAGTTGGTGATGCCATCCAACCAGAGAACCCCATGAACAGTAGTAGTTACATGAATCCTTGACTATCATGCTAAGCAGTTTCCCCCCACTCTCCTTGACAGCCAAAAATGCTGAAGCAGCTGCTAAGTGTTGATGAAATTCTTCCGAGAGAAGAATTTTACTTTATGTTTTCTCCCAGTTCTCAGAGCAGCCAACGCTCTCCTACTGGATTGCTAGTTATTTTAGCCAGGTAAAATTTGAGATCTAGGGTCAATTCAAACACTGCAGGAATAAGCTTTTGCCAAATATATCAGTTAGGGATACTTTTGGCTTCAAGTAACAGACAACCTGATCAACATTGGATTAAGCAAATAGAAGCTATATTTTTCACATGATGGGAGGGTGGAGTCCAGTAGTTGGCTATACCAGTTTGGTAGCTCAGTGATGCTTGGGCCCTAGGTTGATATCTTTGTGATTCCCTTGGCCTTTTCCTCACAATTACAGAAAGGCTGCCACAGCTCCTGATGTCACGTTCTTATTTAAGGCAGGAGGAGGCAAAAGATATGGGAAAATTTTCCCAGAGCCCTCAGCACTTTCAGTTGAGTCTCTTTGCCAGAGAGACAGGGCCACCTAACTGAAAGCAAAATAAGCAGAGAAAGATTGGAATCAATCAGTTGGCTATTCCAGAAAATCAACTGTGATTCAAACTCAACAAAGTTAAACCTACCCTGAAGAATGTGAACTCCTGTAAGAGACCTTGGTTGTCTCATTCACTGCTGTTGTGCAGCACACAATAGATGTTCAATAAATATATGCTGCATTCAAGACCAGGACTAGGGTGAGTTGATGTAGCTCCCTGGGGCAAAATATTTAAAGAGATTCTTACTTTCAGCCCTGGGCAAACTCAGGGCTGTACAATCCTGAGATTTGAGGGCCTTCTTAAACATTGGAGAAGGAAATGGCAACCCACTCCAGTATTCTTGCCTGGAGAATCCCATGGACGGAGGAGCTTGGTGGACAACAGTCCATGGGTTGCAAAGAGTCGGACATGACTGAGTGACTTCGCTTCACTTAAACATTGTGCCCTAGGCATGTAACTCACCTAGCCCTAATCTTAACCCTGATTGAATGATTATAAAGTGAAATTTCAAGAAAATGTGTGACATAAACACTTTATAACAATAATATTTGTGAAATACTTTTTCTTAAATTGTGCCATATCACAAACGTTAAAATAAGGAATTAATTCACATTCCAAAGGTCAGTAGAAAGAATAAAAGACTATGACTTATCAGATATGAGCTTTAGGGAAACCTGCATATTGACAATAACTGAAACACTGAATCTTAAACATCTTGAGAAAATGTATTTTTGTGCAGAGAAAATTTGGTAAGATGCCAGACTTAAATGACATTTTATTTCCACAGTGTATTTATATCATTACAGGTGAGATTAAATATCGTAATAAATTAAATCTTATGTGGAGGTTGGCAATCCAAACAAAACCAGATGTTTCATATATTCATACACTGTAGAAATAATTTAAAAAATAATTTGTGTGGGAAAAACCACCTCACACATCATTTTACTAAAACAAGCAAACTAACAAATAAATAACACTAAGGCTCCAAAATGAGCTAGTCGCTCAGTCGTGTCCGACTTTGCAACCCCATGGACTATAGCCTGCCTGCCTCCACTTTCCACAGGGATTTTCCAGGCAAGAATACTGGAGTGAGTTGTCATGCCCTTCTCCAGGGGATCTTCCCAACCCAGGGTTCAGACCCAGGTTTTCTGCATTGGAGGTGGATTCTTTATTGTCTGAGCCACCAGGGAAGCCACTTCAAAACGAAGAGATTAAGAAAAATTGTTCATCTCGACCAGAAGCAAATTACACAGAACCTTTAATATCGATACTCTAGCACTGAAAACCCAAGGACGGACCGCACGGTGAGACAGAGGGGTCTTCTTTAGGACCCATGAATGTCCTGCTTTGCTCTGCCCTGCCGTCGCTGTGCTCTTCTACTGGGAGATCCTTCCAGCTCTCCAAGGAATCTTTTCCTTGAAGCCTCGCCTCTCACTCATCTCATGTCAGGGTCTTTCTCTGGGTACCCAAAGTAATTTCTCAGTACCTTGCCCTACCTGTTGCGCATGGTGGCTGTGACAGAAGTGGGCATCAGCCTTGACTCTGCCTCTGTCTCGTGGCACATTCTCAGGTGAGGGACTTCCATTCACTAGAATCCTTCATGGGAGTCAGCGTGCTGATGTGTGCAAAGCTTTGAGCAAGGACTTGTCCCTGGCCTGGTTATAATGGTCAGTATACCTGTCCTTGCTTCATGCTTGCATCCTCCACTGTGCTATGTTATAACTGTGCCTCCAGCCTTTCCCCTCAAGGTCTTGCTCCTGCCACTAAAGAGTGACCTGTTCACTAACAGCTGAGCTTCTCAAACTTAGGTATGTGTTAGTAAAGACCACCTGGAAACATGAAAATGCAGCTTCCCAGCACTCACACCTAGAGATGCTGTGTTTGGGGTGGAGGGTGGGCATGTCTATTTTTCAGTGGTGGTCTCAGGTCTGCTGGTCCCAGGTCTTTCTCTACAGCGGGGCTTCTCCACCCGAGCACGACTGACATTTTGGACTGGAGAATTCTTCATCATCAAGGGCTCTCATACGCTGAGCGACACCTCTGGCCTCTACTCACTAGATGCCAGTGACATCCCTCATCCCTGTTGTGACAACCAGTAATGTTTCCAAACATCGTCAGATGTCCCCTGGGAGGCAAGATTGTTTCTCTGGAACCACAGCTCTATAACATCACCTGTAGAATTAGCATAGTTCCTCTCATAGCTAGAGATGTTAAAGGTCTTTTTAGTTGAATAAAGCTCAGATGGATTAGACAAGGGAACTCTCACAATGTCAACAACACAGACACACACACCTGTCATTATACATTTTTCTGGGGATTTCCCACTCTTTACTGCAGAAACCAAGACTCTTCAAGTTTTAAGTCTTTCAGTCTCAGAACGGGGACATGCTAGCCACCTGCTAGGCTACTCTGTACACTGGGATCTAATATTTATTCTAGAGAAGTAATTTCTATGGGGAAACGTCCTCAGGAACCACTGTTATTTTTGCCATCTACCACGTAGCAATGACCAGTAAATTGAATAGACTGGAGTCAGCAGAGATGGTTCAATTTTCCCCAGTTATTGCCTTCAAACACTATCTGTTGTAACTAGATCCACCTGTGGTGGTGGTTGTTAGCGTACATACAACCCCGCATAAGATGGGGGGTTGGGGGGCGGGGAAGAAAGAGGGAGGGAGGGGAAGAGAAAGAGAGAGAGACAGAAAGAGCCGGCACAGGAAGGGAGGTTGCAATGCCACTAGATGGCGCCAAAGACAACCCAATAAAGAGCAACCCTGGACTTGAGCATTTCTCTCTTCCCTGAAGATTCAAGTTTTTCTCTGAATCCAGCAAGAGAGATTCCATGAACCTTGCTGAGAATTATGAAGAGACAGACCTCCATGCAGGTTCAGCTTTCTGTAACCTATTCCACAAAGTCTCCCGGAATGCAGGCAGAGAGCTTACTTAGCTAGTGGCAGGCAGCTGCGTCTCAGGACGGCGGGATGACGGAGCCTTTAACCGGGTCTGATGTCAGGAGCTATGGTGACCATGGCCAGTCCCCTTTGGCTTTGCTGCGTGTGCCTCCATCCATCAGTTCAGTTCAGTCGCTCAGTCGTGTTCGACTCTTTGCCACCCCATGAATCGCAGCAGGCCAGGCCTCCCTGTCCATCACCAACTCCCTGAGTCCACCCAAACCCATGTCCATCGAGTCGGTTATGCCATCCAGCCATCTCATCCTCTGTCGTCCCCTTCTCCTCCTGCCCTCAATCTTTCCCAGAATCAAGGTCTTTTCCAATGAGTCTTCGCATCAGGTGGCCAAAGTATTGGAGTTTCAGCTTCAACATCAGTCTTTCCAATGAACACCCAGGACTGATCTCCTTCAGAATGGACTGGCTGGATCTCCTTGCAGTCCAAGGGACTCTCAAGAGTCTTCTCCAACACCACGGTTCAAAAGCATCAATTCTTCAGCACTCAGCTTTCTTTATAGTCCAACTCTCACATCCATACATGACCACTGGAAAAACCATAGCCTTGATTAGACAGACCTTTGTTGGCAAAGTAATGTCTCTTCTTTTTAATATGCTGTCTAGGTTGGTCATAAACTTCTTTCCAAGGAGTAAGCATCTCATCTTTTAATTTCATGGCTGCAATCACCATCTGCAGTGATTTTGGAGCCCAGAAAAACAAAGTCGGCCACTGTTTCCACTGTTTCCCCATCTATCTGCCATGAAGTGATGGGACCAGATGCCATGATCTTTGTTTTCTGAATATTGAGCTTTAAGCCAACTTTTTCACTCTCCTCTTTCACTTTCATCAAGAGGCTCTTTAGTTCTTCACTTTCTGCCATAAGGGTGGTGTCATCTGCATATCTGAGGTTATTGATATTTCTCCCAGCAATCTTGATTCCAGCTTGTGCTTCTTCCAGTGCAGCATTTCTCATGATGTACTCTGCATAGAAGTTAAATAAGCAGGCTGACAAATACAGCCTTGATGTACTCCTTTTCCTATTTGGAACCAGTCTGTTGTTTCATGTCCAGTTCTAACTGTTGCTTTCTTTCCTGCATATAGGTTTCTCAAGAGACAGGTCACGTGGTCTGGTATTCCCATCTCTTTCAGCGTTTTCCACAGTTTATTGTGATCCACACAGTCAAAGGCTTTGGCATAGTCAGTAAAGCAGAAATAGATGTTTTTCTGGAACTCTCTTGCTTTTTCAATGATCCATCGGATGTTGGCAATTTGACCTCTGGTTCCTCTGCCTTTTCTAATACCATCTTGAACATCTGGAAGTTCACGGTTCACGTATTGCTGAGGTTCATCCTGTGCACCAAATATCCAGGCCTGCTTCCATGGGGCTTGGGATGTGAAGCTACAAGGGAGAGCTCTGGGTAGGGCCTGGGGCCTTCTCCCGTCGCAGCCTGTGGGTCCTTATTCTCCATCTTGGATGGATCTCTTTATCTTCTCTGCCCTCACCACCAACACCGCCTTCCTGGCAGCATGAGCTCTCATTTGGTTGTTGCCCGTCTGGCTTCACCTCCCACAGTCAGCCTGTTCCACCTTCCTGTCCATTCCCCACACTTTATCCAGAGGGGTCTGTGGTACAAACAGCTGCTCCCTCGCTTGAAACACTTGTGGCCTCCTGCCCCTCAGGACAGACACCAGACTCACTACCATGGTGTCCGAGGCTCTAGGGGATATAATGCCTGCCCACCCGCACAGTTTTATCTTTCTCCCAATTTCCCCTTCCCAAATCCCTGACCGATCTCCACGGCTCTTTCTCACCCCCGCCACTACAGACACCCCTAGTCTTCAATCAGACTAAAATACTTTTGTTTCTCTAGTTATCATCGTTTCTTTTTTTTTTCCCCCCTCACTCTGGCCTTCTCACTTGGGAAATAGACAACTGCTCTCTCGCTTCTCGCATTCCCACGACCCTGGCCTGGGTGATTACCACCCTCACCTCCTCTGAAAAATCCTGAGAAAGCCCCACTCCAAGGCTGCTTAGCCGCATCTCCTGAGTTCCTTTGGCTCAGCTGTCTTCCCACTTCCGCCCCGACTCCTAGCCCAGTGCCCAGAGCTTATTAGATATTTGTTGAGGAAATGGACAGAACTGGCGCCTCACGCAGCAACCTGCGCAGACGCGATGCCAACACAAGGTGGCGCTGCAGTCACGCGCTTCGGAGGGCAGCCTCTTGCTTGGCGCAGGCCCTGCTGGATGGGCTCTGTTGTTCCCACGCGGGCTCCTCCAGGCTGAGAGAGGGTCGTCTGGAATCAGGGACGCTTGTTCAGTGCTGTGATGCCGGTGAAATACGTTTGGGAACAGACTCCTGCTCTGGTACCTTCATGCAGACTTCAGAAGCTTGAGCATGGTCTTCACCAAACTCGACTCATCCTGCCATTTTCCAAAGCCCTCAGTTCTTAGCAAATTTTGTTTCCTGCCTTGCTAATTAGAGGAGTTCAATACTTGAAGTTCACGATTCTAAGCTGTTCAATCAAGGGCTTGCTTCTTGGAGTAATTTGCTCCAGTGGTGCCTCCTTGGTGGTTCAGAAAGTGAAGAGTCTGCCTGCAATGCAGCAGACCTGGGTTCGATCCCTGGGTCAGGAAGATCCCTTGGAGAAGGTAATGGCAACCTTCTCCAGTATTCTTGCCTGGAAAATCCCATGGACAGAGTAGCCTGTGAGCTACAGTCCACAGGTTCACAAAGAGTTGGATAGACTCAGCAACGAACACTTTCACTTTTTGAAACTATCTCATGTGATATTTGAAATATCACCAATATTAGCTACTTGTTGATGAACTGGGTCATTAAATGATTAAAAAGGCTAGTTAACACGGGCATTTGAAGTACCATGGTAGGCTGGATGGCAGGGGAGAATGTCATTTTTCCCTGGGTATATCAGCTTAGATTCTGGAGGTAACTGTTTGTGGGGTCACTCGGTAGGGACGTCTGCAAAGACAGATCAGGTGGGGTGTTGTCCTAGACTCTACCCTGCTCTCTTCTGCCTGGGGGCCATCAAATTGTACTTTAAAATGCTTTTATACAAAAAGTATTCACAAAGGTGGTGGAGCCCTGCTGACGCCCCAAGTTTCACTGTTGGCTGGGATTTGGGGGCAGGTTCCTTAATCAACAAGCTCCAGTTTCCATGTCGCCAGAGGAAGGTGGGGCACTGGATGACCTTTCGGGGTTCTGCAGTCGTGATGGTGTGTGAATTTCTGTGAGCCATGATGATGGTGGGAGCTGGGCAAGTTGCCTGACTTTTGTGCTCGTCAATTTCTTTATCTGTGAAATATGAATCATAGGACTAATTAGCTCATAGGGTTTCAAAACAATGAGGTGAAATCCACACCTGATAAAATCAGGCATTTAAAAATGTACGGTTGAATCTCCCTGCTGTGCCGCCATCATCTGTATCAAGTGCCAGCACTGCAAAAGGAAAGCCTGTCCCGTGAAACAGTCACTCCCACGGCCCCCTCCCAGGCCTCGGCACCAACCCATCTGTGTTCTGTCCATGGATTTGCCTCTACTGGGTATTTCCTATACAGCTCGTCCCCTACATACAAACCCTTGGGTCGAGAACTTTGCGGGGAGACCTTCTGGGATGTATTGGAGGGAGCAGCCCTGGAGGGCAAGAGGGCCATCATTGCTGATGAAAGGAGGAAGTTCCAGCACCTGGGGGCCTGGGGGCAGAGGGGAGCCTTTGAGTCAAGGGCAGTACCCTTGTAACACCAGTATTTTCTGCACCGTGAATGTTATTATTATTATTATTTTTTGCATATCTATCAAGCTCTCTTGTTCCTTTCATTCACAGCTCATCCTGAAAAAGAAATTTCTAGAATCTCCCCAGTTAACTGGGTCAATGGGCTCATAGGAAGATTAGTGTTTCTTGGAGCAGAGCTGAAATTTAAAGATCATTTAATCTAATCTTTTCATTTAACAGAGGAGGAGGAACCGGAGGCCCCAAGATTTGCTCAGACCTCACTAGGAGTGGGTTGCAGTCAGGCTCAGAACCTGGGTCTCCAGGCTCCCAGCTCCGTGGCTTTTCCACGGTTGTATGGATTCTCAGCGCCTGGCTGCAGTGTCAGTACAGTTAGTACGTTGCTCATGGACCTTGAAAAGTGGAGTGCTTCCTTGCAGCCACCTTCTCTCCTGTTTCTGAATGTTTAAAACACAAAAGGCAAACTGTAGAAAAAAGATACAGCTATTGTTCAGGAGAGAGAGTCTATTTACCTTTTTCTGTCCTGAGAACTTATTAGGTGCTAATGGACACTAACCAGTCAATCCAGGCATTCATGTGTACTTCGTCATTCAGTCATGTCCGAGTCTTTGTGACCCCATGGACTGTAGCCCACCAGGCTCCTCTGTCCACAGAATTTCCCAGGTTAAAATACTGGAGTGGGTTGTCATTCCCTTCTCCAGGGGATCTTCCCAATCCAGTGACTGAACCCATGTCTCCTACATTGGCAGGCAGGTTCTTTACCACTGACCTACCAGGGAAGTCCAGTCAACCCAGGAAAACATACTCATTACTCGTAGGAATCATCAAAGCCCAATACTGAAAATCTCCATGAAGACAGAAGCATCAAAAATTAATCTTTAGACCCAAAAGGAGAATATTAAATCTGCAGTCAAAGGGAATATGGAAAATTCTAGATAAAAGAATAAAGCAGGTAAGATTGGCTCACAAAGTGTTTGGACAAATGCGACTTATTTCTGTGTGATGGGAAGAGAGCTTCTGAGAGATGAAAGTGTATCATTAACAGGGATGGCTGTGTATTTAAAACTGTTGTCCAGGCTGCAGAGATCTGATGTTCTCAGGACTAGGTAAGCCAGGAATAAATGTGCCAGGACATGGTTGTTACAGTTGAAATCTGGAAGTTCTGGGATGTTTGAGATGGTTCTCAGGAAGTGGGTGAGTGAGTGTGCTATGAACGTCCTTCTCAGTGAGGCTGTGGTCCCCCTACTGAGCCAGAGGCACGCGGGAAGGCATGAGCTCCACTGACCAGTGTGTATTCCCTCTCAGATGGCAGGGACCGCACGCCATGACCGAGAGATGGCGATCCAGGCCAAGAAGAAGCTCACTGTGGCCACTGACCCCATCGAGAGGCTCCGCCTGCAGTGCCTGGCCAGGGGCTCAGCGGGCATCAAAGGGCTTGGCAGGTAGGACCCGGGCTGTGGGCCGCAGGGAGATGAAGGAGAAAGGCAGAGTATGGCCAAGTGAGGCTGAGACCAGCCATGGGCCCTCGGGCAAGTCACTTCCTCCTGGGTCTCAGCTCCTCCTTTGTAAAATGCAGAGTTTGGAAGCATTGATCCCCGAGGTCCCTTGTGACAATTTTTGGTTCTTAAGTGCAGCTACTGGGCAAATCAAAATGAAGGGAGAAGCACGCTCAGGTATTAGAGACAACTAGAAGGGGGTGACAGAGGATGAGATGGTTGGATGGCATCATTGACTCAATTGACATGAATCTGAGCAAACTCTGGGAGACAGTGAAGGACAAAGGAGCCTGGCATGCTGCAGTCCACAGGGTGGCAAAGAGTCAGACATGACTGAGCGACTGAACAACAGCAAGTAGGGTAATGAGAGAGACAGTCCCTAAAGCAGTGACAGTAGGGCTGAATTATCCCGGGAGACTTGCATGTAGTTCCCTTTGGTCTACAGTAGGACCTTGTTTATCCATGCTAAATGTAATAGTTTGCCTCTGCTGACCTCAAGCTCTCAGTAGGGTTCAGGAGAGGCTGAGAAATGACTCTGTATGTCCAGAGAAAGCAATGGATGTGCTATTAAAGTATTCACTGAGCTTAGGATCAATCATTTGGCATGAGTAAAATTTGAAAGTTCCCCCAAAAGAGGGGTAGTGAATTAGAATAGGGAGGGAGCAATAGGGATTTAGAGGCAGTTGCAGATTTTGTGTCTCCATCACTTCCAGGGACACAGGAATCACCTGGCACCCAGGGATTCATCAGCTTCATCAGCTTCTGTTCCCCACCCTCTGATCATGGGATTAATCCTCAGGCCTGGGAAACCTGAGTGGAGAGAGATTGTAAGCCTCCTAAGGGTGCCTCCTCCTAAGGGTGGTTACCTATTTCCAAAGACTAAACCGAGTGCCTGCCATGGGTGGTGCATCGTGCTATCTCAGGGCTTTCACGGGTGAGCAAGGCTTCTCCAGGGTTCATGGAGAACTCAGGACACCAAGAGTCACAAGGATGGGTGTCTTCCTGGTGTGAGAAGTTGTGTGTTAGAGACATACAGAGTGCCATGCTGGGGAACTCCAACCTCCCATCTGGTGGCTGTGAGGTTTGCTTTCCAACAGGTTACTGAGCACTGGAATGTCACTTTCAACAGTCTGCCACTCTCGGACCAAGCCCAGGTCTGTCAGAAGCTCAGGATGTGGGCAAATGGATCCTGGTGGCCAGGCTGTCACGATCCAATGGGAAGACCAGCCCACTTCCCTTCAACATAGTATCAATCCGTCCTCCACCTTCGTGCTGGGGCCACATTCTTGTCCTCAGTGTAGACCCTTCATGACAACCACTGTCTCATCTACTCCCTGGCCTGTTCAGTTGAATCTCTCCTGCCGTCTATGCCACCTCCATCCCTCGCCCCTACCAGCCTTTCCACTGTGAACCAGTCTACTGTGAACACTGTTTCCTAATTGGCCTTCTGCGTGAATGTGCCCTCTGCCTCCTCCCCTTTACTAGTTTTGCCCTTCCCTACATTTCTCCTCAAGGGTTGGCTGCCCCTTAGCCCCCTTTTCTCCTTATTGTTAGACTGGGATTATGTTTCTTTGAGGACCACAGAAGTAAAGTAACATTCTCATCACATCAAATCGAGGATGCATGTGTACTCTCAACATGAGGGTGATGGTGGTTTAGTCTTTCAGTTGTGTCTGACTCTTTGTGACCCCATGGACTGTAGCCCTCCAGGCTCCTCTGTCCATGAGATTTCCCAGGCAAGAGTACCGGAGTGGGTTGCCATTTCCTCTTCCAACCATCAGAATGGCTTATCACCATTGGCCTTGATCTTGGTCTCCTGGCTGAGACAGTGCCTGGTTTCTCCTCTGTAAACTTGCTTTCCCCTCTGCCTCTCCACATTGGACTCTTCAAAGGGAAGTATCTATGTAGAGCCCCACTTAGGGCCTAGGGAGCATGGTTTCCTCCTTCAGGACAGAGTATGAGCATAATTTATTTGAAATTCGGCAAGAGAAATTTATGTTTTCTCCCACATTAATCTACTTATTCAAGCATTTATTTAAACCATTATTAACTCATGGATATGTATTTTATACTCTGGGTTATAACCCAACACTTTTATTGTTCAAATTGTTTCAGTTTTGGCCTTTGGAGCTCTTTTGGTGGAGCTCTTCCGTGTCTGTTTGATGTATTTCCATCAATGTAGAGTTTCTTTGAGCACTTCTTTACTTTTTGGTATAAGATACTCCAAGCTTATCTTGCATATCTTTCTGCCCCAGTTCTAAAATCAGACATTTCTCCATTTCCTTTTATTGGAAGCTCATTTCCTTTTATTGGAGAATTGTATTATAAACCAAGATCTAGACTCTAGATGTTTTTGTTCTTACTGAGGTGTTACTTCTAGATTCTCTTAACTGACAGAACAAGGAGATACAGGTGTATAGGCTAACTCCTCTCTCTATGTACATATCTGTAAATATTTTATATGTATTCATCTATGTTTATATGAAGCTAAAGGTGAGTTCCTACTGATGTCTCCAACTCAATCCTTACTGATCAGATCATTCTAGCCTCCTGTCCTAGCTTATCTATAAATCCCCACTCCAACAGTGAGAAGCTTAGCTCCCATTTTCCCTTTAATTGTTCAGATCCAGGGTACCCATATAGCAACATGGAAATTGTCAAATTATATCTCCACAAGAAATATCTTTATCAACTGGAGTACAGAGGTTATGTGTAGCTCATTTTGTCTTCAGTCTTATGAACTCTACTCATTTCCAGAGTTACTTAAGTTAGCACTTTCATCTTTCCATCCCTCTTCAGTGAGATGGTCTCACACTTTTATAAAACAGTTGAATTCTCTCAGCACAATCTGTATTCCTTCCTGGAATTCCCTGAAGTGCTAAACAATTTTTAAAATGTACACATTAAGGCTCACTCTGTGCTGTGAGTTTCTGTGGGCTTTAGCAAATGCATGTCATGTATCTTCCACTCTAGTGTCATGCAGAGAAATATCACTGCCCAAAACCTCTGGGCTTCCCCAATCTCTCTCCCCTTCCCTGCATTTTTTTTTAACCACCTTTACAGTTCTGGCATTTTCAGAATGTCATATAATTAGAGCACACAGTGTATTTTTAAATGTTTGTTTTCTTTTCTGAGGGGCTGGGAAGAAGCTCACCAGAGAAGAACCTAAGACTTTTGTCTTTACTTCAAAAAACCTTGAGAGTGGCTTTCTCTTTGAATTTTTATTCTTATATCTTGTTCTTTGTGTTTTTTCTTCCTTTTTGTATGTGTATATTATCTTCAGAGTGTTTCGAATAATGGATGACAATAACAACCGAACCCTTGATTTCAAAGAATTTGTTAAAGGGTTAAATGATTATGCTGTGGTCATGGAAAAGGAGGAGGCAGAAGAGCTTTTCCGGAGGTTTGATAAAGATGGAAACGGAACAATAGACTTCAATGAATTTCTTCTCACATTAAGAGTAAGTGGTCCCATGAATCACTGTATCCGCTGGGTTTAGCTTTCACGTGGTTTGGACTGGCTATGTGAGACTTGGTTTTCGGAAGCTGATAGCACACAACGGAGGAGATGGGCAGGAGACAATACAGGCTTAGGGGTTTTCTGGAGCAGTCACAATACACATCATTGAAAGGCACACAATTGCAACTGCACGTCATTGAGAGGAATCAAATATTCCACTGCAGATGATACAAGGAAAGCTCATCGACTTGTGTATGTGGCTTTTCCCCTATGTTTCTAGCCTCCAATGTCCAGAGCCAGAAAAGAGGTGATTATGCAAGCTTTTAGAAAGCTAGACAAGACTGGAGATGGTGTGATAACAATTGAAGACCTTCGAGAGGTGTACAATGCAAAACACCATCCGAAGTACCAGAATGGTGAATGGACGGAGGAGCAAGTGTTCCGGAAATTTCTGGATAACTTTGACTCACCCTATGACAAAGATGGAGTGGTGAGTGAAAGAGCTTAATCTAGTGAAATTTATTTCTGTAATTATAAATGGGAAATGGGCCCCAAGCCTTAAAAATACTTATACCATATATATATATATATGTATGTATGTATATATATATATTTTATAAATAGAAGTAAAATGTTTTCTTGGTGACTATCTAGAAAGCTTAGAACAAAAGTAGTAAAAATGTGTGTGTGTGTGCACATATATTTGTAGGGGAGCCACATACAGCTAAATATCCATCATCTGAAGACTGTGGCATTTTGGTTAAATGTTCTGTTTCTTGATTGCCATATTTACCATACACAGCCTAATTTCAATGAACTTGATGATGATACATATTCAACTTCGAAATAAGACCATAATTCAGTTTTGGGGAAGATGGTTCACAAGGCGTCTTGGGATGCTGCCTGCCTTTTCACACATACTCCTGAGCATCGTTTGTCATCACACTTCGCTACATGAAAATGTCATTTCAGGGAAGCGTTCATTAAGGGAATGCCAGATAACAGAATTCACTCTGATTTAATCTTTTGTGGGCTTTGAGATGAACTTATATTTCTAAACTCCGGTGAACTTAAGGACAAAAGCAACCACTCATTTCCAATAACTCGTGTCTTCAAGTGACAAAACATGTTGCTTGGTAGGATAAGGAATACTGTTTCCATAACTGTATTTAAACTGAGATGGAATTGTTAGGTAGCTAGAATAGGAGAAAGGAGTCCAGAATGGTGGTGGCTAAAAGACAAGAAAGGGAAAAGCCCCCGAAAATAGAACAAAGGAAGGTCTGAGGACCGGAGTGAGGACCTCAGGTAGAACAAACTGCTCCTGGCTAGCCCAATTCTCATAGGGCAGGCCCAAGGGGAGGGCAAAAGCATATAAAAAGAGGAGCCAAAGGGCCGGCGGTCCCTCTCCCCTGCACGCACGCATGCGCGTGTGCACTCTCTCTCTTCTCTGCATGTTTTTTGGGTTGCCATGCCCTCACACCTTGAGGATATATTTTTCTTTATTTTTTAAATAAAACTGAGCTGTAACACGGAGCTATAACACTGTCCAAGAGTTGTGATGCAGCGAGGGCTTTAATGTCCGTTGCTTCAAATTTTTGTTGTGACGAGACAGACCTGAGGAAATTCCCCTGACAGAATGAAAGAAAACTGAAAGTGGTCGTCACTCGTCATGTCTGACTCTTTGCGAATCCATGGACTGTAACTCACTAGGCTCCTTTGTCCTTGGGATTCTCCAGGCAAGAATATTAGAGTTGGTGCCATTCACTTCTCCAGGGGATCTTCCCAGCCCAGAGTTGGAATCTGGATTTTCTGCCTTGCAGGCATAGTCTTTGACATCTGCTGGAGTAGGGAATGGCAACCCACTCCAGTATTCTTGCCTGAAGAATCCTATGGAAAGAGGACCGTTGCAGGCTACAGTCCGTGGGGTCACAAACAGTTGGACATGATTAAGTGACTAATCTTTCTTTCTTTACCATCTAAGCCACCAGAGAAGTCCAAGATAGAATGTCATCTGTCTTTTATCAACATCCAGAAATGGGATTTTTGACCCAGGATCAGTTCTGCTCTGAGATGCCCTGAAGGTTTAAGGTGATGGGGAAGGGAGTTCCCTGTGTGGCTGGGGCAGCAGGACCCTGGGGACAGTGACTCCTGACCTCTTTGCCACACAGGAAGGCTTAGTGTGGCAGTGGGCTGGAAGTGGAGATGCTGGAGCTAGGGAGAGGAAGCAAGCCTTCCTGTCCTAAAGGGAATTTTCCCCCCATTTTTTTTTTTCCTGTGAAACTTCATGGTGAGCCCTATGACCAAGGGGAGGGAGATCTTTATGTCGTTTCTGCTGACATTTTCCTGCCAGGGGCAGAGAAATGTCCTCCATTTTAGCCTGAAGTGATTGCAGAAGTGTATTTTTAAAAGGAGCCTAGATTCTGTTGGGCAGTCAAATGCGTGGAGACAGAAACAGCAGAACCGTGTTTTCTTCCCCTGAGGCTGGCCTTTGATCTCTGAGATGGCAGTGGAAAAATAGTCAACTGTCATTTCCCCAAATTAGCCCATCTTGATGCAGGGTCCCAGCTTGTATTTACCCCTCTTCTGCAGGTGGTTCCTCCCCTTTGCCAGGGGAAACCTCAGCTGCCCTTTTCTCTAACCTAAGTCAGAATAGCCAGTTGTTGTGATTCAGCTGATTTCAAGTTCCCACCCCGTTTCTTCTGACATTTATCTTCACAAGCCACAGTAGGTTCTCAAATACTCAAAGTAAGGGTTATTGGGGTTTTTAGCGGTTATAGCATTTGATGTCACCTGAATTTCACAGGCTCTGCATAAAGCCCCAGCTCTCTGAGTGCTCATCATCCAGGGAATGAATTATTCATGCAGGTTGCTGGAGGCCCTGAAGAACTGCAGAGTCTGATTGTTTTTAAAGAGGGGGACACAAGGATTTATAGTTTTAACAAGTGTCCCAAATGACTCTTATTCACGTTAGTATTCAAGATCTTTGCCTCTCAAAGATTCAGAAATGCCTGATTTAATGACTAAATCTATTATGCACACCCTGGAGGAGGAAACGGCAACCCACTCACTCCAGTATTCTTGCCTGGAGAATCCCATGGAGAGAGGCGCCTGGTGGGCTACAGTCATAGGGTCACAAAGAATTGGACATGACTGAAGTGACTTAGCCTGCACACATGCACATATTATGCACAGAAACTTCACTTAGCATAATTATAAACTGAATAGTATTTGTTGAGCACTTATTATCGCCCAGACGTGCCAAGGACTTTCCAGGGATATTCTATTTAATAGGAATAATGAAAATATTTCTTAAACCTGATGCATGATTCAGACTTTTCTACATTGAGTCACATTTTAAATGAACAAAGAGCTGTTACTATAAAGGAACTCCAGATGGAGCTGAAAGCTGGAGAACTGGGGAATGCAAAGCAGGCCAGAAATAAAGAAACTCAAGAAAGGAGCACATTAATGGTACTCTATAATTTTTAACAAAAGCTCTTGTACATGTATTCTTTATTTCTACTTCCAGGCATTGATAGACACAGCTCAGTTACTAGCTCCACTCAACGTCTTTCTTCCTACTGCTTTTTACTCTTTTATGGGGTGGGGAGGAAGCAGAGAGGCAGGAGGAAGAGAGAGAAGGGGAGAAGAGAAGGAGACAAGGATGAATCCTATGACTTTTTCTCTGTTCCCTTAAAATTTCAGCACAAAATGCAAGTGGGTCAGTCAACTCATGATTCTTGTGTCAGGCGGGTGTATGCTCCTTGGTTCTGTCTCCTCACGACAAAGATTTGGAGCGACAGACATTAAAGCCCTCAGCGTCACAGCTCTCGGGTCTTGGACTAACAGTGTTATAGCTCTTAGACAAATCAGTGTTACAGCTCTGTTTTGTTTAGAAGATAGCAGGAGAATCCATCCTCCAGGCGTGAGGGCATGCCGACCCAAAGACGCAAAGAGAAGAGAGTGGAGGAGCATGCCAGCGCCCATGGAGGGAGAGAGAGAGAGAGAGAGAGAGAGAGAGAGAGAGAGAGAGAGAGAGAGAGAGAGAGAGAGAGAGAGAGAGAGAGAGAGAGCCCTTTGGCTCCTCTTTTTGTATGTTTTCTCCTCCCCCCGGGCCTGCCCTATGTAAATTGGGCTAGCCGGGAGTGCTGTTTATTCTACCTGAGGTCCTCATTCAGGTCCTCGGAACTTATGTGACCTTTCTTTGTTCTGTTTTTGTGGGCTTTTCCCTTCCTTGTCTTTTAGCCACAGTCATTCTGGACTCCTGTTTCCTATTCTAACTACCTACCACTTGGAAGAGATAAGAATGTTCCCCGAGACTTGGTGAGAGAAGAGTAGGGACTAGAAAGGGGTTTTGAATTATTTATGGATTTCACTTTTTGTGATGTTTTCAATCCCTCATGACACTGAAATTTGAGGGCTAACTGGAAATGTGATAACTTTCCCAGACAACCATCATTACTGTGTCTTGTGTCCTCCCATATAAGCTGGTCTGTACTTGGGGCTAAATTTACTGGTCATAGAGATCAAACCAAAAAACAATTATTTCCCTGAGCCAACTAATTGTGTCTGCTAATACAGTTGAATTAGAGTGCACTTGTCACATGCACCTTTTAAAAAATACATCGGTAACTGCATGTCTTCTCTCTTAAAGGAAAGGAAAGTAAAACCTTAGCATAAGTAAACATATTAGTTGAAACAGGCATGGAAAGAGAGAGAACCCAAGCGGGGATGGAGTAGGGGGATCTTTTAGAACTTACTCTGTGCCTGAAATGAATCATATGTATCTTAAAAACGCATGAAGCCAAGGAGTGTTTAACAAGAAATCTCTTTCCTTATCTGTAGGACGGAGCTCCATTTTTAAAGGTTAAAAAACATGTCTTGTCTTGACACAAGAACATGAGGGGACATGTCACAGAAAGACGGTATTCACTGTGATTAAAGAACACATGTTTCTTATTCTGACTTTCAGTCTCACTTACCAGGACACATGGGCTTCTGCTCTTATAGGAAGACGAGACCTGCATCTCACTTTCCATTTAGGTTGGTTTGGAAATTTTCGAGACTTTCTTCCTTTATTCTCCTTGGCCACTCCCTCATGGCCATTCCCAACCTCATCTTTTCTTTTTCTAGATCTGTTCCTCAGTGGTGTCACTAAGAAGTCTACTTGACTGAAATTTCCCTCCCATTTACAGGTCCTGGAGATGTGCCTCAACTGAAATGGTGAGAAGCAAAGCTTTTTATTTTTTTTCCCCTGACTTTTACACTGCAGGTGACCCCTGAGGAGTTCATGAACTACTATGCCGGGGTGAGCGCGTCCATTGACACTGACGTGTATTTCATCGTCATGATGCGAACCGCCTGGAAGCTTTGAATGTATGACCTGGGAACAGGGGACCGTAATGGCTGCCATATGGCTCCAAATGATTAAACATCAGCTCAAAACCAGGATCAGTGCTGAGTTCATATTCATTCCAGGGTTTCTCAGGTGTTTACATACACTGCATTTTCTAGGGCAGAAGGAATAAAAACATTAAGTATTTAACTGTCACTTCTCTGAGGCTGTTTCCTTAGTTCTAAAATATATATCAGTTAAAATAAGGTCCATAAGTCTCCCAGAGCCAGGCTAAAAAAAAATTAGATTTCTTCCTTGGCTATTAATAAAATTTCAAATATTATAATCCCACCCAGGCACCCAGAGTGTTTCTCCACCTCCCATTAGATGGTCCATTTCTGGGTTGAAAAATTTATCTATTTTTAAGACTGATGGTAAATCTTCATGAGTCTCAGTCCCAATCTGGGGATCAGAAGGAGACCCCACATTAGCCTCTATTTTCATAGTTTCAAGTTTCAAAGTTTCAAGTTTCAGAACTTGAGTTTCTCTGCTTGCGGTTTCAGTAAGCCTCAGTTTGGCCAATAGATTTAAAATGACATTTTGGTGTCATTTTAAAGGCTGATGTGAGACTAGACACCCTTTCCTTGAGCAGTAGAGTCAGGACAGTTCCTGCAGTTAAATTCTGAGACTGGGCTGTGCTCTCAGGATTTATGTGGGACATCTCACCCTGTGAGTGGGCACATCACATCAGGGGTCTGGTGGAATGTTCCTCTCTCCCCTCCCTGCTGTGGGTCCAGCATGCTGAAGTTCCCACCAGCGCAAAAAGACAGAGTGAGACATAGACGAGGACCATAGGCACACCCCAAAGCAGAGTTTCCATTCTGACACTTTGTGGCTCAGAGTCTCCTCCTCTCAGGTCTAAGCTCTGGCTTCATGTTGTTGATGTGTGAGCGTCTCCCCAGGAGAGGCTTCTAAGCAAAGGCAGCGCCTGCTACGGGAGAGTAGATATTGAAACTACAGCTCTCTCTGCCTGTTTTCTGTTCCTGGGCCAGAGATCAAAACACAGAGACTAGTCCTCTGGCTATTGTGCTGGAAGTGATGACTTTGTTACTCAAAGACAGTCCCAGTCCTTTTTGTCATTCTGACCCTGGCTGCACTCTTCCCCTGGTTTGGGGACATAGACTGGGGTATTGCTCCCCTTTAAGATCTTATGTATTCAAGTGGCTCTGGATTTAGGGTCAGAACACACTTGCCATTTTTCTTATCAGTTCACTTGTTTACTTGGTGAATTTGGAATTTGAGATCAAGATATACATTGATTTAAAAATTGTGAAAACAAAAGTTTCTGGGTGAGAATTATAGCAATTGTTAAAGAGGACACGTTTCTTTGTTTGTTGTTGAGTTACCCTGATGACAGGCTGGATAAAGGACCTTTTTCTTGAGGGTGAGAGCAACTCTATATCATGGGAAGCTAGCTTTTTTGCAAATTAATTGCACAAATCTGATTTTCTATTGGACTTATTATTGATGCTTATGTAGACAGTGGTAGTCCAAAAGGCACCAAATATTATAAAGAAATATGTAGGTATGATGTAGAAAACCAGAGGAAGTTATGAAGAAATGGACAGAAAAATATTCATGTTTTCTGCAGCCTGTGCCTTGCGTATCATGTCTAAGGAAGGGGTCCCCGGTTACCTGGGCACACTGGTTTCAAGCCTGCTGCTCTAGATAATTTGTGTCTTTGATTCTGGGAATGACTCATGCCTCTGCTTAATTGGGGTCATAGAATAAGCATGCGATTCTAGAAGGACTAGGTTGCAGCTATCAGCTTTGTCTTCCCCAGTGGTACTTTGCTTCCTGTCTAATTGGGGTGCAGGGCACTGCTATCAGATTTCTGATAATCCATGCCTCACAGTGCAGCAGGTCACATTCAGTTACCTCCTTTCTAGTAGGTTCAGTTCTGGCCAGCAGTGAGGATTCTGCCCACATTCCCCTCCACCCCGCCACCCTCCAGAAACCAGATCTAATAGCCTGTTGGTCAGGGTCCCTCCATTCCTGCTCTCAGCCTTAATCTGTGACTTGGCCAGAAATCACTTATTATTAAATCTATTCCTTCTGGTAGCAGTGGGAAGAACAGAGAAGAGTCATTAAAAATCATTTGCTAATATTTTTCAGTATATATTTTCTTTTTAGTTAAATTATACAGTTAAAATGTTACTCCCTTTGCAATTAAAAGCAAATATAAACTGACCACTTGGGTCAGAAGATAAAAGACAAAAAGTGTCTCCAAAGGAACACTTCAGAGCACTTCACCTGGACCTGGACAGGTTGGGCCTAGACCCTAGATATTATATTAGGCAAGCAAGCCTAGGAGAAGAGGATGAAATTGGCAGCTTTTCATGAAGCAGGAACAATGTTTGAAAACATTGTGAGAATCAGGATTGCTGAGAACAAGCCACCAGTATCTGCACTGATTCTGGGCCTCTAATCCCTCTCAAGGCAAACAAACCCAGGCCAGGCCAGAGAAGATGCTGACTCAGCCACTGTCAAGACCTGCAGGGCATCCTGACTGAATTCCAGTTAGAGGGCAAATGAGAAACCCACGATGCATGAGTAGAATTACGGACTGAGGCAGATCTCCTCCAATCAGCCGGGGCTGATTTTCAAAGTCATATCAACCTTGACAGGATTTCTTCCCAGGCCCAGGTGGTGCTCTGGGGGACAATGTATGGTTCTTTGTGGTTTGGTGGTCAAGCACAGAGTTACATTTCATATTGTAATAGCAGTTTTTAAGGTAGAGCTGGACCCCCTCCAAGTAGGCTGCATGCATCATGGTTTTAGGGTGAAGAGATATCCCATCAAAAAATATTTTTTGAGCCACTGCCACATGCCATGTTCTTTTCTAGGTTGTGGGGATAAGCAATTTTTTTTTGTTGTTCAGTCACTAAGTTGTGTCTGACTCTTTGTGATCCCATGGACTGCAACACGCCAGGCTTCCTTGTCCTTCACTGTTTCCCAGAGTTTGCTCAGATTCATGTCTATTGGGTCAGTGATACCATCCAACCATCTCATCCTCTGCTACCCTTTTCTCCTTTTGCTTTCAATCTTTCCCAACATCAGGTCTTTTCCAATGTCTGTGCTGTTTGCATTAGGTGGCCAAAGTATTGGAGCTTTTTTAAGGGGTGGTATAAGATCAGTCCTGGGTGTTCATTGGAAGCACTGATGTTGAAGCTGAAACTCTAATACTTTGGCTACCTGATGCGAAGAGCTAACTTATTTGAAAAGACACTGATGTTGGGAAAGATTGAGGGCAGGAGGAGAAGGGGACGACAGGATGAGATAGTTGGATGACATCACTGACTCAATGGACATGGGTTTGGGTAGACTCTGGCAGTTGGTGATGGACAGGGAGGCCTGGCGTGCTGCGGTTCATGGGGTTGCAAAGAGTAGGACATGACTGAGTGACTGAACTGGAACTTGAAGCAATGTGTTAGAATAAATGCAAATAAAACTACTGGCTCTCAGACCAGTCTAACTGCACACAGTCTTCAAGAAATCAGAGAGGAAGGGAAAAGTGGGCACTGAAATTCTCCTCTCTGTCTTGTCTAGCTTCTAAAGCAGGGCAGTTGGGACCCTTCACACTGTGGTATATGGGAGATTCCATTGTAAATATGATGGATGTAGACAATCAAGGAAAATACCCCTCTATACCTGGAGGCAGGTCACTGGCCTTTCACTTCTGTTAGTGGGTGTGGATTGCCTCATTGAACCAGGAGAGTACCAGCAGGTGATGGATGTTTCCACCCACATCAGGCTTCTTACAGATGCAATTTTTTCAGCTGATGTTTAATCAAGTGGAGATTAAATTAACCAAATGTGTTCTTGGATGGTGTGTGGGTGTCTTTTTACTCTTTCTTCGTGTAAGTCTACTAACATGCTCTAAGGACTATCTCTTGTTGGATTTATGGGTATCTCTTTGGGGCATAGAATAAACAACTTCACAGCTTCCAGTTTTTCAGATTAGTCAGCAAACTTGCTTTCATGGAAATTATAGCCTGTTCTCTTAAATGAAGTGCTTGGTTCAAAGACATAGCCAAGTTTTAAATTTTAGAAATGCTTACGACTGAAGGGAAAACAAACATGCCGAGGGTTTGATAGACTGTCATATAATGTTATTTTCATGTAATTGATCCCTTGAAAACTGTATTTCTAAGCATAGTTTACTTCTCCAAGTTGCTTATACGAAAACGACATAAACCTTGATAGAGATAGCTAGTTATTTGTTATAATAAAGACACAATAAATGAATCTCCTAAAATTTTGTGTTCCAAAGCAGATGATGGGTGAAATCTGTTGACAGACACATAAACACATGATTGCCGGGGGTTTTGAGAACAGAGCTGTGTGAGAAGGGACCTTTTTGTCATCTCAGTTGGTGCGGTGAGGAGTTGTGGTGAAACAGCTCTTCCTCTCTGAGAATAGCACCATCTTCTTGTTTCATTCTCACACCTGCTTCTCCAGAGCCAGTATTTTCCCCCATAAAACAGAGTGGAAGGTGCTCCTCAGGAGAGAACCCCTCCCTGAAAAATATGAACAAGCAACCAGCAGCTGAGGTTGGACCTCACCTCCACCAGGAAAGTATACGGAACCAGGGAGAGGACATCTCCAAACATATTGACCTGTCTTCTTTTGTTCTGGATTCTTCTCCCTCTTCTTCATAAATGGAATTCATTCATTATTGTTGTAGAGTATCATAAAGGTCCTAGTAGCCATTGAACTCTGTAGATGAATTTTCCGTTTCACCCAAGGTCCCATGAGCACCATGGGTCTCCGGCTCTGTCTTGGTTCCCGACAGTGGACCGGAGGTAAGTGGCTCAGATTCAGAAAGGACTGCACCAAGCTTTATGTTATGCTGCCGAGGCAACCACCATTCATCTCCAGTTTCACTCTGCTCATAATAAATTTACAAGCACCAAAGAATTGATGCTTTTGAACTGTGGTGTTGGAGAGACTCTTGAGAGTCCTTCGGACTGCAGGGAGATCCAACCAGTCCATCCTAAAGGAAATCAGTCCTGAATATTCATTGGAAGGACTGATGCTAAAGCTGAAACTCCAATACTTTGGCCACCTGATGTGAAGAACCGACTCATTGGAAAAGATCCTGATGCTGGGAAAGATTGAAGGTGGGAGGAGAAGGGGACAACAGAGGATGAGATGGTTGGATGGTATCACTGACTCAATGGACATGAGTTTGAGTAAACTCCGGGAGTTGTTGATGGACAGGGAGGCCTGGCGTGCTGCAGTCAGTCCATGGGTTTGCAAAGAGTTGGACACAACTGAGCGACTGACCTGAATTGTGACTCAGAGCTCAAGCACCTGAAATTTGAATCAAAATCTGAGCCTGTAGTTTGTAATCCTGTTATCAAAGAATTGGGTACCTATTTCTTGATTATTATTATTTTATTAAAAAAATTTTTTGGCTATGCAGGGTGGCATGTGGGATCTTAGTTCCCTGACCAGTGATGGAACCCCTGCTCCCCACAGTGGAAGTGCAGAGTCTTAACCCCTGGACCACCAGGGGAAGTCCCAAGTACTTATTTCTTTGCTTGTCTTAACACTCGCACTCAGGGACTGGTATTGATTCTGGGAACATCTTGATCTTAAACTTGGGAATTCTGAGTTGCTGATGTCCTAGAAACACTCAGGCCCCATGCAGAGCTGAAGGCCATCAGTCCTCTGAGGGAGCCTTGCTGCTAAAGTCCCTTCAGTTGTGTCCAACTCTGTGCGACTCCATAGACGGCAGCCCACCAGGCTCCCCTGTCCCTGGGATTCTCCAGGCAAGAACACTGGAGTGAGTTGCCGTTTCCTTCTCTGAGGGAGCCTTAGAGCAGGACAATGACCTGCAGTTGAGATGAAATGACAGATGCCAAGTGGCCTGTTCTGCTGGAGTGCCTCCACTGTGATGGGATAAAGTGCTGTATGAATGCAGGGCATTATCAAATGTCAGGCATTACATCAGGTAAACCCAGATTGGTCCTTTAGTTTCCCAGGATACTGGGAAATAAAATACCATTCTACAAATTTCATACTTAGTCATGCCTAAACCTGGCATGCTGCGATTCATGGGGTTGCAAAGAGTCGGACACGACTGAGTGACTGAACTGAACTGAACTGAAAATCTCATTTAGCGATATCATTCACTATCCATTTGCTTCAGGTTATCTCTGAAACTACAAAGTGAATATAGTAAATCACCATTAATTCAGGCTCCAATAATTGAGCTCATTTAGATAGGGTTTGAGTGACAATTTACTTTTGTTTCAGCTATACTAAAACAAGTGGGACAAGAGAGTAATCTAAAGAACATGGTGAAAGCTGGGCCCACCTATATTCATATGCGTTTTGCAGGTGCTTGGAGATATCTATTAATATTTGTATGCAAATGTAATTATTTATTCTAGTCATAAAAAATTCCTACATATGAAACAATCTTAGGCCAACAGTTAGTTGACAATGCTTTCATTGCATAACTGGAAAACAAATTATTTTGTTTTTAGATATTTCGAGATAGTGAGGTGTTCCTATATGTAAATCCTTTCCAGACAGGATCTTTTAAATAGAAATTGAATAGAATTATGCTCCAAAATAATGTTTTATAAGGCAGATTTCCCAAGATATTTATGATATAAAATTTTAAATATTCTGTTTCAAAAACTGTGCATGCTTCTAGGGGTAGGCTAGGTAGGCACTGAAAGCAAGAACTTCTCTTTCATAGCAATAGTTAGGATGTCATTTGTAGGAACCAGAGATTGAGACTTTTTGAGCTGCAAAGTTAGACATGGCTTAATTTACAATACCAGCCCTGTCATTTTGTTACATTATCTGACTGTGCCTTGTTGTTAACTTGATTCTGATCTAGTAGGATTTCTGCAGTTTTAAGGCTTGAAACATTAACTATTGTTGTTTAGTTGCTAAGTTGTATCTGACTCTTTTGTGACCCCATGGACTGTAGCTCACCACATTCCTCTTTCCATGGGATTTCCCAGGCAAGACTGCTGGAGTGGGTTGCTCTTTCCTCCTCTAGGGCATCTTCATGACCCAGGGATGGAACCCACCTCTCCTTCATTGACAGGTGGATTCTCTACCTCTGAGCCACTAGGGAAGTCTGAAGCATTAACTAGTCTTAAAAGAATTCATCTAGCTTTTCTAGTTCCATTTTAAAGCATTTCCAAAATATATTTCTTTTTACTAACAAACATGTTACATATCATGCTTCTTCAGGTTTACTTCCCTGATGATGCTTCTGAAGTATTTAAAAATTTACCCGAGTGATGTTTCAGTTACAGTGATGAAATTTCTTTGAAAATGATGAGGCCCTGTTCAGACTGTACTCTCTTGTGCTTTTAAAAGAACAAAACTCATTTATCCATAAACACCATTTTTTTTTGACAGCCAAGAATGAGAGTTTGAAAATGTGATGTTAATATTCCTTTTCCTGCAGAGTTGGATTATTGCCACCTAATGGGCCAACCAAGTTCCCAGAATGCCCATCCTCTGAGCGATGCTTCCAAGACTATGGGGAATATTTTTACTCTCTGGGCTGGTATTAAGGAACAGGGGAGGTTAAGGGTAGGGGAGAGAGAGAGAACCTAGAGGTTGGTTACTACTCTGTGTTTCTTTGCTCTTAACTCTATCGCCTATTATAGGAAGCTCAGGGCCAAGCATGAAACACTAACACATATCCTCTCCAAACTGAGAGGCTAGACAGGTTTGCCTTTAGCAGCTCCCCTGTGGCTAGTCCCCTGTACCTGTTACTGAATCCTAGGCATCATATACTCCTGGGTACTCAAGGATCGTGGGAAGTACCCCACTCTCTAGTTTTATCCCTATCTGTTTGGTCTAGCCTCCCCCTCACTAAAAAGTTTTTCACCTATTCTTTTACGCTATAAATTTCTCTATCTTAAAATATTAATAACAACCACCAGTAAGAGCATACAAAGTAAATTCTAGAGTAGCACTGTCCCATAGAACTGTCTGTGATGATGGCAGTGTCCTATATTGTATTCTCTGAGATGTCAGCCACCAGTCACAGATGACTAGTGTGACTGAGAAACTGAATTTTTCATCATGTTTAATTTCAATTGATTTAAAACACTGTATTTGGCTGCTGTATTGGATAGCACTGCCATAGAGATATTTATCTTAATGCAAGAAATGATGGTCATGGGGGAACTGTAGCTGGCCAGCGGGCAGGCAGGCCCTTGCAGACTCCCCATTTCAGGGTCAGAGGGGAAAGGCAAGCCAGGCTCCCCTGCCTGATTTGCCTGTCCTTGACTGATGGCCAGTTGCAAAGCAAACTCAGTAGAAAAGATTTCAGGGAGATGTAAACTGCTCTACAATGACCCGCATGTTTTGAAACCATTTCCTTCTTTTCTCTTGCCCTTTGTCCCTCTCAGGTTTCAAAAGAAGACTTTTTGAACTATTATGCTGGTGTTAGTGCTTCTATTGACACTGATGCCTATTTCGTTTTAATGATGAGAGAATCCTGGAGATTATGACTTTTGTCTATTAATTCTTTTGAAAATCAGGGACTTTCAGAGAATGGAATGAGTTTGAAAGAAGTCCAATGCTGCAGATTTTGATAAACTGAAGTTTCTGGGAGATCTGTAAGTTTAAAACCAATAGATCTTCAGTCATCTTATTTCTTTACCTGGAACATGTTCATTTCCTTAAATGCCTGAGGATATATTTTCAAATCAGAAATAAAGGAAAGAAAGAAGGAAGAAGGAAAACTGTGAAGTGAGACTGAGAGGAGTTTCTTAGTGAAATAATGCTCTTATTATATTTTGCCTCTTCTAGACGTAAATGTAGTTGTTTGTCTACACCTTCGCTTTATCTGCCATCTTTGGAGTCTGTAGTAGGAGGTGACAATAAAAGAATTGGAGGAATATCCATCCGTGTAAAATGTCCTGAGCTTACTCATTTTAATATTTCTCTTGGGAAATACTTTACAAATAAAATTTATTTTATTCTGAAATTCAAGGGCTTTGGTGGGGGGGCTATTTTAATACTTTAATTGAGGATTTAAATTCAGCAAATTGCCACACTTGCATGAACAGAGCAACCTCTTGTGACCAAAGGAAGGTAAGTTGAACTGGCTCACCTGACTGAAGGTGGAGCTTCCTGGAGTGACTCACTTCCTGGATCAGCCTGTTAGGTTGAGAGAGATGAAAAGGGAAAGAGAAGTGCCTTTTAGAAGTCAGGCAGGCTTTCTGGGACTTTGGGGCAAACTGGGGAAGGGGGAGGGGACGTTGAAACTGTTTTGGGAATTCATCTTTTTTTGGTTGTTATTGTTAAATATTTATTTCTTTATTTGGCTGTGGTGGGTTTTAGTTGCTGCATGTGGGATCATCAACCTTTGTTGCAGCGTGCGAACTCTTTGTTGTGGCATGTGGAATCTAGTTCCCTGACCAAGGATTGAACCCAGGCCTCCTGCACTGGGATTATGGAGTCTTAGCCACTGGACCACCAAGGAACTCCCTGGCATTCATCTTTTGAAGTCATGCTTCTAGGCTACTCCCAAGGCATGTGATGTCAGGTTTTCTGACTCATTTTTCTGCCTCTAATGACGGCTTCTCAGGGAACAAAAACAGCCAGGAATACCCCTAGGTCCTTCATCTTGGAGGGTGGAAGGAGAGATAGAAGGCTAAAGCTGGGCTTCTCAAGCCTTAATGAGCCTACACATCACCTGGATCTTGTTAATACGCTAGTTCAGATTCAGAAGTCTGAGGTGAGGACTGAACTTCAGGTTTTCTAACAAGCTTCCCCGTGATGTTGATGCCTCTGGTCTCTGGGTAAAACTTTGAGCAGTGAGGGTAAGGGGATAGCAGCTTGGTTACTTCCAGCGCATTTGGCTTATTATTTGCCCACTTTGTTGGCCATGCTAATTTATGGTTTTTGACTGCTGGGCCATCCTCTTTCATGACTTTAAAGATGTGAAAATCTGAAGAAAGTGCCAAAGAAAGCAAGTGCTTCCCAGTTACGTGTAGGAGAGAAGTAGCACTTGTGCGGTGGCATTTCAATTGGATAATTTCTCATAGTCCAAGACCTAGTCCTGTAGCCTTCCAGCCTCAAAGATCGGAGGGTGCCAGGCGCCCAGGGGTAGGTTTATCTATTAATAGAGACCTCCACTGAGCAGCTCGTAGCAACTGATGCTAAAACTGGAATCCAAATCCTTCATCGACTATGAAGAAGGCAGTTCTCATGTTCGCTTAGACCAGATCAGAAGACCTCATCTGGATTTGAGGATTAGAGAAGAATAGCTTTTCTCTCAGTTCAAGGTTGCCTTTAGCAGTTTATTCTCAATATGACAAAGCAGTGCAAGAGGATATTTATGTGTTATGTTAGGATAATATTAGCTGCTACAATAAATAAACCTACACATTTTCAAAAGCTCAGATGAACTTATTTATAAGAAGTAAATAGAGTCACAGATGTAGGGAAAAAAAAAATCTTATGGTTACCAAGGGGGAAGTGAGGAGTGATAAATTAGGAGATTGGGTTTGATATATATACATTGCTATATTTAAAACAGATAACTAATAAGGACCTACTTTATTGGTGTAGGGAACTCTACTCAATGCTCTGTAATGACATATATGGGAAAAAATCTAAAAAGGAGAGGATGTATCTATATGTATACAGATTCACTTTTCTGTACAGCAAAAACTAATACAACTTTGCAAAGCAACTATATTCCAATAAGAATTAACTAAAAACATAACAAAACAAAATACAAAAGCTCAAATATAAAATATATAATTATTTTTCATTTCTGAAGTAGTAGCATGTATCTGCTGTTCACGGTCGGTGATCAGCTCTCCTCTGTGCAGGGATTTTGGGTTGCAGGAGTCTTCCATGTTGTGGTTTTGTTGCTCTCTAGGGTTTCATCATCAATGATACCCGCCCTGCTAAAGGGGAAGAGGTATGGAGAAGGCTGAAGAGCTTTCTGAAAAGCTTTGGTCTGGAAGTGACACATGTCACTTCTGCTTGCACTCCATTCGATGACAAAGAGTCACACAATTACATCTAAATGCAAAGGAGGCTGGGAAGTGTAGTCCCAGGGAGTCCCACCAGTGAAAATTTATCTAAGTTCAGAAAAGTAGCAACAGTTAGAACTGGGCATGGAACAACAGACTGGTTCCAAATAGGAAAAGGAGTACGTCAAGGCTGTGTATTGTCACCCTGCTTATTTAACTTCTATGCAGAGTACATCATGAGAAACGCTGGGCTGGAAGAAACACAAGCTGGAATCAAGATTGCCGGGATAAATATCAATAACCTCAGATAGGCAGATGACACCACCCTTATGGCAGAAAGTGAAGAGGAGCTAAAAAGCCTCTTGATGAAAGTGAAAGAGGAGAGCGAAAAAGTTGGCCTAAAGCTCAACATTCAGAAAACGAAGATCATGGCATCCAGTCCCATCACTTCATGGCAAATAGATGGGGAAACAGTGGAAACAGTGTCAGACTTAATTTTTTTGGTTCCAAAATCACTGCAGATGGTGATTGCAGCCGTGAAATTAAAAGACGCTTACTCCTTGGAAGAAAAGTTATGACCAACCTAGATATCATATTCAAAAGCAGAGACATTACTTTGCCGACTAAGGTCCGTCTAGTCAAGGCTATGGTTTTTCCTGTGGTCATGTATGGATGTGAGAGTTGGACTTTGAAGAAGGCTGAGGGCCGAAGAATTGATGCTTTTGAACTGTGGTGTTGGAGAAGACTCTTGAGAGTCCCTTGGACTGCAAGGAGATCCAACCAGTCCATTCTGAAGGAGATCAACCCTGGGATTTCTTTGGAAGGAATGATGCTAAAGCGGAAACTCCAGTACTTTGGCCACCTCATGCGAAGTGTTGACTCATTGGAAAAGACTCTGATGCTGGGAGGGATTGGGGGCAGGAGGAGAAGGGGATGACAGGGGATGAGATGGCTGGATGGCATCACTGATTCGATGGACGTGAGTCTGAGTGAACTGCGAGGAGATGGTGATGGACAGGGAGGCCTGGAGTGCTGCGATTCATGGGGTCGCAAAGAGTCGGACATGACTGAGCGACTGAACTGAACTGAACTGAACAAATTTTGGTGGACAACTAGATTTTTGAGCAACTTTTGAAATAGCAACCTCATTTCCTTCCATTTCCTTAAGGAGGCATGCCTCATGGTCTGGGAACCAACACGGAGTAAGATATCTCCCAGGGTGGAGGTAGAATGGAAGTCTCTCTATCCTTAGGCATAACGGCAATGAAGAAAACAATCTCTACAACCATATAAGGTTCAGTTCAGTTCAGTTGCTCAGTCATGTCTGACTCTGTGAACCCATGGACTGCAGCGCACCAGGCTTCCCTGTCCATCACCAACTCCCAGAGCTTACTCAAACTCATATCCATTGAGCTGATGATGTCAGCCAACCATCTCATCCTCTGTCATCCTCTTCTCCTCCTGCCCTCAATCTTTCCCAGTATCAGGGTCTTTTCAAATGAGTCCTTCGCATCAGGTGACCAAAGTATTGGAGTTTCAGCTTTAGCATCAGTCCTTCCAATGAATATTCAGAACTGATTTCCTTTAGGATTGACTGGTTTGATATCCTTGCAGTCCAAGGGACTCTCAAGAGTCTTCTCCAATACCTCAGTTCAAAAGCATCAGTTCTTCAGCACTCAGCTTTCTTTATAGTCCAACTCTCACATCCATACATGACTACTGGAAAAACCATAGTTTTGACTAGACAAACCTTTGTTGGCAAAGTAATGTCTCTGCTTTTTTTTGACTGTGTGGATCACAAAAAACTGTGGAAAATTCTGAAAGAGATGGGAATACCAGACCACCTGACCTGCCCCTTGAGAAATCTGTATGCAGGTCAGGAAGCAACAGTTAGAACTGGACATGGAACAACAGATTGGTTCCAAATAGGAAAAGGAGTATGTCAAGGCTGTATATTTAACTTATTTAACTTACATGCAGAGTACATCATGAGAAATGCTGGACTGGAAGAAACACAAGCTGGAATCAAGATTGCCTGGAGAAATATCAATAAACTCAGATGTGCAGATGACACCACTCTTATGGCAGAAAGTGAAGAGGAACTAAAAAGCTTCTTGATGAAAGTGAAAGTGGAGAGTGAAAAAGTTGGCCTAAAGCTTAACATTCAGAAAACGAAGATCATGGCATCTGGTGCCATCACTCCATGGGAAATAGATGGGGAAACAGTGGAAACAGTGTTAGACTTTATTTTTTTGGGGGCTCCAAAATCACTGCAGATGATGACTGCAGCCATGAAATTAAAAGATGCTTACTTCTTGGAAGAAAAGTTATGACCAACCTAGATAGTATATTCAAAAGCAGAGACATTACTTTGCTGACTAAGGTCCATCTAGTCAAGGCTATGGTTTTTCCTGTGGTCATGTATGGATGTGAGAGTTGGACTGTGAAGAAGGCTGAGGGCTGAAGAATTGATGCTTTTGAAGTGTGGTGTTGGAGAAGACTCTTGAGAGTCCCTTGGACTGCAAGGAGATCCAACCTGTCCATTCTGAAGGAGATCAGCCCTGGGATTTCTTTGGAAGGAATGATGCTAAAGCTGAAACTCCAGTCCTTTGGCCACCTCATGCGAAGTGTTGACTCATTGGAAAAGACTCTGATGCTGGGAGGGATTGGGGGCAGAAGGAGAAGGGGCCGACAGAGGATGAGATGGCTGGATGGCATCACGGACTCGATGGACATGAGTCTGAGTGAACTCCGGGAGTTGGTGATGAACAGGGAGGCCTGGCGTGCTGCGATTCATGGGGTCGCAAAGAGTCGGACACGACTGAGTGACTGAAGTGAACTGAGGTTGGTCATAGCTTTTCTTCCAAGGAGCAAGTGTCTTTTAATTTCATGGCTATAGTCACTATCTTCAGTGATTCTGGAGCCCAAGAAAATGAAGTCTGTCTCTGTTTCCATTGCTTCCTCATCTATTTTCCATAAAGTGATGCAACCGGATGCCATGATCTTAGATTTTTGAAGGCTGAGTTTTAAGCTAGCTTTTTCACTCTCTTCTTTCTTTCGTTAAGAGGCTCTTTAGTTCCTCTTCATTTTCTGCCATAAGGATGGTGCCCCCATATAAAGTAATCATTTTCTAATGAGCAAGTTCTGTCATCTGTACCTCGTGGCCCCACTCCAGGTTTTGATATTCATGGTGTCACAACATCAAGGTGACTCATCCTTTATTTGCCCCTGTGATACAAGACCTAGGAATTTTCCATCTCATTTTCCCCTACATTATCTATGTAAGGGATTTGCGTGGGTAGGTGCAGCTATGTCCCATCACGCATACTGGAACCAAGTTATTCAAGTTGGAAAATGAGAAAAGTTTTGCCCTAGAGACTGACCTCTAGTTGGAAACCTAATCATGAAGTTATTTAGTCACTGGAATCAGAACATAGGGCATGAAGATTAAAATATTTAATGAAGTTAGATCGACAGTTTATTGCATTTATTTTCTAGTGAGACCCTCCAGAGACCAGTCTATGGAGGGGCTAACAAAGATGCCCTCTCTGACTTGCCTTTTTTCTGACTTGTCATAGCTGACTAACAGCCCATATGAGAGATATACACTTCACTTTGGATGTGTTAATGAAGCATGTCAATGCAATAACTCAGGATCTGGCCTGCCTTGCCTGCTTGTGGGTGATTTTTTCTCTTTAGGCTGCTTATATATACTTCTGTTCTAATTCATTGTGTATAAAATACCACAGTCGTTTTATGTTGCTCTCAGGGCTCTTCTATTTCTATTGTTTGGAGTGTAACTTACTGTAGCCCCAGTGAACTGACAATAGAAATAAGATACTTTATTGTTTCAGTCTTAGAGGGAAAAATTAAATCAGAAGATAATGATTTTATCTGGAGATATTTCATCAGAATAACCAAATGACGTGATTCGATACATCATGGGGAGGAGGTGACAAAGGGTGAGCACCTAGATAGTTTCAGGAGAGGGGCTGGTCACCAGAAAGACTAACCACATAATTAGAGAATGGAAACTTTGGGGCATCCCAATCTCTGAGGAGAGGAAGTGTTCTGGAGATTGAATTTAGTTCGTGGACAGTGATTTGATCAAGCAGGACCACCCAAAGAGTCCCAGTATAAACCTTTGAACACTGAGGTTCGGTAGCAGTTCCTGGTTGGTGAAAAAATTGATGTGCTGGGGGATGATAAACTTTGATTCCAGGAGAAGAGCAAAGAGTCCCTCCCTGAGTTTCCCCTCAGACTTCACCCAATGCATCGTCATCTGGCTGGTTCTCCTGATTTGTATCTTTAATAATAAAACTAATTGTAAGTAAAGGGCTTTCCTGAGTTCTGTGAGTCATTCTAGGGAATTAGTGAATCTGAGGGTGCTGTGGGAACCTTCATTTCTAACCGAATGGCTATAAATTCAAGACTGTAATATAGAAACCCTGCTTGAGTTTCCAGGTGACCTTGCCTGCCCTTCAGAATTCAGACTCAAGATACAATATCAGCTCTTATCTGCTGGCAGCCTGCCAGCTTACCCTATGGGTTTCAGAAGTGCTGGTCCTCACAATCATGCAAACCAGCTTCTTAAAAGAAATCCTCTCTCTCTTTTTATCTCTCTCTTTCTCTCTACACACACACACACACACACACACACACACACACACACACACACACATGTTTCTCTGGAGAATCTTGTTCTGTTTCTCTGGAGAATCTTGACTAATATAGAAGTAGAAGTAGCCTGGGGATCCCTGAAATAAGAAAATATCTGAAAGAACATTCTTATTGGAGATTGTGCCCTTTAATTTCTGGGACCTGCTTTAACTTCCTGGTGGCCTAGATGGTAAAAAAATCCTTCTGCAATGAGGGAGACTTAGGTTCAATCCCTGGCTCAAGAAGATCCCCTGGAGAAGGGCATGACAACCCACTCCAGTGTTCTTGCCTGGAGAATCCCCATGGACAGAGGAGCCTGTTGGGCTACAGTCCATGGTGTCACAAAGAGTTGGATATGACTGAGTGACTAAGCACAGTATAGCTTTAACTCTGGGTAGTTAGTGCCAGAAGCGGATTATACTATATCCTGTGGGGTTGCAATCTAAGTGACAAGCTAAGTCATTATTTGCTAAACGGTCTCACATTTAAAGGTTCAATTCAAAAGTTTAAAATTTTGCAAAGCTTTCCTAAATCTTCTAGCAAGATTGACTTGCACTTTCCTTTTCTATTCCTCTTTGGCAAAGGATATATGTATCTTTATATCATAGTCTACTAGTTGGATGTATAAGAAATAGAATTTTCTCTAGTAGAGAGTCATTCAGACTTGGTGCACTGTCCCATTCAAGCTAGCTGGAGTTCAGTTCAGTTGCTCAGTCTTGTCCGACTCTTTTCAAACCCATGGACTGCAGCATGCCAGACCTCCCTGTCCATCAACAACTCCCAGAGTTTACCCAAACTCATCTTCATTGAGTGGGTGATGCCATCCAGCCAGCTCATCCTGTGTCATCCCTTTCTCCTCCTGGCTTCAATCTTTCCCAGCATCAGGGTCTTTTCAAATGAGTCAGTTCTACCCATCAGGTGGCCAAAGGATTGCAGTTTCAGTTTCAGCATCTGTCCTTCCAATGAATATTCAGGACTGATTTCCTTTAGGATGGACTGGTTGGATCTCCCTGCTGTCCAAGGGACTCTCAAGAATCTTCTCCAATGCCACAATTCAAAGGCATCAGTTCTTCAGTGCTCAGCTTTCTTTATGTCCAGCTCTCACATCCATACATGACTACTGAAAAAACCATAGTTTTGACTAGATGGCACTTTGTTGGCAAAGTAATGTCTCTGTTTTTTAATATGCTGTCTGGGTTAGTCATAACTTTTCTTCCAAGGAGTAAGCGTCCTTTAAGTTCATGGCTGCAGTCACCATCTGCAGTGATTCTGGAGCCACCCCAAAATAAAGTCTGCCATTGTTTCCACTGTTTCCCCATCTATTTGCCATGACATGATGGAACCAGATGCCGTGATCTTAGTTTTCTGAATGTTGAGTTTTAAGCCAACTTTTTCACTCTCCTCTTTCACTTTCATCAAAAGATTCTTTATTTCTTATTCACTTTCTTCCATAAGGGTGGTGTCATCTGTGTATCTGAGATTATTGATATTTCTCCCAGCAATCTTGATTTCAGCTTGTGCTTCATCCAGACCAGCATTTCTCATGATGTTCTCTGGATATAAGTTAAATAAGCAGGGTGACAATATACAGCCTTGACATATACCTTCTCCTATCTGGAACCAGTCTGTTGTTCCATGTCCAGTTCTAGCTGTTGCTTCCTGACCTGCATACAGATTTCTCAAGAGGCAGGTAAGATGGTCTGGTATTCCCATCTCTTTAAGAATTTTCCACAGTTTGCTGTGATCCACACAGTCAAAGGTTTTGGCATAGTCAATAAAGCAGAAGTAGATGTTTTTCTGGAACTCCCTTGCTTTTTTGATAATCCAATGGATATTGGCAATTTGATCTCTGTTTCCTCTGCCTTTTCTAAAACCAGCTTGAACATCTGGAAATTCATGGTTCACATACTGTTGAAACCTGGCTTGGAGAATTTTCACCATTACTTTGCTAGCATGTGATATGAGTGCAATTGTGGGGTAGTTTGACCACTCTTGGGCATTGCCCTTCTTTGGGATTGGAATGAAAACTGACCTTTTCCAGTCCTGTGGCCACTGCTGAGTTTTCCAAATTTGCTGGCATATTTAGTGCAGCACTTTTGCAGCATCATCTTTTAGAATTTGAAATAGCTCAACTGGAATTGCATCACCTCCACTATCTTTGTCTGTAACGATGGTTCCTAAGGCCCACTTGACTTCACATTCGAGATGTCTGGCTCTATGTGAGTGATCACACCATCATGATTATCTGGGTCATGATGATTTTTTTTGGTAAAGTTCTTCTTTGTATTCTTGCCACCTCTTTTTAATATCTCCTGCTTCTGTTAGGTCCATGCCATTTCTGTCCTTTATTTTGCCCATCTTTGCATGAAATGTTCCCTTGCTATTTCTAATTTTCTTGAAGAGCTCTCTAGTCTTTCCTGTTCTATTATTTTCCTCTATTTCTTTGCATTGATAACTTAGGAAGACTTTCTTTTCTCTTCTTGCTATACTTTGGAACTCTGCATTCTAAGGGATATATCTTTCCTTTTCTTCTTTGTTTTTCACTTCTCTTCTTTTCACAGCTATTTGTAAGGCCTCCTCAGACAACCATTTTGCCTTTTTTTCCTTGGGGGTGGCCTTGATCCCTGCCTCCTGTATAATGTCAGGAACCTCCGTCCATAGTTCTTTTTTTTAAAAAAATTTATTATTATTTTTTTAATAAAATTTTCTTTTTTACTTTATTTTACTTTACAGTACTGTATTGGTTTTGCCATACATTGACATGAATCCACCACGGATGTACATGAGTTCCCAAACATGAACCCCCCTCCCACCTCCCACCCCATATCATCTCTCTGGATCATCCCCGTGCACCAGCCCCAAGCATCCTGTATCCTGCTTCGAACCTAGACTGGTGATTCATTTCTTACATGATAGTATACAGGTTTCAATGCCATGCTCCCAAATCATCCCACCCTCTCCCTCTCCCTCTGAGTCCAAAAGTCTGCTCTACACATCTGTGTCTCTTTTGCTGTCTTGCATACAGGGTCTTCATTACCATCTTTCTAAATTCCATATATATGTTAGTATACTATATTGGTGTTTTTCTTTCTGGCTTACTTCACTCTGTATAATCGGCTCCAGTTTCATCCACCTCATTAGAACTGATTCAAATGTATTCTTTTTACTGGCTGAGTAATACTCCATTGTGTATATGTACCACTGCTTTCTTATCCATTCATCTGCTGATGGACATCTAGGTTGTTTCCATGTCCTGGCTATTATAAACAGTGCTGCGATGAACATTGGGGTACATGTGTCTCTTTCAATTCTGGTTTCCTCGGTGTGTATGCTCAGCAGTGGGATTGCTGGGTCATAAGGTAGTTCTATTTGCAATTTTTTAAGGAATCTCCACACTGTTCTCCATAGTGGCTGTATTAGTTTGCATTCCCATCAACAGTGTAAGAGGGTTCCCTTTTCTCCACACCCTCTCCTGCTGGGGTCCAGCCCTGGAGGATCCAGGGAATTCAAAGTGGGGACAGCGTTGGTGAGGGAATAAACTTATTTATTTATTAATATAAGATTAGATTAGGAAGAAATAGTGTAGTAGGAAAATTAAGTGGAGAAAAGAGGCTGAATAACTTGGTTTACATGGAAAGCCAATAAAGTTCCAGACAAGGAGCTTGCACCGTCTATGTTAGGCCACCAGTATCCATTTGAATATCGGAGAGTGCTCTGCCTTGGGCTCTCTCTCTTACGGATCTTAGAAGCCGGGACAAGTAAGTAGACATGGCGAGCCTCCACGCGCCAGATGGGAATTCAGCCTGAAATTAGAGTAAAGAGGAGACACAGGGGAAACCAGTCCTTACAATGACTGGCCCTGCATCTGTTGTGTAGAAAGGCCTTTTATACCTTTTTGATTGTACACAGAGATCAATGGGTAATACAAAATTATGCAGCTTTAGCAGCCCAGACTCTTATCAAAACCAGGCTTTCTCTCTGCATACCTAATTGTATACGCAAGCCTTAGGTGATTTACATCATCTTCTGGCCAGAGGGCCAATTAACATTTTACAGCCTTTTTTCTGATAAGGGTTTGTCAACCAGAAGACTTATTTGTGTTGATCTTCCCAAAGTCTGGTGCCACCCTCAGAAAACACTAAATAGAGTTACATTCTTACATAGCAAGGACACAAGAGGAGTGCAGTGATATGTAACGAAAGAAAAGTAATTAACTCAAAAGTCTAGTGTTGCTAACATCAAAACTACTATATACCCTACATTTTACATAATGGAAGATACAGAGTCATGCAGGGGCAGCAGTCCTGACCCTTTCTGCATATCTTTTTGTATACAAAAGGTCTCAGGTGATTTACATTATCTTCTGGCCAAGAGGCTTGCTAACACTTTTTGGCTCTCTTCCTTAATGAATGTTAATCTCATTTCCCCTGAAGTGTTTTTCTTTAATCTGCATCTCCTTAAAGCACTAAAGTTACATCTCTGTAGAACAAAGGCACAGTGGGTTATAACAAAGAAGGTACTTAACTCAAAGATCTAATGTTGCTACTTGTTTTTTCTATATACCAACTATATCAACAAATAAAAGATATGAAAATTTGGCAGCAAGTATTGGCTCAACAATGAAACTTAATCAATTTTATTCTAATGATCTTGATACCTCAGAAGCCCCTGCAATCCTAGGATGTTTTAAGCTTCCTGTGCCTTCTGCAGTCAGTAGGCCTCAAACAATCACATGCGCAGCTGTACGAGTCCCGTAGGCAGGCTAGAAAGCCATCAGAGGGGTTTTTGGATTGAAACACTCATATTATGCCCAGGAGATTTATTATCTAAAAGCTCTAATTTTTCCAGGAAAAGGTGGTGGGGGGGACAGCCCTCTGTTAATGACAGAAGAGTAGGTGGAAAGCATAACACAGTAAAGCAGGCAGACTCTGTTCTTGGGGCGTGGATGCTCAGGAAATTCCAGGGGGAAGACCTGAAGCCTGATCACGTCCTTGCATTTTGTCAGGCTTCCTTCTGCATGACCTTGTCACCGGCGGGATTCCTCACGCTGGCTCCTGGCACTCTCCAGCATTTATTGCTTACAGACTTTTGGATCACAGCCATTCTGACTGGTGTGAAGTGGTACCTCGCTGTGGTCTTGATTTGCATTTCTCTAATAATGAGTGATGTTGAGCATCTTTTCATGTGTTTGTTAGCCATCCATATGTCTTCTTTGGAGAAATGTCTATTTAGTTCTTTGGCCCATTTTTTGATTGGGTCATTTATTTTTCTGGAATTGAGCTGCATAAGTTGCTTGTATATTTTTGAGATTAGTTGTTTGTCAGTTGCTTCATTTGCTATTCTTTTCTCCCATTCAGAAGGCTGTCTTTTCACCTTGCTTATATTTTCCTTTGTTGTGCAGAAGCTTTTAATTTTTTTTGTTTTCTTTTTAAAAATTTTTTTAATTAATTAATTTATTTTTTAAATTTTAAAATCTTTAATTCTTACATGTGTTCCCAAACATGAACCCCCCCCCCCCACTTCCCTCCCCATAACACATCTCTCTGTGTCATCCCCATGCATCAGTCCCAAGCATGCTGTATCCTGCATCAGACATAGACTGGCGATTCGATTCTTACATGATAGTATACATGTTAGAATGCCATTCTCCCAAATCATCCCACCCTCTCCCTCTCCCTCTGAGTCCAAAAGTCCGTTATACACATCTGTGTCTTTTTTGCTGTCTTGCATACAGGGTCGTCAGATCCCATTTGTTTATTTTTGCTTTTATTTCCAGAATTCTGGGAGGTGGATCATAGAGGATCCTGCTGTGATTTATGTCGGAGAGTGTTTTGCCTATGTTCTCCTCTAGGAGTTTTATAGTTTCTGATCTTACATTTAGATCTTTAATCCATTTTGAGTTTATTTTTGTGTGCGGTGTTAGAAAGTGATCTAGTTTCATTCTTTTACAAGTGGTTGACCAGTTTTCCCAGCACCACTTGTTAAAGAGATTGTCTTTACTCCATTGTATATTCTTGCCTCCTTTGTCAAAGATAAGGTGTCCATATGTGTGTGGATTTATCTCTGGGCTTTCTATTTTGTTCCATTGATCTATATGTCTGTCTTTGTGCCAGTACCATTCTGTTTTGATGACTGTGGCTTTGTAGTAGAGCATGAAGTCAGGCAAGTTGATTCCATAATTCAGGCCCTCTGTCTATCAGATCTAATCCCTTGAATCTATTTGTCACTTCCACTGTACATTCATAAGGGATTTGATTTATATCATTCCTTAATGGTCTAGTGGATTTCCCTACTTTCTTCAATTTAAGTCTGAATTTGGCAATAGGAGTTTGTGATCTGAGCCACAGTCAGTTCCTGGTCTCGTTTTTGCTGACTGTATAGAGCTTCTCCATCTTTGACTGCAAAGAATATAATCAATCTGATTTCGGTATTGACCATCTGGTGATGTTTATGTGTAGAGTCTTCTCTTGTGTTGTTGGAAGAGGGTGTTTGCTATGACAAGTGCATTCTCTTGGCAAAACTCTATTAGCCTTTGTCATGCTTCATTCTGTACTCCAAGCCAAATTTGCCTGTTGCTCCAGGTATTTCTTGACTTCTAGTTTTGCATTCCAGTCCCCTATAATGAAAAGGACATCTTTTGGGTATTAGTTCTAGAAGGTCTTTTAGGTCTTCATAGAACCATTCAGCTTCCTCAGCGTTTCTGGTCGCATCATAGACTTGGATTACTGTGATATTGAATGGTTTGCCTTGGAAATGAACAGAGATCATTCTGTTGTTTTTAAGATTGCATCCAAGTACTGCATTTCAGACTCTTTTGTTGACTATGAGGGCTACGCCATTTCTTCTAAGGGATTCTTGTCCACAGTCATAGATATAATGGTCATCTGAGTTAAATTCACCCATTCCAGTCCATTTTAGTTCGCTGATTCCTAAAATGTAGATGTTCACTCTTGTCATTTCCTGTTTGACCACTTCCAATTTGCCTAGATTCATGGACCTCACTTTCTAAGTTCCTATGCAATATTGGTCTTTATAGAATGGACCTTACTTCCATCACCAGTCACATCCACAACTGGGTGTTGTTTTTGCTTTGGCTCCATCTCTTCATTCTTTCTGAAGTTATTTCTCCACTGATCTCCAGTAGCATATTGGGCATCTACTGACCTCGGGAGTTCATCTTTCAGAGTCCTGTATTTTTGCCTTTTCATACTGTTCATGGAGTTGTCAAGGCAAGAATACTGAAGTGATTTGATATTCCCTTCTCCAGTGGACCACAATTTGTCAGAACTCTCCATCATGACCTATCTGTCTTGGGTGGCCCTACATGGCATGGCTCATTGTTTCACTGAGTTAGACAAGGCTGTGGTCCGGGTAATCAGATTGGTTAGTTTTCTGTGATTGTGGCTTTCAGTCTCTCTGCCCTCTGATGGAGAAGGATAAGAGGCTTATGGAAGCTTCCTGATGGGAGAGACTGACTGAGGGGGAAACTGGGTCTTGTGATGGGCGGAGCAATGCTCAGTAAATCTTTAATTTTCTATTGATGGGCAGGGCTGTGTTCCTTCCCTGTTATTTGACACGAAACCAAACTATGGAGGAGGTAATGAAGATAATGGGTACCTCCTTCAAAAGATCCCATGCATTTACTTCTACAATCAGTGCCCCCGACCCTGCAGCAGGCCACCACCAACCCATGCCTCTGCTGGAGACTCTTAGAAACTCACAGGCAAGTCTGGGTCAGTCTTTTCTGGGGTCACTGCTCCTTTCTCATGGGTCCTGGTATGCACAAAGTTCTGTTTGTGCCCTCCAAGAATCTGTTTCCCCAGTCCTGCGTAAGTTCTGGTGGCTCCATGGTGGGATTAATGGCGACCTCCTCCAAGAGGTCTTCTGCCATACCCAGGTCTGCTGCACCCAGAACCCCTACCCCTGTGGCAGTCTACTGCTGACCTGTACCTCCACAGGAGACACTCATACACAGTTCTGTCTCAAATACAGTTCTGGCTGGAGGTAACTCAAGTCTTTCTTGGAATTCCCACCTTAAGCTGTTCTATGGTTGTTTAGTATGGTATGTGGTGGGGAAGGGTGTGACTCAGATCACACAGGTTATTCCTGAGATGTCTGCTGTCTCTCTTTTCAGGGTCTCTTATACTGCGTGAATCTTAGCAGCTTGTCTATCATACTTGGGATATGACAACTTTTTAAAAATTGGTATTTACTGGTGTATGGTTGTTTTACATGCAGAAGGAAATGGTAACCCATTCCAGTATCATCGCCTGAAGAATCCCATGGATAGAGGAGGCTGGAGGGCTACAGTCCATGGGGTCACAGAGTCAGACACGACTTAGCAACTGAACAACAAAAACAAGAGTTGATCTACAATTTTGTGTTAGTTTCTATGTACAGCAACATGAAACAGTTATACATATATGAGTACACATAGCTATTCCTTTTGAGATTCTTTTTCCATATAGGCCATTACAGAGTACTGTGTAGAGTTCTCTGTGGTATATAGTAGGTTCTTATTAGTTATCTGTTTTATATATAGTAGTAGGTGTATGTCAGTCCCAATCTCCCAATTTATCTTTCCTCCTCTTTTCTTTCTTGGTAATCATAGCTTTGTTTTCTACAACTGTGACTCTATATCTGTTTTATAAATAAATGCATTTGTACCATTTGCCATAGTCCACATACAAGTGATATCACATGATATTTTTTTGTCTTTCTGTCTGACTTCACTCAGTATGACAATCTCAGGTCCATCTGTGTTGCTGCAAATGGCACTGTACGTGTGTTAGTTGCTCAGTTGTGTCTGACTCTTTGTGACCCCATGGATTGTAGCCCTCCAGGTTCCTCTGTGTATGGGATTCTCCAGGAAAGAACACTAGAGTGGGTAGCTGTTCCAGGGGAACTTCCCAGTCCAGGGATTGAACCTAGGTTTCCTGATGGCACATTCTTTATAGTCTGAGCCACCAGGGAAGGCCCAAATGGCCTTATTTCATTCTTTCTATGACTGCATAGTATTCCATTGCATATATATGTACTGCATCTTTATCCATTCCTCTGCTGATAGACATTTAATTTGCCAACATTGTGAGTGTTGAGAGAAATTTACTTTTGAGAAAGCTGTGGATATTTAAGGGAGAAATACAACAGGGATTTGGATAGTCATTCATTCATTCATTCAATCAATAAATACCTATTTAGCAAATACTGCTCTAGGTGCTGGGAATTTAGCCTTGAGCAAAAGAAATATGATATATTTACTTATGAAAGTTCAATATAGAAGACAAAATTCTAAAGTTCAAGGTGTAGGTCTGGATGACAGGAAAATCTTGAAGGTGAAAGAGCCAATTAATATAATAAAAAAGGCAAATGTACAGGAGAGATTGGATGACTGAAGGAGCAAGTTTCTGGAGATGAGGGAAGGACTGAGGTAAAGGACATTAATAGTGATATTGTCTTCTACTGAGAGAGGGGCAGCTCATTTTTGATGAGGGAAAGAGTTGGTAGAGGTTTAGGGGGATCTGGGAGCTTTCTAAATAGAGATAGTAGACAGAGAGGAGACCCAAGTTATGACTTGGTTTTCTTAAAGTAATGGCATAATCATCTTCTGAGAATGAGAAGGACTGAGATTCAGTGGAGGACTTGATGTGAAGGTTTGTTTAGTGATGGAGTACATTAGCATAGGGTGCTGCCAAATAAATCAAGAAAAACACAGATTTGTAAGGATACTGTTTGGCAGCCTTGTGAGTTTTTTTTTCACTAGGACAGACCAGCAGAGTCATGCAGGCTCCTCTTCAACATGTATTTTTTCTATATGATATTTGGAATAACATATGTATATATGTACATGTTGGCTACACATCAGTTATTAAATATGATTATTTCTTGGGAGTGGGATTGGGGAGCAAGGTCTTCTACTTGTTATGCAATATATGTCTATGTTTCTTAAATTGTAGGGAAGAGGCAAGTGCTATTTTAGTAATAAAGTATTAATAAATATTTGATGAAGTAACTCAGCATATGAAAATATTGTAATCAAAGAGTTTAATGAAGTCTTTGTGCCTTTTATTGTATTTAAAAAATTTGATTCACTTGTGTTTCCAAATGTGCAATCATTTCATTTGCCAATACTGATCATTTCATTTCCTTCTATGTAGTATTTACACTTCTAACTTTTTCCCTTGTCTGCTTGTATTTCCCAGAATTTCTAGGACAGTGTTAAATGCGATGACAATGGAATTTCTTTTGTGTTATCTCTAAATTCAATGGAGTATAACTTTTAATATTTCACCATTGACCATGATCCTAATTTATCTTCCATTCTTATTTTACTAAAGCTTTATGCTTAAAAAAATCCTAAGTGCCACTCAGATCTACTTTGGCAGTTTCATACTATAGTTCATAAAAGTTGATTGATATGTTAAAAAAGAGATTTTAGACTGAGGCAGTCCTAAGATGGAGGAGGAATAGGACAGGGAGACCACTTTCTCCCCCACAAATTCATCAAAAGAACATTTAAATGCTGAGTAAATTCCACAAAACAACTTCTGAATGCCGGCAGAGGACATCAGGCACCCAGTAAAGCAGCCCGTTGTCTTCAAAAGAAGTGTCCCTCCCTCCCCACAGTGCGACTGAACAAATGAGCCTAAAAAAGTGTCCACCACCGCCCCTTTGTGTCAGGGTGGAAATCAGACACTGAAGAGACCAGCAAACAGAAGAAGCTAAAACAGGGGGAACTGCCTTGGAAGTGACAGGTGCAATAGATTAAAACCCTGTAGTTAGTACTGACTACATAGAAAGGGTGGAGAAGGCAATGGCACCCCACTCCAGTACTCTTGCCTGGAAAATCCCATGGATGGAGAACCCTGGTAGGCTGCAGTCCATGGGGTTGCTGAGGGTTGGACACGACTGAGTGACTTCACTTTGACTTTTCACTTTAGTGCATTGGAGAAGGAAATGGCAACCCACTCCAGTGTTCTTGCCTGGAGAATCCCAGGGATGGGGGAGCCTGGTGGGCTGCTGTCTATGGGGTCGCACAGTTGGACATGACTGAAGTGACTTAGCAGCAGCAGCAGCACATAGGAAGGGGCCAATAGAGCTTGAGAAATATAAGCCAGACCAAGGAACTCTCTGAAAATAAGCTGACCTCACACTGCCCACAACACCAGAGAAAGTCCTAGATATATTTTTACTATTATTTTTTAAAATAAAAAAAATTAAGTCCTCTATTACTCCTTTAATTTTCATTTTTATAACCTACTATTACTTTGCAAAAAAAGATATCTTATTTTTTAAAGCAAACTTCATATATATATATTATAATTTTTGTGACTTTTTTCCTTTTCTTTGATATTGTATTTTTGAAAATCCAACCTCTACTCTAGATTTTTAATCTTTGCTTTTTTTTTTTTTTTAAATCAATTTTGTACCTTTACGAACACAATCTTCAGTACCCATTTTCACTTGGGAGTGAGATTACTGGCTTGACTGCTCTCTCCCTCTTTGGACTCTCCTTTTTCCCCACCTCTATCTCCTCCCTCCCCCTTCTCTTCTCTACCCAACTCTGTGAATCTCTTTTTGTGTTCCAGATGGGGGAGAACATTTAGGAACTGATTACTGGCTGGATCTGTCTCTTTCCTCTTGATTCCCCCTTTTATCCTCCTGGCCACCTCTGTCTCGTTCCTCCCTCTTTGCTTCTCTGTATAACTCCGTGAACATTTCTGAGTGGTCCAGACTGGGGAGCGCACATAAGGAAGTGATTACTGGCTAGCTTGCTCTCTCCTCTTTTTTTTTTTTTTTCTTTCCATTTTACATGTTATTAGTTTTTTATTTTTTTTAATTTTGAAATCTTTAATTCTTACATGCGTTCCCAAACATGAACCCCCCCTCCCACCTCCCTCCCCATAACATCTCTCTGGGTCATCCCCATGCACCAGCCCCAAGCATGCTGTATCATGCGTCAGACATAGACTGGCAATTCAATTCTTACATGATAGTATACAGGTTAGAATGCCATTCTCCCAAATCATCCCACCCTCTCCCTCTCCCTCTGAGTCCAAAAGTCCGCTCTACACATCTGTGTCTTTTTTCCTGTCTTGCATACAGGGTCGTCATTGCCATCTTTCTAAATTCCATATATATGTGTTAGTATACTGTATTGGTGTTTTTCTTTCTGGCTTACTTCACTCTGTATAATCGGCTCCAGTTTCATCCATCTCATCAGAACTGATTCAAATGAATTCTTTTTAACGGCTGAGTAATACTCCATTGTGTATATGTACCACAGCTTTCTTATCCATTCATCTGCTGATGGACATCTAGGTTGTTTCCATGTCCTGGCTATTATAAACAGTGCTGCGATGAACACTGGGGTACATGTGTCTCTTTCAATTCTGGTTTCCTCGGTGTGTATGCCCAGCAGTGGGATTGCTGGGTCATAAGGTAGTTCTATTTGCAATTTTTTAAGGAATCTCCACACTGTTCTCATTCCCTGATGAGATGCATCCACTCGGAACCTCTGAATGTGACTTACTTGGAAAAGGGTCTTTGCACACTGCCAGTTTTGAGAAGGCAATGGCAACCCACTCCAGTACTCTTTCCTGGAAAACCCCATGGACGGAGGAGCCTGGTGGGCTGCTGTCTATGGGGTCGCACAGAGTCGGACACGACTGACGTGACTTAGCAGCAGCAACATCTCATGGCTCAGACGGTTAAGCATCTGTCTACAATGCGGGAGACCCAGGTTTGATCCCTGGGTTGGGAAGATCTCCTAGGAAATGGCAATCCACTCCAGTACTATTGCCTGGAAAATCCCATGGACAGAGGAGTCTGGTAGGCTATAGTCCATGGGGTTGCAAAGAGTCGGACATGACTGGGTGACTTCACTTCTTCACCTCATCTCATTTGGGTCACCTCTAACTCCCACCTCCCTCTTCTCTTCTCCATGTAACTCTGTGAACCTCTCTGGGTGTCCCTCACTGTGGAGAAACTTTTCATCTTTAACCTAGATGTTTTATCAATGGTGCTGTATAGATGGAGAAGTCTTGAGGCTACTGTAAAAATAAGACTGAAAACCAGAAGCAAGAGGCTTAAGTCCAAATCCTGAGAACACCAGAGAACTCCTGACTCCAGGGAACATTAATTGACAGGAGCTCATCAAACGTCTCCATACCTACACTGAAACCAAGCACCGCCCAAGGGCCAACAAGTTCCAGAGCAAGGCATACCACAAATTCTCCAGCAACACAGGAACACAGCCCCGAACTTCAATATACAAGTTGTCCAAGTCACTCCAAACCCACTGACATCTCATAACTCATTATTAGACACTTCATTGCACTCCAGAGAGAAGAAATCCAGCTCCACCCACCAGAAAACCGACACAAGCTTCCATAACCAGGAGATCTTGGCAAACCACCCATACAACCCCACTCATAGGGAGGAAACTCCACAATAAAGAGAACTCCACAAACTGCCAGAATACAGAAAAGCCACCCCAAACACAGCAATATAAACAGGATGAAGAGAGAGAGGAATACCCAGCAGGTAAAGGAGCAAGATAAATGCCCACCAAACCAAACAAAAGAAGAAGAGATAGGGAATTTACCCGATAAAGAATTCCAAATAATGATAATGAAAATGATCCAAAATCTTGAAATCAAAATGGAATCACAGATAAATAGCCTGGAGACAAGGATTAAGAAGATGCAAGAAAGGTTTAACAAGGATCTAAAAGAAATAAAAAAGAGTCAATTTATAATGAATAATGCAATAAAAGAGATCAAAAACACTATGGAGGGAACAAATAGTAAAATAACGGAGGCAGAAGATAGGATTAGTGAAGTAGAAGATAGAATGGTAGAAACAAATGAATCAGAGAGGAAAAAAGAAAAACGAATTAAAAGAAATGAGGACAATCTCAGAGACCTCTGGGACAATGTTAAACACCCCAACATTTGAATCATAGGAGTCCCAGAAGAAGAAGACAAACAGAAAGACCATGAGAAAATAGTTGAGGAGATAATAGTTGAAAACTTCCCTAAAATGGGGAAGGAAATAATTACCCAAGTCCAAGAAACTCAGAGAGTCCCAAACAGGATAAACCCAAGGTGAAACACCCCAAGACACATATTAATCATATTAACAAAGATCAAACACAAAGAACAAATATTAAAAGCAGCAAGGGAAAAACAACAAATAACACACAAGGGGATTCCCATAAGGATAATAGTAGAAACTTTTCAGGCCAGAAGGGAATGGCAGGACATACTTAAAGTGATGAAAGAAAATAAACTACAACCCAGATTACTGCAACCAGCAAGGATCTCAGTCAAATATGAAGGAGAAATCAAAAGCTTTCCAGACACGCAAAAGCTGAGAGAACTCAGCACCACCAAACCAGCTCTTCAACAAATGCTAAAGGATCTTCTCTAGACAGGAAACACAACAAGGGTGTATAAACTCTAACCCAAAACAATAAAGTTAATAGCAATGGCATCATACTTATCAATAATTACCTTAAACATAAATGGGTTGAATGCCCCAACTAAAAGACAAAGACTGGCTGAATGGACACAAAAACAAGACCCTTTTATGTGGTCTACAAGAGACCCACCTCAAAACAGGGGACACATACAGACTGAAAGTGAAGGGATGGAAAAAGATATTCCAGGCAAATAGAGACCAAAAGAAAGCAGGAGTGGCAATACTCATATCCGATAAAATAGACTTTAAAACAAAGGCTGTGAAAAGAGACAAAGAGGGACACTACATACTGATCAAAGGATCAATCCAAGAAGAAGATATAACAATTATAAATATATATGCACCCAACATAGGAGCACCACAATATGTAAGACAAATGCTAACAAGTATGAAAGGGGAAATTAATAGTAACACAATAATAGTGGGAGACTTTAATACCTATGGATAGATCAACTAAACAGAAAATTAACAAGGAAACACAAACTTTAAATGATACAATAGACCAGTTAGATCTAGTTGATATCTATAGGACATTTTACCCCAAAACAATGAATTTCACCTTTTTCTCAAGCTTACATGGAACCTTCTCCAAGATAGATCCCATCCTGGGCCATAAATCTACCCTTGGTAAATTCAAAAAAATTGAAATCATACCAAGCATCTTTTCTGACCACAATGCAGTAAGAGAAGATCTCAATCACAGGAGAAAAACTATTAAAAATTCCAACATATGGAGGATGAACAACACGCTGCTGAATACCAACAAATCACAGAAGAAATAAAAAAGAAATAAAAATATGCATAGGAACAAATGAAAATGAAAACACAACCTGAAACCTGTGGGACAATGTAAAGGCAGTGCTAAGGGGAAGGTTCATAGCAATACAGGCATACCTCAAGAAACAAGTAAAAAGTCAAATAAATAACCTAACTCTACACATAAAGCAACTGGAAACGGAAGAAAGGAAGAGCCCCAGGGTTAGTAGAAGGAAATAAATCTTAAAAACTAGGGCAGAAATAAATGGAAAAGAAACAAAAGATACCATAGCAAAAATCAAGAAAGCCAAAAGCTGGTTCTTTGAGAGGATAAATAAAATTGACAAACCATTAGCCAAACTCATCAAGAAACAAAGGGAGAAAAACCAAATCAATAAAATTAGAAATGAAAATGGAGCAATCACAACAGACAATACAGAAATACAAAGGATCATAAGAGACTACTATCAGCAATTATATGCCAATAAAATGGACAACATGGAAGAAATGGACAAATTCTTAGAAAAGTACAACTTTCCAAAATTGAACCAGGAAGAAATAAAAAATCTTAACAGACCTATCGCAAACACAGAAATTGAAACTGTAATCAGAAATCTTCCAGCAAACAAAAGCCCAGGTCCAGACGGCTTCACAGCTGAATTCTACCAAAAATTTAGGGAAGAGCTAACACCTATCCTACTCAAAATCTTCCAGAAAATTGCAGAGGAAGGTAAACTTCCAAACTCATTCTATGAGGCCACCATCACCCTAACACCAAAACCTGACAAAGATGCCACAAAAAAAGAAAACTACAGGCCAATATCACTGACGAACATAGATGCAAAAATCCTTAACAAAATTCTAGCAATCAGAATCCAACAACACATTAAAAAGATCATACACCGTGACAAAGTGGGCTTTATCCCAGGGATGCAAGGATTCTTCAATATCCACAAATCAATCAATGTAATACACCACATTAACAAATTGAAAAGTAAAAGCCATATCATTATCTCAACAGACGCAGAGAAAGCCCTTGACAAATTTCAACATCCATTTATGATAAAAACTCTCCAGAAAGCAGGAATAGGAGGAACATACCTCAACATAATAAAAGCTATATATGACAAACCCACTGCAAACATTATCCTCAATGGTGAAAATTTGAAAGCATTTCCCCTAAAGTCAGGAACAAGACAAGGGTGCCCACTTTCACCACTACTGTTCAACATAGTTTTGGAAGTTTTGGCCACAGCTAACAGAGCAGAAAAAGAAATAAAAGGAATCCAAATTGGAAAATAAGAAGTAAAACTCTCACTGTTTGCAGATGACATGATCCTCTACATAGAAAACCCTAAAGACTCCACCAGAAAATTACTAGAGCTAATCAATGAATATAGTAGATTTGCAGGATATAAAATCAACACACAGAAATACCTTGCATTCCTATACACTAATAATGAGAAAATAGAAAAAGAAATTAAGGAAACAATTCCATTCACCATTGCAGCAAAAAGAATAAAATACTTAGGAATATATCTACCTAAAGAAACAAAAGACCTATATATAGAAAACTATAAAACAAGAAAGAAAGAGATCAAAGAGGACACTAATAGATGGAGAAATATACCATGTTCATGGATCGGAAGAATCAATATAGTGAAAATGATTATACTACCCAAAGCAATCTATAGATTCAATGCAATCCCTATCAAGCCACCGACGGTATTTTTCACAGATCTAGAACAAATAATTTCATAATTTGTATGGAAATACAAAAAACCTTGAATAGCCAAAGCAATCTTGAGAAAGAAGAATGGAACTGGATGAATCAACCTGCCTGACTTCAGACTACTCTATGAAGCTACAGTCATCAAGACAGTATGGTACTGGCACAAAGACAGAAATATAGACCAATGGGACAAAATAGAAAGCCCAGAGATAAATCCACACACCTATGGACAACTTATCTTTGACAAAGGAGGCAAGAATATACAGTGGAGAAAAGACAATCTCTTTAACAAGTCGTGCTGGGAAAACTGGTCAACCACTGTAAAAGAATGAAACTAGAATACTTTCTAACACCATACACAAAGATAAACTCAAAATGGATTAAAGATCTAAACGTAAGACCAGAAACTATAAAACTCCTAGAGGAGAACATAGGCAAAACACTCTCCGACATAAATCATAGCAGGATCCTCTATGATCCACCTCTCAGAATATTGGAAATAAAAGCAAAAATAAACCAATGGGATCTAATTAAAATTAAAAGCTTCTGCACAACTATTAGCAAGGTGAAAAGACAGCCTTCAGAATGGGAGAAAATAATAGCAAATGAAGCAACTGACAAACAACTAATCTCAAAAATATATAAGCAACTCATGTAGCTCAATTCCAGAAAATTAAATGATCTAATAAAAAAATAGGCCAAAGAACTAAACAGACATTTCTCCAAAGAAGACATACAGATGGCTAACAAACATATGAAAATATGCTCAATACACTCATTATCAGAGAAATGCAAACAAAACCACAATGAGGTACCATTTCACACCAGTCAGAATGGCTGCTATCCAAAATTCTACAAGCAATAAATGCTAGAGAGGGTGTGGAGAAAGGGAACCCTCCTACATTGTTGGTGGGAATGCAAACAGTACAGACACCATGGAGAACAGTGTGGAGATTCCTTTAAAAACTGGAAATAGAACTGCCTTATGACCCAGCAATCCCACTGCTGGGCATACACACCGAGGAAACCAGAATAGAAAGAGACATGTGTACCCCAATGTTTATCGCAGTACTGTTTATAATATCCAGGACATGGAAGCAGCCTAGATGTCCATCAGCAGATAAATGGATAAGAAAGCTGTGGTACATATACACAATGGAGTATTACTCAGCCATTAAAAAGAATACATTTGAATCAGTTCTAATGAAGTGGATGAAACTGGAGCCTGTTATACAGAATGAAGTAAGCCAGAAAGAAAAACACCAATACAGTATACTAGCGCATATATATGGAATTTAGTAAGATGGCAATGATAACCTTGTATGCGAGACAGCAAAAGAGACACAGATGTATAGAACAGTCTTTTGGACTCTGTGGGAGAGGGTGAGGGTGGGATGATTTGGGAGAATGCCATTGAAACATGTATAATATCATATATAAAATGAATCGCAAGTCCAGGTTCAATGCATGATACAGGATGCTTGGGGCTGGTGCACTGGGATGACCCTGAGGGATGGTACAGGGAGGGAAGTGGGAGAGGGGTTCAGGATGGGGAACACGTGTACACCCATGGTGGATTCATGTTGATGTATGGCAAAAACAACACAATATTGTAAAGTAATTAGCCTCCAATTAAAATAAATAAATTTATATTAAAAAAGAGATTTTACAGTGTAGCATATTCATCAGTATTTTGCTGAAGGATGTATTAAACCCCTATCTAATTAAATTATTTCATAGGATATAAAGTAATATTTCACTATTTTCAGTGGGTAACAGTGTTTTTAGCTTCATGCTAAAGTGTTTTCTGATGATTTCGCATTTTATCTAATGACTAGTGCAGCAACTTTGCAGCAACTAATTTGTTATTAAAAAAAAAAAGTCTCCTTATTACTCATTAAATGAGTAATCCTTACCCAGAGTAGAAAGGCATTGACCCTCATGATTTGTGATTTAGGAATCCACCAGATTAAAACTCAAGTATTAAGCATTGAAACTTTATTTTTCAAACCTCTGTGGCTTTGCAAGTTGTTAGTGTCTCATTTCACCAGTGTCTTGAACAGTGTTAACATGTCTCTTGGACCCACCAGGTTTTATGCATCACACTTTCTCTGTCTGAAAAACTGCCTCATTGCAAGCTATATACAGATCCCACACAAATGCCACAAGTTATTAAAATTTAGAAGCTGAGTTAGACTTCAAATATTGGTCTAAAATATGCTAAATAAATGAGCAAACAAAATTAAATGTAAATATTCATCAAAGAAAGGAAGCTTTGGAAAACTCTTCCCCTCCTTACCGACCCTCTTGTTTCTCCATTTCTGTGGTTATGGCGGTTAAGAGTGCAGCTGGGGAGGTAACTGTGGAAGAGAAAACTGACTCCTTGCACGTGGCTGCCCAGATGGGCTGTTCTCTCAGGCGTGCTGTGCCCGCCTCTGCCTAACTTGGCTTTCTTCTGTCTCAAATGGTGATGAGGAATTACCTTGACTAATACAACATCATTCACTAACATTGACCCATTCAATATATTTATGACTGAGTGTCTTCTAGATTTATGATTGAGTGCCTTCTAGATTTTAGACACTGTGTTTAGTAGCAGACATAAACCCCAAGTAAGTCACAGTCCTGTCAGGGTACTCAGAAGCACATAGGGGCATCAGACAAATTGTTGTTTAGTCAGTCAGTTGTGTCCAACTCTTCTACTATCCGATGGACTGTAGCCTTCTAAGCTCCTCTGTCCATGGGATTTCCCAGGCAAGAATACTGGAGTGGATTGCCATTTTCTTCTCCAAGGGGATCTTCCTGACCCAGGGATGGGACCTACATCTCCTGCATCAGCAGGTAGATTCTTTACTGCTGAGCCACCAGGGAAGCCCATCAGACAAGACAGGCAAAAACAAATCAGTGTGATGACTATAGGGGTAAATATATAGTGCTATAAGTTTCCTTCATAAACTCTGACACATATGATATTTATTGTGTCATATGTCTAATTAAAATCCTCCCAAGTACCCTCTTCTCCCATCAGTTCAGTTCAGTTCAGTCACTCAGTTGTGTCTGATTCTTTGCGATTCCATGGACTGCAGCACGTCAGGCCTTCCAGTCCATTACCAACTCCTGGAGCTTGCTCAGACTCATGTCCATTGAATTGGTGATGCCATCCTCTCATCAACCATCTCATCCTCTGTTGTCCCCTTTTCCTCCTGCCTTCAATCTTCCCCAGCATTAGGGTCTTTTCTAATGAGTCAGTTCTCCATATCGGGTTACCAAAGGATTGGAGCTTCAGCTTCAGCATCAGTCCTTCCGATGAATATTCAGGACTGATTTCCATTAGGATTGACTGATTTGATCTCTTGCAGTCTAAGGGATTCTCAAGAGTCTTCTACAACACCACAGTTCAAAAGCATCAATTCTCTGGTGTTCAGTTTTCTTTATAGTCCAACTCTTACATCCATACATGACTACTGGAAAAAACATATCTTTCACTAGATGGACCTTTGGCAAAGTAATGTCTCTGCTTTTTAATATGCTATCTAGGTTGGTCATAGCTTTTCTTACAAGGAGGAAGAGTCTTTTAATTTCATGGCTGCAGTCACCATCTGCAGTGATTTTGGAGCCGAAGAAAATAAAGTCTGACACTGATTCCATTGTTTCTCCATCTATTCTCCATGAAATGATGGGGCCAGATGCCATGATCTCAGTTTTCTGAATGTTGAGTTTTAACATGAGCCAACTTTTCCATTCTCCTCTTTCACTTTCATCAAAAGGCTCTTTAGTTCTACCTCACTTTCTGCCATTAGAGTGGTATCTGTGTATGTAAGATTATTGATATTTCTCCTGGCAATCTTGATTCCAGCTTGTGCTTCACCCAGCTGGCATTTTGCATGATGTATTCTGCATATAAGTTAAATAAGCAGGGTGACAATATACAGCCTTGACATATTCCATTCCTGATTTGGAACCAATCTGTTGTTCCATGTCCAGTTCTAACTGTTGCTTCTTGGCCTGCATAGAGATTTCTCAGGAGGCAAGTAAGGTGGTCTGATATTCCTGTCTCTCGAAGATTTTCCCCCATACACTACATCAAAATCTTAGACTGGCATGCCACATGCTTAACCACTGGTCCCACCAGTACTACCAAGTGCCATCTCATCCATCACTCAGCATACTCTCTGGACCAAGGATGCTAAGTTAAGGAGATGCCCAAAGACAGCTTCCACTGAACCATGTGCTGAATGAACTGGCATACTCCACTCTCTCTCTGAGATACTTTGACTCCTATATTGGAACTTGGATGCTGTCAGGCTTTCTCCTAGGGCCCAAGTAAGATAAAAAGTCACCCAAATCAGTTATGTGTTCCCAAACTTGTTTAGGCCTGTTGGACTTTATACTGTAATTACAGGATGCAAGCTGGGGAAATGTCAGTATGCATGGAAAGACTGCTGTTGATCCTGGAGAACTACCTCAAATGGTTTGAAAAGACTCACTGAAGTCATGTTGAAAGGTTATTGCTGGCAAACAGGGTGGGAAAAGTGATGGTAAAAGACTGGGGTGGTGAGACCCTTTAAAAACCTATGCATCTATACTTAGGTATCTTGGAAAGTGTTTGAAAATCTTTTTCCATTTTAAAGAAAGCAAAACTAGAAGGAGTAGATGATGTGCTACTGGCATATGTCACTTAAGAAAGACAATGTGGAACTGCAACCAAGGACCCAGAGGAATAGCCTTGGCCTTGTAATAAAAAAGAGCTGAATGGGCATGCACTCATATGCTTTAGATTTAAATAAGATGCACAAGTGCAGGCGGCTGCGACAGCGCACAAGTGCGGCCAAGAGGAGCTACCCCACGTCCGAGGTCAGGGGAAGAAGCCAGAGGACCCCATGCCTGAGGGGCAGCAGCCAAGAGGAGCTACTCCTCGTCCGAGGTCAGGGGTGGTGGCTGGGAGGAGCTACCCCCCGCCCGAGGCCAGGGGTGGCTGCTGAGAGGAGCAACCCCACGTCTAAGGAGCGGTGGCTGCACAGGCACAGGAGGGCCTAGAGGAGCTACTTCATGTTCAAGGTCAGGAGGGGTGGCAGTGAGGAGATACCCCTCATCCAAGGTAAGGAGCAGAGGCTGCGCTTTGCTGGAGTAGACGTGAAGAGATACCCCACATCCAAAGTAAGAGAAACCCAAGTAAGACAGTAGGTGTTGCGAGAGGGCATCAAAGGGCAGACACACAGCAACCATAATCACAGAAAACTAGTCAATCTAATCACACTAGGACCACAGCCTTGTCTAACTCAATGAAACTAAGACATGCCCTATGGGGCCACCCAAGACGGGTGGGTCATGGTGGAGACGTCTGACAGAATGTGTTCCACTGGAGAAGGGAATGGCAAACCACTTCAGTATTCTTGCCTTGAGAACCCCATGAACAGTATGAAAAGGCAAAATGATAGAATACTGAAAGAGGAACTCCCCAGGTCAGTAGGTGCCCAATATGCTACTGGAAATCAGTGGAGAAATAACTCCAGAAAGAATGAAGGGATGGAGCCAAAGCAAAAACAATACCCAGGTGTGGATGTGACTGATGATAGAAGCAAGTCTGATGCTGTAAAGAGTAATATTGAGTAGGAACCTGGAATGTTAGGTCCATGAATCAAGACAAATTGGAAACAGGAGATGGCAAGAGTGAACGTCAACATTCTAGGAATCAGTGAACTAAAATGGACTGGAATGGGTAAATATAACTCAGATGACCACTATATCTACTACTGCAGGCAGGAATCCCTTAGAAGAAATGGAGTAGCCATCATGGTCAACAAAAGAGTCTGAAATGCAGTACTTGGATGCAATCTCAAAAACTACAGAATGATCTCTGTTCGTTTCCAAGGCAAACCATTCAATATCATGGTAATCCAAGTCTATGCCCCAACCAGTAATGCTGAAGAAACTGAAGTTGAATTGTTCTATGAAGACCTACAAGACCTTTTAGAACCAACACCCCAAAAGATGTCCTTTTCATTATAGGGGACTGGAATGCAAAAGTAGAAAGTCAAGAAACACCTGGAGTAACAGGCAAATTTGGCCTTGGAATACGGAATGAAGCAGGGCAAAGGCTAATAGAGTTTTGCCAAGAAAATGCTCTGGTCATAGCAAACACCCTCTTCCAACAACACAAGAGAAGACTCTACACATGGACATCACCAGATGGTCAACACCGAAATCAGATTAATTATATTCTTTGCAGCCAAACATGGAGAAGCTCTATACAGTCAGCAAAAACAAGACCGGGAGCAGACTGTGGCTCAGATCATGAACTCCTTATTGCCAAATTCAGACTTAAATTGAAGAAAGCAGGGAAAACCACTGGACCATTCAGGTATGACCTAAATCAAATCCCTTATGACTATACAGTGGAAGTGAGAAACAGATTTAAGGGACTAGATCTGATAGATAGAGTGCCTGATGAACTATGGATGGAGGTTTGTGACATGGTATAGGAGACAGGGATCAAGACCATTCCCATGGAAAAGAAATACAAAAAAGCAAAATGGCTGTCTGGGGAGGCCTTACAAATAGCTTTGAGAAGAAGAGAAGTGAAATGCAAAGGAGAAAAGGAAAGATATAAGCATCTGAATGCAGAGTTCCAAAGAATAGCAAGAAGAGACAAGAAAGCCTTCCTCAGTGATCAATGCAAAGAAATAGAGGAAAACAACAGAATGGGGAAGACTAGAGATCGCTTCAAGAAAATTGGAGATACCAAGGGAACATTTCATGCAAAGATGGGCTCGATAAAGGACAGAAATGGTATGGACCTAACAGAAGCAGAAGATATTAAGAAGAGGTGGCAAGAATACACAGACGAACTGTACAAAAAAGATCTTCACGACCAAGATAATCACGATGGTATGAACACTCACCTAGAGCCAGACATTCTGGAATGTGAAGTCAAGTGGGCCTTAGAAAGCATCACTACAAACAAAGCTAGTGGAGGTGATGGAATTCCAGATGAGCTGTTTCAAATCCTGAAAGATGATGTTGTGAAAGTGCTGCACTCAATATGCCAGAAAATTTGGAAAACTCAGCAGTGGCCACAGGACTGGAAAAGGTCAGTTTTCATTCCAGTCCCAAAGAAAGGCAATGCCAAAGAATGCTCAAACTACCACACAATTGCACTCATCTCACACGCTAGTAAAGTAATGCTCAAAATTCTCCAAGCCAGGCTTCAGCAGTACGTGAACCATGAACTTCCTGATGTTCAAGCTGGTTTTAGAAAAGGCAGAGGAACCAGAGATCAAATTGCCAACATCTGCTGGATCATCAAAAAAGCAAGAGAGTTCCAGAAAAACATCTATTTCTGCTTTATTGACTATGCCAAAGCCTTTGACTGTGTGGATCACAATAAACTGTGGAAAATTCTGAAAGGGATGGGAATACCAGCCCACCTGACCTGCCTCTTGAGAAACCTATATGCAGGTCAGGAAGCAACAGGTAGAACTGGACATGGAACAACAGACTGGTTCCAAATAGGAAAAGGAGTACTTCAAGGTTGTATATTGTCATCCTGCTTATTTAACTTCCATGCAGAGTACATCATGAGAAATGCTGAGCTGGAAGAAACACAAGCTGGAATCAAGATTGCTGGGAGAAATATCAATAACCTCAGATATGCAGATGACACCACCCTTATGGCAGAAAGTGAAGAGGAACTAAAAAGCCTCTTGATGAAAGTGAAAGAGGAGAGTGAAAAAGTTGGCTTAAAGCTCAACATTCAGAAAACGAAGATCATGGCATCTGGTGCCATCACTTCATGGGAAATAGATGGGCAAACAGTGGAAATAGTGTCAGACTTTATTTTTTAGGCTCCAAAATCACTGCAGATGGTGACTGCAGCCATGAAATTAAAAGATGCTTACTCCTTGGAAGAAAAGTTATGACCAACCTAGATAGCATATTGAAAAGCAGAAACATTACTTTGGCAACAAAGGTCCTACTAGTCAAGGCTATGGTTTTTCCAGTGGTCATGTATGGATGTGAGTTGGACTGTGAAGAAAGCTGAGCACTGAAGAATTGATGCTTTTGAACTGTGGTGTTGGAGAAGACTCTTGAAAGTCCCTTGAACTGCCAGGAGATCCAACCAGTCCATTCTGAAGGAGATCAGCCCTGGGATTTCTTTGTAAGGAATGATGCTAAAGCTGAAACTCCAGTACTTTGGCCACCTCATGCGAAGAGTTGACTCATTGGAAAAGACTCTAATGCTGGGAGGGATTGGGGGCAGGAGGAAAAGGGGACGATAGAGGAAGAGATGGCTGGATGGCATCACTGACTCAATGGAGGTGAGTTTGAATGAACTCCTGGAATTGGTGATGGACAGGGATGCCTGGTGTGCTGCGATTCATGGGGTCACAAAGTGTCAGACATGACTGAGCGACTGAAGTGTACTGAACTGAAGATGTTCAAAGTAGCTATGTATTATTTTTCATGAAAGCGTCCTGTATCTAACTTATAGAAGTAACCGCCAACACCCTGCTCTTCCCATCTGAGACAGATAAGAAGACAGCGTCTCCTGTATTTGTAACTCCCCAGATGGTTCGGGGGCTGCCTCAGCTCCATCACTGTTGAAAGCTATTTCCTTTGCTGGGAAATGCCCTCTCTCTGCTCCATGCTCTGTTACCTGATACCCTCCTATCTACTTTTCACTGGCTTCACACTACTTCTTCTTGGTTGTTGGTGTTCAGTGGCTCATTTGTGTCTGATTCTTTGTGACTCCATGGACTGCAGCATGTCAGGTATCCCTGTCCTTTGCCATCTCCCAGAGTTTGCTCAAACTCATGTCCATTGAGTACATAATACCATCCAACAATCTCAATCTCTGTTGCCCCCTTCTCCTCTTGCCCTCAGTCTTTCCCAGCATCAGAGTCTTTTCTGCTGAGTTGGCTCTTAGTATCAGGTGGTCAAAGTATTGGAGCTTCAGCTTCAGCATCAGTCGTTCTGATGAATATTCAGGGTTGATTTCCTTTAGGATTGATTCCTTTTCTGCTCAAATTAGCCAGAGTTAGCTTCTATTGCTTTAAACTAAGGTTCGGGATTCATATTTTGACTCATTGCTCTGGTACAACATTGTTAACTGTTGCTCTGTGTCTTTGTCCCTTGTGATTATGAGCTGGAAATACCCCATCTTATATCTGTAAACCCAGAGTCCAGCCTAGGACAAAATAATGCAGAGCAGATCCTCAACAAATTACTAATTCATTAATTTACAAATGAATGACTTGACTGATGAAAAAAGTTTCCTATGAAAACCCCAGGCCATAAAATGACAGCAAATGACCCTGATATGTCTCCAGTGGCTGAGGAGAGGTGTGGCCCATTCTAGTTAGCCTTCTATTCCTATTTCAAGAAGACAAGGGCAGTCACAGAGAGTTCTGTAGCATTTAATTAAATATATGATTGTAACACACATTGGATACATGTAATATACTTAGCAGCTCTGCAGAATGTTTGTAATGCATGTGGAAGTACACAGTCAAATCAGAGACTTTCAGTGTAGTGAACAATGGATATTTTATAGAATACCTTCAAAGAAAAACCACTGGACTGGCAGAAATGCCATCCGATCTGCATCATTTTAGCTGTCTGATCATGTATGCTCACCATCTTCCTGGTCAATTCCAAGTCTTGTAGTCTCTTTTGAAATGCTCTGAAAACACAGGTATGCACATCAGAAACAGGCCATACCTGACTTTTCTGAAGTCAATTCCCCTGAAAATCAGAATGGAAGGTAAAATGTCTGTTGAATAAGCCAGGGTCTTCTAGCTTCAGATATGGTTATTTAATTGACCAATTTTGCTGCCTAATTATCAATTTTCATTTCATGTTGTAGGAACTAACAGTTTACATCTCTGATTTATACACTGTCTCTGACCAGGAGTTTTTCTGTTTTAATGAAATCCCAAAGGGAGTTGGTCAGAACAAATTTGTCATCTTATATTATACATTGTCCCTGAGTACATAATCAGGCATTAGCAGCAGTTATGATTATAAGAGTATGATACATAGATTTTATATAACTCTGGTAACAGAGACATTCACTCACTGAATTCAAATGATAATCTGCATTAAACAACATTAAAACAGGATTTTAAAGCTGGAGGGAACTTGATCTTCCTTGAGACCTATCCCTTTCTTTCTTTGAGGGATGATTTATTTACATGAGGGATACAAAGTTACGACTTCCAGTCCTAACTTGACATGTAAGGTTGAGTAACTTACCTGTCCTGTCCATGTAACCAGTTTTCACATAAGGCAAAGATAATGATAATAAGTAAACAGGACCTCTGTGACTAAGGTGCAAGAGGGCTACCTTGTGAGGTTTCCTGTGATAACCTATTCCTTGAGACTTGGTTCACATTTCTCCAGAAGGTAAAGACCCCACGTCTACCTGTTGGCAAATGTCTCCTGCTCACATGCCAGGCAGATTCTGCTTTTCCTCCACACAGATGAGCACCCCTTCTTGTGGCATTTTCCCTGACTGTCTTCCAACAGGGCACTTTAAACATGCCTCCATTACAGCATTATTAAAGGTAGCATAGTAAAGCTACCTTTTATTAGATATTTAAGGGCAGGGTCCCAATCTTGTCTTTGACCACTGTGGCTGGCACAGAGCAAGCTTTCCATAAATACATACCAAGAAAACTAAGTGGATAATGCTAATGGATAATGGAAGTGCTTTGAAAAATTACAAAAGCACTGAGCAAATCTAAGGGATTATGGGACTATAGTCATTACTACTGATTCAGAGAAAAGGCCTTGGAAGGCACTTTGAGGAACTCCCTTCAGAGACATTACAAAATAAAACCAACACAAAAATTAAAAAAAATTAAAAACACTTGGTCTTCTACCCAAACAAACTAAAAACAGAACAAAGAAAAAATGCAAAATGTAAACAACAACAACAACAAGGACCAACTCCCGAACAACAACATTGATCTTAGACCAGTGTCCTTGGTCTGTGTACACCAAGAGTCAGGGTTGTGTTGGGGGTGGTCTGGGGATCTATTAAAAGGGATCAACTGCACAGCCCTGAGCTGAGAGTGCTCTGCTGTCTTATCTTGGCTTGAGACAGTCTCTAGTTATTTATCTGGACCAAGTAATGCAAGAGGACACACATCATATATTCTCTAAACCTTCAAAAACATGGCCACAATTGGCTCGTGTGCAGCATGAGCTTGTAATTCCTTCTCCCTGAAGTTTTTGGCAGCATTCATACTGGTAGAAATTGGGGACAGCAGATGTATTTGGGTTGGGGAGTCTCTACACACAGAGGAGAGTTTGCCCTGGCTCGTTGCTCAAATACACCAGTGTCCAGAGTCAGTAAGAGGTTCTTCCATTATCAAGGGAGGTCATTGGGTGGGAGGAGCAAGAGGGTCCTAACAGTGAGTAACAATAGAAATTCTGGTCATCTAGTTGATTCTCCTTTAAGCACTTGTTAAGAAAAATGGAATAAAATGGGCTTTGTAGCTTTTTGTAGACATGGCCAGTTGTGGTGCTTCATAAATCATGAGACCATTCCTCCCCACCATCTTCCTTGTAGCTCTTTTAGTTCCAGTGACCACAGGTCCCCATTTTCCTGGGATATTTCAGTTTACAATTATTGTCCTGGAGTGATAACTTATAACTTTCGTTTTCACTTGCAAAATTGACCCAGTTTGGACAATGCAGGGGTCCCCAACTTCCATAATCTAATGCCTGATGATCTGAAGTGGAGCTGATGTGATCATAACAGAAATAAAGTGCAAAATAAATGCAATGCACTTGAATCATGCTGAAACCATTCCCACCCCCACTGCATCATCCTTGGACAGACTGTCTTCCATGAATCCAGTTTCTGGTGCCAAAGAGGTTGGAGACAAGTACATTATAGAGTGACCAGGATCTAGGTGAAGTTTGGCACTGGAGAGTAGGACAGTCCCTGACTGAGGAAGGCATGTGCCTTGGAAGAGACTCCTGGGCAGCAAATCTTGATTCTACCTCTTGCTGAGTGGGGAACATGGACAGATTAATTAAAGCCACAGTTTCATCATCTGAGACACAGGGAATGATGCTAATTGAGCCCACCTCCCAGGATTACTGTGAAGACGCAGCGAGACAAGATGTGCAGAGCGTGTAGGACAGCACTGGGGACATAGTGAGTCCTGATCATGGTATCCAACACTCTGTTCTCCTTTCCCTCTTTCTTCCCTTGCTCCCTTTCTGTCCCCCCAACCCTCTGTCATTTTCTCCATCCTTTCTTTCCCCCTTTCCCTTTTTTTCTTTCTGAAAGAAATGAATCATTGCGTTGCCTGAAACAGAATGCCCCTGTCTCCTGCCTCCTGCCACACAAGTGCTGCTTCAGAATCCTGTGACCACATAGAGGGGCCACATCCAATTTGTTTGTTTGTGCTGTTGGGGAGAGTGGGACTCAGTCATCTTCGTTCATCATGATGGTTCTGATCTTGGGTTTCTTACAACTCACTGGTTTTGGTAGAAGCTGGACATGGTGACATAGGCTTCTTCTTGACTTGATCCCAAGGAAGTGAGGATGGGCTGCCCCTGGGCAACAGGGTTTAATGTCAAGATTCCGGGTTGGAATGGAAATGAAGGGGACAGGGAGCTGTTTGTAGTTCCAGGTCCGAGGAGCAGGTCCTGGTACACTAGAGGTCTGCTCTTGCCACCTTCCCTGCCATTAGGAGACCTGGAGGAGGGAAGCCCAGGGGCATCACACACACTGGCATTCCCAGCCAAGCATCTGAATGGTGACTCTCCTCTGAAAATTTTAGGCGTAATGCCTGCTTGCTCGGAGGGCCAGCTGGGACCCTGCATCCTGCCTCTGAACCTCTGCTTCTCACTCTCCTCCAGCTGCAGAGAAAGAGGGTCTTGCAGGAAGCCTTCTGCTTCATCTCTAGCTTGAATGCCATCCACCTTATGAATCTGGCAGTCCAGGAAACTTTCAGGATTGAAACTCACATTCAAATTCTGCATCAAAAAAGAGAGAAGACATTAAGACTGCACCAGACAGATATATCACCAAATGATCTGTTCAGGAGAAGAGCTAAAGAACTTTCTGACAAGGGTTTACAGGGAATATCAGAGAAAGGGTTTCCCTGGTGGTGCAGAGGTTAAAAGCATATGCTTGCAATGTGGGAGACCTGGGTTTGATCCTTGGGTCGGGAAGATCCCCCTGGAGAAGGGCATGGCAACCCACTCCAGTATTCTTGCCTGGAGAATCCCATGGATGGAGGAGCTTGGTGGGCTATAGTCCACAGGTCGCAAAGAATCGGACACAACTGAGCAACTTCACTTTCACTTTCACCCAAGTTCTAGCTGCCTCTGCCTCTGGAGGTGCTGTGATATTTCAGCATCTAAAGTGACCACTTGCCATGCCCTCCACCCCTGGGGGAGCCCAGGAAATTCTGAGACTTGTATTGCATTTTAGCTTCCTACTTACTTCCAGAAACCTGCCCCTGGCATCATCTGAGGGACCCTAGTTATGCGATGCACAAAAGACCAGCACTTGAGGTTCAGCCTGTCCACATCCTACAATGCCATTCTTGGCTATTGGGATGCCTTTGACAGATTGACAGAAGTATCAGAAGCACTCACTTTTTTTGGTTTCTTGCACAGTTGTTCCAGAGTCTTCTTATGATCAGGGAGACTGGGCCATATGATAGGCTTAATTCTGAAATAAGAGGACATTGACAATGAAATGAAGGAGTAGGGAGCAGACACATAAATCTTCCCACTTATTCTGAGCTAGTAGTCAGAAGAGCAGATTTTCCCCCTTGGCTCTGCCTCACTAGGTGGATGACCTTGGACAAATGACCTGCTTTCTCTGGGTCTCACTGTCACATTGGTCCATGGGGAGGTTGGACCAGAGACCGTGGTCAGTGATCTACTCTGAACAAGACAACAATGATGTACCCCTGGGAACGAGCCCCAGAGAAAAGGGACAATGAGGCTTGGCAATGGTGTAGCTATGAAAGTAAATTATGATCTGCTCATCTACTTCCCAGAATAGGCATTGTCATTTTACTCTTCTCTTCACTGGCAGCAACTCCTCTGTGCCGATTTTAATGGAAGAGAAACATATTTTCTAAGTTGCCCAGGGAAATTGCTTTAGGTTGGTACTTTCCAAACTGGAGTATCTTGGGGATGTGTGACACTCTGAGGACATCTTGCTAAGACATTAATAACCTGATGGGTCGTGTCTAAATGATGAAACAAGCATGGCCTTCTCATGGGGCAGAAGGCAAAAGGGCCTTGAGTTTGTGTGCTGAAGACTTTAAAAACATCTGCATTTCCCAGGGTGCCTTCACTTGCACAAGCATTCTGGAGGGATGGCTCTTAGTCTCTTAGGACACTTTAGTGGAAAGATTTGCGGGGAGGGCTTATCTTGTGTTCAGTTTCTATATTTTCACCTCTTGTGAAATTAACTATGGAAATTCACCAGTGCCTGAGGACGAGGATGGGCACCGTAATTCCTGAAATACCTTATTTCCCTTTGTAGTTTTCTTATTGATAAATAGGATTAGAGCTCTGTCTGGAATCCCAAATAACTGTAACCACTCTCTTGATTAGTAAAAGAAATTCACCTTTTTTTCCATAACACACAGGCCAGAGTGACCATCAGAGCCACAGAGAAGAAGCTCAGAATGCTGATAGTTAGTAACACAGGATCCGTCTCCCCTGGAAGGCAAGGACAGATCTTGGTTAGCAGTCGTTAAGCATGTGATGGGGAAGACTTTCAGGATGCTTTGAGTTTGTTGAATAACTTGAGCCCATTTAATATTTCTTAAAAGTTGCTTTTCAGTAAAGAGGATGATGTACTAGCTTTTATGGGGGAATTTTAGCTTCAGTAAGTGGCACTGTTGCCGAAATTCAGCCTCTGTTTACTGGTGTCAAATAGAAATATATAGACAGTATTTTGGGTGAATTAGAAAAGATAGATTTTACTGTTTTGCCAGGCAAAGGGGGTCACAGTGGGCTAATGCCCTCAAGACTATGTGACCTGCCTTGGATGGGAGAATGAGAAATCTTATAGTATTCAAAGAGCAGAGCATGATCAGCTTGTGGACATTCTTCTGATCGGTTGGTGATGAGGTAATGGGGAGTCAGCATCATCAACCTTCTGGTTCCAATCAGTCTAGGATCTATATTCTGGAGGTCGGCAGTTTTCATCTGGTGGAGAGGTCTGTTTCCTGTTAAAAACAACTTGGGAATGTGTGTCAGGTCTTTATGTGTATCTTTCAGGAAACTATGAGTTGCTAATTCTGCTGTGTGGTGGATTTGTAACCTAAATAGTTTCCAGTTCACCAGTCCAGTGCCTTCCCAGGTGGCTCAGTGGTAAAGAATCTGCCTACCAAAGCAGGAGACATGGGTTCAATCCCTGTGTTGGGAAGATTCCCTGAGGAGGAAATGGCTACCCACACTAGTGTTCTTGCCTGGAAAATCCTATGGACAGAGGCGCCTGGCAGGCTACAGTCGATAGGTTCACAAAGAGTGGGACACAACTGAGCGTTCACGCACATCCCTGCTTGACAGCTATTTTATGTTTCTACATCTTTACGTGTGCCAATTGTTAACTCTTGAATCAGTCTTTTACTTTAAAAGACAAGGACACAGGGGCTTGTACATGGTTTCAGCGCTGACTTAGGTGACCAGGTCCAGAACAGCTGTTACTTGAAATTTAAAAGGGACTCAGCATTAAAGATAGCAGCACCCCCTGCCTGATTCCCACCACCACGAGAAAGAAGCTACAAGCAAGGGATAATAAGGGGATTCTCTTCCCTACAGTGGCCTCAGCAATTCCCAGGGTGATGAGAGGAGGCTGGTATGGCAGGGTGGTTCCGCTTATCTCCTAAAGGGAAGGTATATGTGTGGGGGGGTGCTTTGGGTTCCCAGTGGTCTGCCTGAGCTGTGTTCTTTGGTTCTTGTGGATGTTCTTAATGCTTAGACCCCTGGGATATCTTCATTCTTCTAGAAAAAGAGGCATGGGAAAGCCACATCAGCCTACCCATCGGCCATCTGCAAAGGTGTTCCCTAGAAGGGCCTTAGAGATATGGGGCATTGGGATCCCAGTCTGAACTGGTAAAACTAGAGGCAGTGGTGGTGCTTTTATTCAGAACAAGAGGCTCCCAGGAGCTCCTAGGGACAGCAGAGTCCTGACAGCCTGTATCAGCTGAGCAGCTACTTAGAGTCCTACTCCCACTGTGTCTACATTCTTCACAAAGGGGCAAAGACTGCAAGCCATTTTTCAAAGAAAGTGTAAGAATGCCCTCTGGGAGCCCTAACTTGCGGGTTCGTTTCACGTTTCTGGCTCTCACTGTCACACACACACTTTGACTTTGAGGTAAAGTACCAGCGGGAACAAGTTCCAGTCACGTCTCACCTGTGCCATTGGTCTCTGGAGTTCTAAAGTGGAAACTTGGACTCCATTCACTCCAGAAGCCTTCAAAATAGTTGGCGTAAGGGATGGACCGAACTTTAATCTCATACATGGCATTGGGTTGCAGTTTCCTCTGTAGGAGTGTCAGCTTGGTACTGGTTAAATTCACACGCTGAGGAGCAAAAAAGGCACTACATTTTTAAGGTGGAAAAAGAGGCGCTGGCCACGTCTCCCAGATCATCTCGAGCTGAGTGTCTTTTGTCATGTGGGCACCCTCTTGAGGCTGTCTCACATTAGTTACACAAAGGAGCTCTGATGTGGTGGGGTCAGCAGCAGAACTAGGGCAGAGGGAGTGTGTGAGCTCTCAAACGATGCTGCAGGTGGTCAAGGAGGGCAGTGAGGCAATGGGTCTCTATCTTTATTCAGGTGAGTTGGGCTCTCCCACTGGGGTATCAGTCACTCCCAGGCTCCCACCTTACTTTCTACATTCCAGTATCTTCTTTTTCTTTCTCTCCTTTTTCACATCCCAAGGAGAGATGAAAGGGAATGGTAAGATTAGTGAGCAAGAATCATTTTCCTCTGGAGAGATATCATTTTTCATCATGAACAAATACAGAGATACAGTCTTTCCAACACTGCCTATCATCCTTAAGAGGAAAAAGTGCTCTATCAACCTGATGGGGATGAAGTAATACCCATTGTTATTTACTTTCGTATTTATTGGATTGTTAAATTTTTTATACTGATTTAAATTATGTATTTCCTATTTCATGAGACATTTCTAATTTTCTTACTAATTTTTCTATCATCCTTATTTGTCCTTTTCTTAATATTTTATAAGACATCTTTATATTTTTAAGAATATTAACCATCTGTCAGTTGTATGCATGGTAATTTAAACCTAACCTCGAATAGCCAAAGCAATCTTGAGAAAGAAGAATGGAACTGGAGGAATCAACTTGCCTGGCTTCAGGCTCTACTACAAAGCCACAGTCATCAAGACAGTATGGTACTGGCACAAAGACAGACATATAGATCAATGGAACAAAATAGAAAGCCCAGAGATAAATCCACACACATATGGACACCTTATCTTTGACAAAGGAGGCAAGAATATACAATGGAGTAAAGACAATCTCTTTAACAAGTGGTGCTGGGAAAACTGGTCAACCACTTGTAAAAGAATGAAACTAGATCACTTTCTAACACCGCACACAAAAATAAACTCAAAATGGATTAAAGATCTAAATGTAAGATCAGAAACTATAAAACTCCTAGAGGAGAACATAGGCAAAACACTCTCCGACATAAATCACAGCAGGATCCTCTATGATCCACCTCCCAGAATTCTGGAAATAAAAGCAAAAATAAACAAATGGGATCTAATTAAAATTAAAAGCTTTTGCACAACAAAGGAAAATATAAGCAAGGTGAAAAGACAGCCTTCTGAATGGGAGAAAAGAATAGCAAATGAAGCAACTGACAAACAACTAATCTCAAAAATATACAAGCAACTTCTGCAGCTCAATTCCAGAAAAATAAACGACCCAATCAAAAAATGGGCCAAAGAACTAAATAGACATTTCTCCAAAGAAGACATACGGATGGCTAACAAACACATGAAAAGATGCTCAACATCACTCATTATTAGAGAAATGCAAATTAAAACCACAATGAGGTACCACTTCACACCAGTCAGAATGGCTGCGATCCAAAAATCTGCAAGCAATAAATGCTGCAGAGGGTGTGGAGAAAAGGGAACCCTCCTCACTGTTGGTGGGAATGCAAACTAGTACAGCCACTATGGAGAACAGTGTGGAGATTCCTTAAAAAATTGCAAATAGAACTACCTTATGACCCAGCAATCCCACTTCTGGGCATACACACCGAGGAAACCAGAATTGAAAGAGACACATGTACCCCAATGTTCATCGCAGCACTGTTTATAATAGCTAGGACATGGAAACAACCTAGATGTCCATCAGCAGATGAATGGATAAGAAAGCTGTGGTACATATACACAATGGAGTATTACTCAGCCGTTAAAAAGAATTCATTTGAATCAGTTCTGATGAGATGGATGAAACTGGAGCCAATTATACAGAGTGAAGTAAGCCAGAAAGAAAAACACCAATACAGTATACTAACACATATATATGGAATTTAGGAAGATGGCAGTGACGACCCTGTATGCAAGACAGGAAAAAAGACACAGATGTGTATAACGGACTTTTGGACTCAGAGGGAGAGGGAGAGGGTGGGATGATTTGGGAGAATGGCATTCTAACATGTATACTATCATGTAAGAATTGAATTGCCAGTCTATGTCTGACGCAGGGTGCAGCATGCTTGGGGCTGGTGCATGGGGATGACCCAGAGAGATGTTGTGGAGAGGGAGGTGGGAGGGGGGTTCATGTTTGGGAACACATGTAAGAATTAAAGATTTTAAAATTTAAAAAATAAAAAACTAAAAAAAAAAAAAAAATAAAGTTATGTACGTATATACCAGTTAGAATAAAGAAATTTCTGTAGTAAAAAAATAAAAATAAAAATAAAAACTGTGAAAAAAAATAAACCTAATTTCTAATTTGCTTTACAATTTTGATTATTGTATGTGCTGATATTTATAAACACTTATTTTTATGTAGTTACATGTTTCCATGTTGTGCTTTCTTTTACTGCTTTTATACTCAGAATGTTCTTCTTCATTTTAGGATTTTATAAACACTTATCTGTAAATTTTTTAGCCTGTTTGGAATTTCGTTTTTACATAATTACTTTAAATCATCTTGTATTTTAATTTTTTTTTAATACGGGGCAAGTTAAGCACTAAACTTAATTTTTCCCAGTTAACTGATTGTCCCAGTACCATTTATTCAGAATTATTCCTTTCTCTGGTTTCCCACTGATACAATTTTCAGATAAACACCAGAAGAGGACAGGCTCAAGGGCTCCTAGTAGTTTGTGTATGTGTGTCAATGGAGATAGAAGGAGGTCTGGGGTGGGCATTACACTTATGTAAGTAGTTTATAGCAGCAAATTGCAA